>NC_057852.1:124412874-124782874 GCF_015237465.2 Chelonia mydas | reverse complement strand
TTTCAGAAGTCAGCTCTGGCAGCTCTCTCAATCCCATCTGCCTCTTATTTTTCTTTTCCCCTCCCCCCCTTTCCTTTCTTCTGTTCCTACTGCTTGTTTTGTCCTATCAGTCTTCTACTCTCCAGAAGAGTGGATATGCTGAGCATGATAACAGAACTTTCTTTCCCATCTGTAAATTGGTACTGTATGTAGTACATAATCAGGAGGAGCAACTCTTGTCTGTTATGTTAGTGCCCTAGAGCCACCTACTGAAAACGATCAGTCTTCAGAAATAGTCTCTTGGTACCCACAGCACTCAAACTATCTTTCTAGGTTCTTCATCATCAAGAAAGCCTTTACAGAATTCCTTCTCTCAGAGGAGAAGCCATCCTGATCTGAGATTATCTGTCATTACTGAGAAATTTTCTCTCTCTCATACTCTGGTAAGCAGTCAAACAATAAACACTAATTATCGGTTTTGGTGTCCCAGAAACAGGTTCTTGTAGCACCCAGATAGGATAAACAAAGATTCATGATGGAACTCCAAGTCCAAGCCATAGCACTTACTAAAACTACATCAGTGGTCTCCAAAGTGGGGTGCGCAAGATGATCGGATTGGGGGCGCAGCAGGAGCAGCACCGCCAGAGCAAAGGGGCGGCACGGCAGGAGGAGCACAGCCGAAGGGGTGGGGAAGGGGAGCGCGGCCCTGAGTCCTCTGGCCCGTGGAGGAGCAGGGTCAGCTGTGCAGCCAGCAGCCGCAAAGAAGCGGCACTTTCCCCTTCAAAGCCGGCCGGAGAGAAGCGGCGCTTTGAAGGGGAAAGCACCGCTTCTCTCCGGCCGCTGGCTGCGCGGCTGCCCCTATTCCTCCTGAGTCCTCCGGCTCGTGCACGCAGGGCTGCATTCCGAAAGGGGCTTTAGAGCTGCAGGCCAGGCCCCGGTGCCCCCTTAGCCCAGGGCCCTGAAGCCCCTGCGTTCCGGGTGGCCCTGCCTGCCGTTGGGGGAGGGGGCAGCTCCCAGAATCATGGCCATGGGGGTGGTGCTGCGCTGCGCAGAGCAACCTGCACACAATCTGCACCAAACAGGAGCTGCCCCAAGTAAGTGCTCTGTACCTCCTGCCTGCCCCAGCCCTGAGCCTCCTCCCACACCCTAACTCCCTCCCAGACCCCACCCTGAGTGCCCGCTGTATCACAAAGTGTTAAACCAAGATTTTCAAAAATAATAAAGCATATTCAATCACATTGCTCTCACTAATATTTGTTTTTAGTGAGAGCAAAAAGGTTTTGTACCATTAATATATAAAATAAAAATTTTAAAAAAATTTTATCTTTATCTCAGTTTAATTTCTATGTTTTGTGTATGTTTTATAATTTACATAATATATTACAGTAGTACATGTATATAATTTATACATAAATATACATATATTGGGGGTGCATGCTCAAAATTTTTTTTTTACTGATAGGGGTGCGCGATCAAAAAAGTTTGGAGACCACTGAACTATATAGACAAGTCATGTCGTTGTCCTCCAAGACCCCTTGAAGGGAACTCCTCTAGCCAAATGTGCCTTAACATGACCCAGAAGAGTGAGGTCCACTGAAGAAACAAAGAAATTTAGACAGAATGATTTACCTTGTTCTCTTGTACACAGCCTGAATTATATTATATATTTATATATATTTGTGTCAGTGTCATACTGAAATTCAAAAAGGCTCTAGTCTACTTCAGAGGAAAAAAAGCCCTTTCCATTTCTAATTTAAGACCTCAATGAAAAAGGACACTGGCAGGAAGAGGCAAGATCGTGGTAGAATGTCACAGGTGATTCAAATCACAGATTTTAAATCTTGTTTTAAATTGACAAGCAGGAAACCTTGATTTAATTCAATTTAACTGTTTTACATTTGCACTTTTTTGCTATTTGTCTAAAGAAAGGTTGATTTTTACTGGTTGGTAACCATTAAAACATGTTGATTTAGAACAAATAACATTTTACTCTAAATTTGGTGATTTTTTTGGTAACCAAGAGGATACATTTTGTATTGCTATGGTTTATTTAAGCAATTTATTCTGATGTTTAGCTTACTTTTTTTTTTAATACGATGTTTGAAAATGGTGAATGATACGTTAGGACTGTATAGGGAGCCTGGGCACCTATTATATGATGATTCATTTTTTACTTGTGATTTGTGTCAAACCCTTTTGGATGGAAATTGAATTAACATGCACAAGAGCAGCATTATAATATTTTTAGCTAAATGAAGCATCTTAAATAGCTGGATACATAAGAAAGTTTATTAAATATGTTTTTCATTTAAAGCTAGCTGATTTATTAAAGGACGTATTACCTGTAGTTCATGAACTGATTATTTCTCGCCACTATGTTCAAGATTTTTGAACTAGTAGATCTCATCTTTTCACACCTAGTTTTTTTGCAGATTGAAAAGGGAAAAAACAAAGTTTTCCCGCTTTTTCGATTCCCAATTGGTTTCTTAATTTGGGATGAACTAGTCTTTGACCTGAACTAGTTGAATGAACTGAAATGAAGAAAATATTCTTCTGCACCTGCAGAACAGGTAACTGCTGTCAAACTAGGTTAGCACTTCAATTTCTGGTGATAGATGCTTAAGCCAGTGACTTCCACCAGTTCAATGGTTTGACTTTCTTTCAAACTTGGTAGCAAATACATACTACTAAATACTTTTTTTTTTATTTAATTAGGGATGTGAATTAATTGCAGTTAACTCAAGCGATTAACGCAAAACAAATTAATTAGATTTAAAAAATTAGTTGTGATTAATCATATCTTTAATTGCACTGTTAAAGAGTAATAGAATACCAAGTTAAATTTATTATAAATATTTTTGGATCTTTTTCTACATTTTCAAATATATGTATTTCAATTACAAACACATACACAAAGGTACAGTGCTCACATTATTACAAATATTTGCACTGTAAAAAAAGTATTTTTCAATTCACTTCAATTACTGTAGTGCAATCTCTATCATGAAAGTGCAATTTAAAAATGTAGATTTTTTTTAACTTAACTGCACTCAGAAATAAAATGTAAAACTTTAGAGCCTACAAGTCAATTAAGTCCTATTCTTGTTCAGCCAATTGCTAAGACAAACAAGTTTCTTTACATTTACAGGAGCTAATGCTGCCTGCTTCTTATTTACAATGTCACATTACAGAAAAAAAATTCAAACAGAGCACCTTAAAAAAAAAAAAAGGTCATCTGAACATTTCTAAAGGATAAAGTTGCTTCAAGGAAACGGACAACTACCAATCTCAATGGAGTAGAGAAGTTTCAGGTGGAAGGGAGACCTGCGAAGGTGGAAATGGGTCAAACCTTTAATATTTTCAATGTACATCTTGGCCAGTGTTGTTCACTGGAGGTTCTAGATATACTGGCAGAGGGTCAAGATACCACCTGCAGATTAGTCTCTCTTGTCTATTAAAATCTAGCAGGGATACATTGGGCCCATAATGGGTGAAGCTGATCAGCACCTTTTTCAGATACAGTAAAACATACTAAGTGAATAAAAGTGGTTGCTTATAAGTAGGGCGACCGTATTTCCTTATGCTGAATATGGAACACCTGGTAAAATTACTCATTCAAGCGAGTTCAACTGCAATCAATCAGAACTATACAGTACAAACATTCAAACTAACATCAAGTGACTGAGCCCCTGTTAAAAAGAAATACTGCATAGTTGGATTCTTTTTATTTACCTTATCTTTAAGGTTCACACAGGTGAACCCCCCCCCCCCCACACACACACGGGAAAAAGTAACACACACACTCCTGTACACTGCTCTTACTTGGGGGTGACCAACCGACCCAACTCTCCCTGCCCGGTGCTCTCCACCCTACATGCCTAGCTGGGCCCCTGGGACAGACCCGCCTCTCCTGGTACCTGACGCCACATCTTCCAGAGGCTACAAGTCACAAGGCTACCCAGGGTCACATGTCCTCTCCACGATTTCTGCCAGGGTTCACACCTGAACATGGCCAGCAGCAGCCTTGTGGGAGGGAAGGGACGGGAAGTGCTTATAGGAGAGGGGGCAGGGATAACTTGGCCCCTGTCTTTGCAGAGCTCATCTCTTCCCCCTCACCCTCCCTAGTGTGGCTGGAAGCAGCTTGTTTCTGTTTCATCACCTGCAAGGCATAAGCTGATTTACAAAACCAAGTTTTGCTTAGGGGAACCATCAAGATGTCTAAGTGCCAAAACTGAATAGCCATGATTACTATAACCCTAGTTCATCCTCCCCATTTCCCCGACTTCAAACTTGTTAAATGATCCCTCTACAAAGAGCTCCACCATTACCTAATATACAAGGCTTGTGAACGGTGCTAGATTCACAGCACTGTTATCCACAGACCAGATACAGCCCTTGAAACAGAGTATGTTTCTCTACTCAACCCCACAAGTATATCCGTACCCCTAAATCTCCAGTGAGTACACTAGTAATTTTCAGAGTAGCAGCCGTGTTAGTCTGTATCCGCAAAAAGAAAAGGAGTACTTGTGGCACCTTAGAGAGTAACAAATTTATGCTTATGCTCAAATAAATTTGTTAATCTCTAAGGTGCCACAAGTACTCCTTTTCTTTTTACTAGTAAGTGTAAAGCTAGCTCAGACTCCTAACTCATGCAACCCTTAGTGTTTCTGATGAAATTGTCCATGGCAATCGCCCTCTAGAATTTTATTTCTCACAGAGCAAAGCATCATCAAATGATAGCTACTAGCCAAGGAGTCAAACCAATGTGCTAAAAGTGAAAGGGTGTAGCAGATTGCCCCCACTCAAAGGACATACCATTATTCAACACAAAGCTGTGTGTTCTGCACTTTTTTTTTTTTTTTTTTTTTTTTTTTAAAGTTTGCTGCTTTATAATTCCTGCAGTAGAACTAGGTGAATAAATGAAGGCTGCAATCTGCTGTCAGGAAAGCATCTACTATCTTTGCAGACAAAACATTCTAGCATTTCACCATATCTTCTCAAGGCCCATCATAAGCACATATCCATGCCTTCTAACTAGTATTCATATTACTTGAGAATGCCTCATTTATTCAGAGAGCTAACAAAATTTAAGTGGCAAACTTTTACAGAAATTCAAAAAATAAGATTCTCCTGATCTACAATGCAATACTTACCCATCCTTGGTTCCCTCTAACCTCAAGCAAATTACACACAAAAAACACATATATTAAGAGAACCTTAAGGTGATAAAGTCAAGCATTCAAATGTTAGGAAACGACAGAATTACAGCTGCCCGTGAAACCGTGTACGACAAAGCAATTCTCCCTTTTTCACCACAAAAAAAGCAGTAATTACGTATTTTAATACATAGCTAGATGATCAAGCAATAGCATCCATGCCATTCAAATTAAATGGTAGAAAAGCTACTTATACTCTACTCTTTCCCATTCCCTGGTCTACTTAAGCATGAAAGGTATAGTGATCTGAACATTAGAATAGGAGTCATTAACCCAAAGTTCCTCTCCATCTGTAACCTTGGACCAGGTAATGTGTCTGTTTCTCCCTTGTACACAGTAGATACAGTTATGAATACACAGGGGTCACCATTTAAAAAAAAAAAAACCAAAACACTTGCTCACTGTAAGTGGACGACAGTATCAAATACCAGTCCTCCTCTTCCCCCCTGTGTAAAATAAAGATCTCATAACAGTAACTGCTAGCAAATGTTTTCAGCATGGTAATCACTGACTCCACAGCACTGGGAGTATGGTAGTTAATGCCTGTAAAACGCTTACCTGACAAATAGTATCAATCACCACAGAAGAAAGCCTTTTCTCTTTTTATAAATACATTGATTTTGGCTGAAAGAATTTCACTTTTATATGACTGAAGTTCAAACATTACTATCTGAGCACCTGAACCCCAAACACTTAAGTTTCACTCCCCTCCTACATTTAGGAACTCTCACCCGTTGTCCCAACATAAATCCATAATTTAATTTAATTCTCCATTCTTGGTTTTGGTGTGTATTTTATGAAAGTTGCTTCTTTGCTACCTGCTACTTCAACAAGCTTATACAGTAGTTTGGCATATCCTTACCAGGTGAATATTGTATGTTTTACACGTCAGATCATCCAAGCTCTGGTTCTGCAGCTTTTCCGTTATTAGTGTTACCATGGTAGTTGTCCCTTTGCCACTGCTCACACTGGGAAGTGTTGGAGGCTCCTCTGTGTCCTGTTTCAGTATTCGTGAGCCATTTCTGGTTCCGTTCTAAATCTCAAGATTTATGCTTCCATCTTACTGCCAGAGTTTATATCCAAAGGCCTTCAGGGTATCATGTCTGCTTCTCTGTAAAGTTAGAGAAGGGGGGTGAGGGGGGAGTCAGCTTTGTACCCATTAAATTCTTTACAATAACTGGATTTATACGTAAGGACCTTTCACATATAGCCAAAGATGTTAGTGCCCCCAAATTTATCTTGCATTTTTTCCCTCTGCCTCACAGATTACAGGTCTCATTTCACAAAGTATGGCTCCTACTGGAGTTATACTGATCGCTGACAATTACCACCACAAAGGCGGAAGTCACATCTCAGTAATTTTGCTCGTCAGCCCTTTTTTCCTCTCTTCCCACAAGACATTCTATACATCAAAAAATACATGAAAAAAAATCACTAAAGCAAAATTAGTGACAGGTGTGTAGAAAAGCAAGTTTATATAAGAGGAAGGACAAACAAATGTAGAATCTTGTTTCATAAAACAGGAAAGATCTTCAGGCTATTCAACATAATGGATATTATGTTTCCCAAAGAGGCAAATCTAGCTGAAAGATTTTTATATAAACAGAACAGCGGTAGAGGGGATTTTTTTTTTTTTTTTTAATATATTTTCTGCTTTCCTATATTTCTAGGTAGATGTGTATATCGACCAATAATGCTTATAAAAATGTATATTTAACTATTATAATTACTGATCTTTAGCTAAAATTGGATCTTAGCATTATAAAACAAAGCTGACTGGAAAGGTAAACGTGCATTATAAAAACAAATTTTAAATTGGAGAACATTTCCTTGGTGAGCAATAAAGAGAAACCAACAGTAAGCTCACTGCTGTGCCCTGGTCATCCCTTACCTACCTTTAGTTTTGCTATCTCTACTATCACCATTGCCCAGAAAGTAACCTCTCTTTCATCACTTTTTCAAAGATCATTAGCTACCTTCTTACCATCAAAGCCACCCCCATCATCTTTGCTCATTTTCTCTAACCCTCTCCTCTTGTTCCTTGTACTTCTCAATGCAAGGATATAAATCTCTCCTTTTTTGGTTTTCCACCTTCTACCTTGGACCCCTCTGACTTCCAAACTCACTTCTACCTTGGTCTCAGCAATAATTTCTCTATGCCCAACCCTCAGTAAGCTATTGTTCCATATTTTAGCTTACTTATTTCAGACTGTCAGCTTTTAAGTGTAGGGACACATCACACTGCCTTTGTAAACACATCATGTAAATTGATACCATTTTTATTTGGTACTAAGTCAGACGGGGTTCACTTTAAACCATGCGCTTTGTGAAGCATCAGGAAGAGATGCTAGACTTGCATTTATGCAAAACTGGAACAGAGAGCTATTTATACCCAAGCACATATTCAGAGATGCAAGTCAAATGTAAAGTAACCAAAGACTGTTTACTGTTCAGAAATGTTTTGCAATGTCGGGAATGGCCAAACAGGAAAAGACCCAACAAATTAAGAGAGGCACCAAACCAACAAGTTTTGTTTACATTCAATAGGATACGTTTTTTTTTTTTAAAAAAAAATTTATATTTGAATTTGTGATAAAGAGACAAGGTGGGTGAGGTAATGTCTTTTATTGGACCAACTTCTATTAGTGAGAGAAACAAGCTTACACAGAGCTCTTCAGGTCTGGGAAATGTACTCAGAGCATCACAGCTAAATACAAAATGGAACAGATTTTGTGTTAACCATGTATGGTAAACAATCTGTTCCATCTTGTATTTAGCTGTGACGCTCTGAGTATGTTTCCCAGACCTGAAGAAGAACTCTGCGTAAGCTCGAAAACTTGTCTCTCACCAACAGAAGTTGATCCAATAAAAGACGATACCACACCTACCTTGTCTCTAATATCCTGGGACCGACACAGCAACAACACTGCATACAATTTGTGATAAAAACAGATTAATCTAAGGAATATTGGAAAATTATTATTTTGTAAATTTATATTACAAACATACCTCAAGATTTTGTATATGTATTTTAAATATGTCCAGTATTTTCTACCTATACTAATCAGTTTCTTAAATAACTGCTAATAGTAAGCCAGAGGTTATTTGGGTACATGATTCAAGTTAAAACCATCTAAAACCTAGGTATTACCCATACAATACTGCCTGATTATCTTTAAAACTGTAACCTAGAAGTACATCCTGAGAATATAATTTCATATTCTAGCCCTACATATCAGCAGATTTCTTTGGAAACAGAGTAAAATTGATGGGATAATATGCTGCTGTCACCCTTCCTGCCCCTCACTCTACTCTCATTTTACTTTCCATGAAGTAGGTATTGTTTGTCTTATCCTAAGCACCTGAATGCTTCCTAGGAGCACTGCAGCTTCATTGATTTGTTTCTACAGAAATGCAAGCTAAAAGCGCAATGCTGTCTTCCTTTATAGGCACCCAAGACTCAAAATATTTGCCAATGCCTCTACTGAAATCCAATAAAATCTCTGAATCAGAAATTGATTCTACAGAGCACTGATGCACTCATCACTAAGAAGGGTGTGATGTTTTTTAAACCAAAGTAAAGTATCTGCCATACCATACAACACAACATAAGGCTGCTTTCATGTTCTGGTGTTCTTATATCTATAGATGCATGCACATAGCCAAATTCTGCTGTTCTGCACAGGCAACCTAACTGATTTCCTTGGAAGTAAGCGGGCATAACCAAGAAAAGGAGTCTGACTCAAAGTCTAGAAAGCTGTAGCATTTTATCTGAAGTTGGGCTTTGCCATTTACTATGCTTCCATCAATTCAGACAGAGGCGTATATTTCATTTTGACATATTAATGCAAAGGCTTTCAGATTAAGAAACCATCACAGGACAATTACTACAGAAGGGCAGCCACCAACTCCTGCTATGAGCTTTTCAGCTGTAGAGTCATTCACCTTTCCCTTTTTTTCTGTAAGTAGAATAATGCAAAAAACTTACAAAATCTTCTGCTTAGAAAGGACATGTAGGCAAATCCAATCAAACTAGCAGAGAAAAAAGTGACTGATGATACACAAATGAACATTTACAAAATGGATATAGAAAGTACCAGCTAGAACAAGACTATATACTAAAGGCTTTTCTTTGCATCATATTGTAGAAACTTAAGCCTTAGTTCAATTAATGCATCATATTATGCAAAGTAAGTGGAGGGGATAAGGCTACTGGATACTAATTTTTAATCAATTGGACGTTCCAGACCACGACTTAAATCCAGGAAAAGAATTCTTGAACCAGCAGGGCAAACTATTTCAAACTCAGAATAAGAAACCAGCCATCAGGAGCTATCACCTTTATTAGTTCCAGACAATCACAAAGATGGATAAGTTACTGGGTTTTTTCAGTGGAGACTCATTAAGGCAATTTTCTGTTACTATGCAACTTACGCTGCTTATATTTTCCTCTATAGGAACTGTCATTACTAAGACTGAACCACATGCATAGATATAGATCTATTTTGTATCTTCCCTCCTTGTCCACCCCACCCACCACACACTCCTTCACCCAAAGCTGATCATAGAATCATAGAATATCAGAGTTGGAAGGGACCTCAGGAGGCCATCTAGTCCAACCCCCTGCTCAAAGCAGGACCAAACCCCAACTAAACCATCCCAGCCAGGGCTTTGTCAAGCCTGACCTTAAAAACTTCCAAGGAAGGAGATTCCACCACCTCCTTAGGTAACGCATTCCAGTGTTTCACCACCCTCCTAGTGAAAAAGTTTTTCCTAATATCCAACCTAAAATCTCCCCCACTGCAACTTGAGACCATTACTCCTTGTTCTGTCATCTGCTACCACTGAGAACAGTCTAGAGCCATCCTCTTTGGAACCCCCTTTCAGGTAGTTGAAAGCAGCTATCAAATCCCCCTCATTCTTCTCTTCCGTAGACTAAACATCCCCAGTTCCCTCAGCCTCTCCTCATAACTCATGTGTTCCAGTCCCCTAATCATTTTTGTTGCCCTCCCCTGGACTCTTTCCAATTTTTCCACATCCTTCTTGTAGTGTGGGGCCCAAAACTGGACACAGTACTCCAGATGAGGCCTCACCAATGTCTAATAGAGGGGAATGATCACGTCCCTCGATCTGCTGGCAATGCCCCTGCTTACACATCCCAATATGTCATTGGCCTTCTTGGTAACAAGGGCACACTGTTGACTCATATCCAGCTTCTTGTCCACTGTAACCCCAGGTCCTTTTCTGCAGATCCTACTGGGAAATTCAAAGTGAGACTTTAAGAGACACCTATGCTCAATACAGTTATGTGTGAGGAGTTACTAAGTTTACCAAAGCTGTGGAAGATAGAGTATGTACTACAAAGATGATAAATTACATTAGTCAGACTAATTCGTTTAACTCTCTACTAGATTTCAGCTCCTGCCACTCCTGTTGGGAAATCCCAGCTTTCAGCACAAGGTAATCACAGAGTGAGAGACTGAAGAAGACAGCTCAGTGTGGCTACAACAGCACTCGGACCACTGCTAAAGATTAAAGTTTTCTTATAAAGGTAACTATTTTGAGGTAACCTGCATGCTACCTGACCTGTTCTCACACATAAGCATCCACAGTTCTTTATACTGTTCATAGATTAGAGTGGTTCATTCCACCAAACCGAGTCGTCAACAATTTTTCCTTCCCCCTTTCAATTCAGATCCCCCCGCCCCCACCCCTGCTGTGCAAATTACTGCAGCACAGCACTCTGATCCCAGTCTGCTCTGCCACTTCTGATACTGGCCACTCTGAGTCAGGATGCTAATGCCTCAGAAAAAACTAATTGTCCAAGCTACCGATGGAGTAGTTTCTTCTTAACCTTGCCAGCTAGTAGCTAGTTTATGCCATTAAGTAGGAGTGTTTCTCTCTTCTAAAAGAAAAAAAAAATCCTCCTAAAACATTACTGTAGATGGTCTCAATTTATACTGATAGACCATCTACCTAAATTAATAAGTTTTTTAATCCTACTAAAATCAGCCTCAATATTTTGTGGCAGCAAGCTCCACTCATTATTATGAGTTACACTTAAAAAAACCCACCCATTTCCTCACATCTGTTTCAAATTTTGTGCTTTTAAAGTCTCTAGATGTGCCCCCCAACCTATTGTTAAGCCATCAGTAACTACAGTCCTGGTTGGTGGAGGATAAGAAAAGGATACACCCTTCCATATATCGTTCTGATCTGCCCACCACTCTAGGGACTCCAGGGCTGCTAAAGGTACTCAGATCAGGCTGTTCAAAGATTGATGATTTGGGAGACATATCAATTTCAGCCATCCTTGCAGAGTACGGAGGCACAATCTCACATGTTGAACCACATAAGTACATGAAGCCATGTGGGCTAGCAATGTCAAGCATACCCAAATGGGGGTTGAGAGGTGAAGATCTGAGACACGACATAGGCAGCAAATTGTCTGAAACGACTTGAGAGAAAGGCCCTCGAACTCAGTCTAGTAGGGCCCCAATGAACTCCATTTTGTATTTTGGAATTAATGTGGACTTTCCTTTGTTCAAAATCAGCCCCAGACAATCCAAGAGACATAGTATGAACTGGACTTGATGGTGAACTTGGTCTTTGGACTTGCCCCTCGCTAGCCAATCATCCAGATAAGGGAAGATGTGAATCCCTGTTCTCCTGACAGATTGCTGTTACAGTTGGGAATTTGGTAGATACACAGGAGGTTGAGGGCAGGCCAAAAGGGAGTACTGTGTATAGATAATGTAGTGGTGGGTCAACAAATCTCAGAAACTTCCTGGGGCTTCACATAACTGCTACATGAAAGTAGGGTTCTTGAAGATTGGGGGCAGCAAGCAACTCATTGTGGTCCAATGCAGGAAGAATCAGAGCTAGGGTTTCCATGTGGAATTTCATATTTGATACAATGTTGAGACTTCAAAGGTCGAGAATAGGTCTCTCCTCCCCTGAACTTGCGAATCGGGAAGCAATGTGAGCAGAATCCTGTTCCCCAAATGATGAAGGGAAACATTTTCTATGGTTCCCAAACTTCAGTCTTAAATCTGCTGAAGAAGGAGTAACCTATGAGAAGTGTCCCTCAAAAGGGATGATGCAAAGGAGGAGATGGTTTAGGAACTGGATGGCATATCCTGATCCCACAGTTCTCAGAATGCATTTGTCTGTGGTTATTGTTTCCCAAGCCTTGTAGTTGTGGGATAGCTTGTCCCCAAACAGGAAGATATGGTCAGGGAAGTTGTTAACAAGTAGCATACTGACCTCAAGAGAAGATTTAAATTGACTACTAGCTCAAAGCTAACGAAGGATAGTATGGTTGGTTCCCCAAGGGCCTTCTCCTCTGTGACTTGGTTTCCTTTTGGAGACATCTTGTTGCCTAACAAGAGAAGCTGTCTGTCTGAAATACTCCTGGGAGTATTGATGGTACTGTTACCATTGTTGCTGTCCCACTCTTAATAGCTGGGGTATAAACTCCCAGTGTGCACTAAGTGGTTCAACTGTCCTTAAAAAAATGCAGTGTTCCACTATTTTTCTTTTTGGAAAACAAGAACAAGCCATCAAAAGGCTTGTATATTTTGTTGGACTATGAGAGCTACCCCAGAGTTTGGTAACCAAGAAGCTTTTCTCATTGTTACAGCTGAGGCCATAATCCTGAAGGAAGCATCTGCTACGTTAAGTGCTGATTGCGGTGACATCTTACCTGCCAACCTGGACATCCTGTTCCAATTTACAAAATCATATTTAGATAACACCTGCTGATTAGCAGCATGCATCTGTAACAATGAGGTAAAATAAATCTCTCACTATTAAATCTAATCTCAGACTTTGTCTTTAGGTGTTGCCTCGTACCTTCCTTGTCAAACTCATTTGCAGCCATTACAACAAGAGTTAGGGTCTCAATGGAAGTAGAAATGCTGAAATCATTGCACAGGTACATAGTACCACTTATCCATATGCCCTGCTGTGGGAAATAAGGAAGCGGAGGTATGCCACAAGGACTTTACAATCTCCAAAAGAGTATCATTTATAGGGAGAGCTACCCTCTCCAGGGATGAAGAATATCTACCAATTCATGGGTATTCTCCGGGACAAACTCAGCTTGGATACCCAAGGCATCTCAAGGGTCCCAGGGAGGCCTCTGCTGAAATGAAAATGGTATAGGACACTGGGCCAAGAACAGCTCTTCCTATTGAAACTGTGCCAGTCCTGGTACCCACAGTGGATACCCCAGAGACCTAGAAGACTTCCAGCATTGGTTCTTGGAAGGAGGCAGAGACAGACGACAACTCTGAGCCTGAGGAACCATTCAAATAATTTGCAAACAAGGCAGGTGCTACCCTGCAGGAGCCAGAAAGCACTCAGACTGCCTTAGGTACAGTAAGAATCCCACAGTGCTCAGAACAGTACAGTAGCCAAACCTATGAGTACCAGTTGCAATGCTGATGTGGGACTAATGCTCAGGACCAGAATGGCCATCAGTGCTGAGTAGATCTGTACTGAATCTGAAGAACTGGTCTGTACCAAAAGTGTAGAAGCTGGGATTGTCATCAGAGCTGAACAGGATATCAGTTCCGACAAAAGTTCTCAGTGCTGATAATCGGACTGGATTCAATTCTGTAGCATGATTCTTAATTGGTGCTGAGGAAGACACCACAAACAGCCTGCAGTCTGAAGTAGCCAACCCAGATAGATGGCCCTGGGGTCACAGAAGGCACCGCCACACCTGAGGACTTCTGTATCAAAAGGAGTGTATACAGAGAGACAGAGTAAATCCACTGCTTCGTGGGGTTGATATTGTCAGTGCCAAGACTGAGGTCATCAGAACCGGATGCAACAGACATCCCACATTTCAAGATTTCCTGTCTTTCCTCTATACCAGGAATTTTATATACAGAATAAAAAAATTCCAAGTATACAGCAGGAGCCATAATCAACCTGAAGAAAATGCCTCCGAAGGTTATCTGTCAAGTCTATACATATAGACAGATTCTGTCCTCTGACTAATAAAGGAAAGCAAGCTTCAGAATATACTCTTTTCTATGACTGTCAGAAAAAAAGCTCCTTTCAATCTTTTTATGCACCACAGATCTCAAGAATCCAGATATGATTCACATCAGATCTGGTCATCACTGATTACGTCTCCTACAGCTAAGGGAGAAACATTTGTCATGACATAACTTCTCCCACAGTTTTGTGCTTGCTAGTGTGATCTTCACAACCAAAACTGAAGAAAGAGTATTTAAAGTCACCTTTGCAATGTAGACAACTTGTTGAGAATGAACTTCAAAGAAGCTCCTCTATATTCCAGTAACTTTGCCTGAGGTGACTGATAAACAAAAACAGAAAGATGAAAAAGACAAATCCTTTCTTTGCATCACCTCTGAGTCTTACCCAGACAAGCTATAGTTAGTCCTTATTTACACCATTTTCCACAATATTTTTTACCAACAGTCTCAGCAAGACTCAGTTAGTTCACCCAGGAAGTAGCCTATAGGTTTCTTCAGATACTTCAGGAAATGCTTATCTTTTGATAGTCTGAGGAAGAGGAGAATTAACTGAAGATTCAGACTTTGGATTAGGATAACAAGGATCTCTAACTCTTATCTCCACTTCAGCAAATCAAAGCAGCCAGTCCCCCCCATTAGTCTGGATTCCGGATCTAGACTTTATGAGCAGACTCCAACTAAAAGATCCTTGATTGTGTATTCCTTGGCTGCCTTGAGAAGCTGCCTGGACACATCAACAAGTAATGCACCAATTAGAACATCTCAGATTACTACAGTGCTTTCACCTACCTGCCCTCTCCCCACAACCCCCCAGTCTTGCTTTACTCCTACACCCATGCAAGAAGCCCATCTTTTATTAATTGCTAAAGTTATAAATTTATATTTTATGCCATCGGAAAAGAGGTATTCCAAACCAGTTATCAGAGAAGACATTATGTGCTAACTCCTTCTCTTCAAAAGAGAGCAGCTTCCAAATTCATATCACAATTTCAGTGAAAGAGATATCAAGATGGTAACCAAAATATGTTTTTATAAACTCAAAAAGCTCATGGCCTGCCAAGGTTAAAATTCCCAAGTACTTTAAGTTTAGCCCTGGGGTATTCATGACAACAAAAAACAAAAAAAGTCATTTCCTTGGACCAGTACAGCTTCTTGGTTCAAGTCTAAGACTGACTACAGAAGTTCCAGGCCTATGTAGTTTTCAATCCCTAATTGTCATTTTCTAATGAAGCCTTTACCATTACTATAATATTACTAGATTAGTACATTTCCAGTATTTAGTCCTGAGGCCAAAGTGCTAGAGAAGTACTACTGCTACCCCAGGGGCATAATTCTCATGAATTATGAGACCACCAGGTCTAGAAAGTACTACTGGGATCCTTATTTAATATGGGAAAGTCTTTTTTTTAAAAATATGTTATTCTCCTTTTATGAGCCAGAAGTTCATTTCAGAAAGCAGTGGGACAGAACTGATGTCCTATCCATAGTTAAAAATAAGGTTTGTAGGCTCTATTTGTGCAGACCAGATATACTGTTTAACACCTAGCTAGCAAATCCTACTTAAGCAGTAGTTACTGTTTCCCTGGCATGCACAAACATTGTACAAAAAAATTACACAAAGACAGTATTACACAAACCTTAATGTCAAAAACTAGGAACTGAACCAAAAAAATACTCGGAATCTAACAAAACATTTACATTCCAAGTGTCTTCAGCTAAGAGAATCAGTGACCTTTGCTACAAAAAGCTTCACCAGTTCTCTACACAATGCTTTCTAAAACATGCCACAGAATTCTAAGTTTCTATGCAGTATTCAGCGAGGTATGCTTTTCACTAGAAGGGGATGGGGAGAAGAGATTTATAAATATTCAAAAAGACATTTTGTTTGTATGAAGTGAGAAATAACGGAGTTTAATTTTCAGACAATATAAAGACTGGAGAAGCACAAAGCATGTGAATGACTTCAGAAGTAGGTCTGCAACAGTAGAAGATATATCAATTGCTCTACAAAATACCCTGTTATCCAGTGGGTCAGCTACACTAGATTTGAAGAACTAAGACTCAGGGGGTCATTGGCTCAGAAAAAAAGGGATGAAGAGAATACATTAAGTGCACCTTTGAGAGCTAAACTCAGCCAAGTTGCCATGGAATCCAGAACCTAGAAAGACTACTAGGCCAAGACCCATTTCCTGTAGCAGGGGAAAGTCTGATCCTAGATCTTCACCAAGCTATAGCAACAGATTGCCCACTCCAGCAATTGGAGAAAAGCAGCACAAAAAATACACCCAAATTAGAGATTACATCCTACACAGATTGGCAACTGATTACCTACCTCCCACAGTCCGGATGGGCAAGTCTTCCTGCAAGAGAACAAAGCCTGTACCACCAAACACAGGTTCACGATACTGCTGTACTCAACAGGAGCTGTTTTTTTCTGACCTGGCCTTTGTACTCAAAGGGAGAGAAGTGCATAAGCTCAGAAGATAGTGCCTGAGAACCATGCCACTAAGCCTCACCCAAAGCCTTCTGTGTTAGATAGGTAAAACCTACAAGTGGATGGCGGGTGGGGGAGAGAAAATTATAAATTTTAAACTGAACCAAAGAGCATCCAGAAAGCCAGCTTCCTGGCAGTGGAGGCAGCCAACAAACCCCACATGTAAGAGAGGTGCCACAAGAGAAGGTTGGTCTGTTTTTTAACCCATCTCCCCCTTCTGTAAAGGAGGCATAAAACCCACTGCCTGTACTGGCACAGGAGTCTGAGCAAAAACACAGAGTTCTTACATGGAAATTGACATATTTCAATACAGTCGGAAGATTTTTAAAGTGTTCCTCATTATATTACTTCTTACTGAAAGTCCTATTCTTTATTTCTTCAGGTCACTGTCACAAATACATCAATTCTTCCTAGGAGGATCACTCCCCTCAAGTTATCTTATAAGGTGGGACACAATCCTTCCTTCAATAGCACTAAACGGGCAAATTCAAAACCAATAAATGTAAAGAGTTTTTCACATGTGTAAATTAGACTGTGGAACTAATTGCTATAGAAAGTCATTAGCAAGATTCAAAAGAGGTTGGACATTTATATGGATATCAATACTATCCAAAGGTATAATTAGTGATAATTTTGGAAGAGATATTAAGCTTCATTCTGCAATTACACTTAGCTATTACAGACCAGGATGAGACATACCACCAAGATCAGATACGACTATCCCACATCTTCATATTGCTGGGTTCTTGCATCTTTATCTGAAACAGTGGTTCTCAACCTTTTGGGGCTCAGGACCCTTTTGTAAACCTTTATGACCTGTCATGACCCAATAAATAGCTTTAGTATAAAAACCATCTGGTTTACTAAGTATTTTTTACCCACAATATAATACACATTAACCTAGTAAGTACTAGATAAGTACCTAGGGGTTCTCAAACTGGGGGTCGGGACTTGGGGGTCACGAGGTTATTACATGGGGGGTCATGAGCTGTCAGCCTTCACCCCAAACCCTGCTTTGCCTCCTGCATTTATAATGGTGTTAAATATATAAAAAAGTGGTTTTAATTTATATGGGTGGGGGTCGCACTCAGAGGCTTGCTATGTGAAAGGGGTCACCAGTACAGAAGTTTGAGAACCACGGATGTAACCCAATAAGTACATTTAGGTGACCACTCATTGAGAAAACCTGACCTGAAACATATGGTACTGGCCACTGTCAGAGAGAACACTGAATCAGATGAACCTCAGATCCAATATGTGAATTCCTATATTACCGCTGTTCTCTTCCTTAAAAATCTATGAACACACTAGTGACTTTTTAAGTCTACTTACAGCACCTAGACACTACTACACTTGAAGAGGATAAATCCAGCTCCATATGTGCCTGCTATTGACATTAACCACAAAAAACCTGAAGAAATAGCTTTTGAGGTTATTTCTCTGCCACATCTGAATAAAGGTTTCTCCCACCTAGTATTACTGAACTAAACTGGTACATAACTACACCATATCCTTTAATATTGTGCTAAAGTCTGGTCTAATAAGGCTTTCATACCTTGCTTTTACCATTATTAGAATTAGCTATACCAGTTTGGAACTCAAGGAGTTTGGGCAGCGACTACTGATCCATTCTGTTAAGTCTCTGCATACACACATTTCAAGAAAAATAAGAGAGTCATAGGCAGTTTACTGAAATATTTTAGTTGCCTGCTATGTTTTGGGGTTTTTAAAAAGTACTTGGCTAGACAGCCACTAGCTAATTAACTATTAAAAACTCTTCTTCAAAATTACATGAATCAGATAACAGCTAATTAAGTTTAGGAACAAGCCATCATAGGAGCAATTTATTTAATTTCATCTCAACGCACTCTCTTTTTATGAGCATTTGCCATTTAAACAGAATGAAGTAACTGTTCAAACAATTTAAGTCTCTCTAATAAGACACAAAACAAAGATTCCTGGGGGAAAACTGACATGAAACTCAATTCATTAGGAATAAGAATTTCTACACATTAAACACTGACAGAATAATAGTGCCCCAAGCCCCTGAAGATTTTACTGTACTCTTCAGAGAGACTAGTGCTTGGGGACCTGAAGGAGAGTACAAAGATGTAGGCCAGCTGGCTATGCCACTCTGACGACCCTTCACTGCACTCAAGTGGTGGGAGGTAAAAGAAAATCTTGAGAACAGACTAAGGCCAGCTGCACCACACTGCTGGTCCCATCCCTCAAAGTTTTCTAGATGTTCTTTCTTCAGAAAAGTTTGTTTTAATTGACATTTAGAATAGAAAGTGCAAAGTACAAGATAAAACAGTGCATAGTGAAACCAGAGGGCAAGCTAGCTGAGCCTTATAAATGGTAATCCACATCTAACCTGTTAGAATTCTTTTTTAGAAGTTAAAGGGGTGTGTGTGTGTGTGTGTGTGTGTGTGTGTATATAAGGAAGAAGCGGGGAGGGGAAAGGGAGAAACAAGTGGATAAAAATTATCTAGCCCTTCAAAAGGCTTCTAAATACAGTCCCACAAAAGAGGTTAAAAAGGAATATTAACTACAGAGTGACAAGTCCTCTTATAGTTTAAAACTGGTTAAAAGACAAGAAGCAACAGAGTAGGAATAAATAGCCAAATTCTCACCATGGAAAGAGGTTAATAAAGGGTTACCCCACGATGAGTATTAAGGTTGGTGTCCTCTGTATTGATTAATAACCTGAAAAGGGATGAATAATGAAGAGGCTAACTTTGCCTAACAGGTTGTTTGTTTTATTTGGTTTATTTCTTTTGTTTTTAAGTGTTTTAAAAAAAAAAAAACCCTGTAAAAAGCCCACCAAGATCAGGTGTTCTTCCAGAAGATATGCTCTAGGAATTATTTTGGGGAAGTTCTATGGCCTGTGTTATATAGGAGGTCATGCTAGATAATCACAGTGGTCCTTTCTACCATTGGAATCTATGAATCTAGTAAGGCTTGTAAGGATCTTCACAAAGTCCCAGCAAAAACACTTTGGCCTTGTGGACCCCAAACTTCACAAACTAGTAAAAACTTGAAGGAATCACTTCAGCTACTTGTACACCGTTATTGGTTTTGAGTTTAAGAAAGGGAGCTATTTATGTAGACAACTCAGTAGGCAGTAATGGTTACAGCAAATAAAGAGATAGAAAATATATATGCATAGACTCCAAAGCCGACTGTGAAGATTACAAAGCGATCTCACAGAACTGTGAGACGGGGCAACAAAATGGAGGATGAAATTCAATGTTGATAAATGCAAAGTAATGCACCCTGGAAAACATAATCCCAACTATACATACAAAATTAGTGTGTCTAAATAAGCTGTTACCACTCAAGAAAGAGTGATTATGGATAGTCCTTTGAAAGAGTCTACTCAATATGCAGCAGCAGTCAAAAAAGCTAACAATGTTAGGAACCATTAGGAAAGGGATAGATCAGACAAAGTATCATAATGCCACTAAATAAATCCATGGTATGCCCACACCTGGAATAATTCATGCAGTTCTTGTCATCCCATCTCAAAAAAAGGATATTAGATTTGGAAAAAGTACAGAGAAGGGCAACAAAAATTATTGGTGGCATTGAACAGTCTTCATATGAGGAGAGATTAAAAAGACGGGGACTGTTCATCTTAGAAAAGAGATGACTACGAGTAGGTATGATAGAGGCCTACAAAATCATGAATGGTATTGTGAAAAAGTGAATAAGAAGTATTATTTACCCCTTCCCATAACACAAGAACCAGGGGCCACTCAATGAAATTAATAGGTACAGTAAAAGCTGTGTTATCCAGCCCTGTACCAACCAAAAAGCTCTATAAACTGGCATTTCTTATCTTTGCAGAAAGTCCGATTTACAGTCCGGCCAACAGGAGCTACGGAGGCAGCTCTCAGGGTGGGGCAGACGCTGAGCCGCCTAGCTGCGCCTTTGTCTAGGAAGAGCAGGGAGAGGTCACCGCTTGCAGGAAGCCATCCGAGGTGAGTACCCCCAGATCTAGCACCCCAAAACCCCTCCTGCTCCCCAACTCCCTGCCCCGAGTCCCCTCCCACACCCAAACTCCCTCCAAGAGCCTGTGTCACGCACACCCTCCCATGCCCCAACCCTGCACTCAAACTCCCTCCCTCTTAGTTAACTGGAATTTTTCACTTACAGGAAACATAAGGAAGTACTTCTTCATACATCACAGTCAAGCTGTAGAACTTGTTGTCAGGGGATGCTATGAAGGCCAAAAGTATAATTGGGTTAAGAATTAGATAAGTTCATGGGGGATAGGTCCACCAATGGCTATTAGCACAAAGTGCTCTGGTTATCCCTAAACCTCTCACTGCCAGAAGCTGGAATTGGATGACAGGGGGTAGACAACTTGACAAATGCCTAGTTTTGTTCATTTCCTCTGAAACATCTGGCCCTGACCTGTCAGAAGACGGGATACTCTGCTAGATGGACCATTGGTCTGACCTCCTTATGTAACATATAATAAAATGCATTTACCAAGCACCTCTGACCACCTCACCTACTCTGTCCACCGACCCTTCTCCCAAGGATGATTCTAACATTCCACACTTCTCAAAAGTTTCAAACAGCTGTTCTGGTTGTATAAATAAGCCTTCCTGAGAAGTTGTTTTCTTCTTCTCTCCCTAAAAGTGAAATTTGCCTGCTTAAGGCCTTAGGACAGGTGGAAAACGTTCAACTTAAGGTCTGAAACTTCATGACCTTGTGTGGCTCTAAAAAGGAGCTTTATATACCTCTAAGCCTGGAAGCGCCCATAATATTTGACTGTGTGTCAAAGAAAGCTATTCAGTGATTTTGTAAGTTTTAAAAATCTGTTATTTCCCCTTTAGTCCTGTACAGTGGGACCTCTGCATTTAAGGCACTTGGCTTTATGGATAGAGAGATTAAAAATTTCACTGGAATCATTTCAAGACTAGTTTATTTCTACAGTAGTTAAATATTGTACATTGGTGGCTTTGTCAGCCTCATTCTTCAGGGAAAATCTGAAATTTCCCCTCCCACGGTATAGTACTGTTCAATTTAATGCATGAAAGAAAGTTTACACATCCTCCTCTGAAGAATCCAGATTTAGCTTCTACTTCTAGAAAGAGAATCATAGCCTGGTATCTTCACAGTCAATATGGTAGTCCTTATGTTTAATGTATCACTTTGTCACCAGAGGGTTTTTTTGTTTATTTTAAACATACACATGTTAAATATATTGCAGAAGTCTGGGAGACACTTTAACAGAAAAGCCAACAAGAGAAAAATTATGGGAGAACAAATGGATATAGGATTAGTTATGCAAGTGAACTCTACAGGCTTACGTGTGTTATTTAAAAAGGCTTTCTGCTGTATCATCTATCTTGAAAGTGCACAAAACTGATACAAGATATGGCGCAAAATAGACAAGACAGTTCCCTTCTGCGGCCCAAACTTACTCTCAATCAAGACTAAACATATGTAGTTTACTACTAACAGTAAACTTTCAAAAATAAAATGTTAACTCAGGAAATACCTAGAAAGCGTTTTCCCTATTTAAAAAGGGACCCTGCAAGGCCCAAAATTTAGGCTATTAAGTTTAAACACCTAACAGAACTATGGTTTTTACTATTGTATGCATGTGAATTTTGTTTAGATTTAAACATTTGTCTGTAGCATTTGTAATCCTAAACATCACAGCATAATGCTAGAGCATGGGAACCAAAAAGTGAAATGACTCCCCCTTTTCATTCCCTTTGGGAAATGCAATGTACAGGGTAGAAGCAGTATAAGTATTGAAGAGTGTGCACTTTGTTTTAATCCCAGATGTTATTTGTAATATAGTTAAGGACAGAACTCTCCAAGTTTATTTTAACTACTCTCCTGTAAATAAAAACAAATTCAGTTGAGCAAAGTGGTCTATATTTCCAGTTACATGAAGTTATGGTTTAATTGATGTTTAGCACATGTAATAGGTTAAATGGTTGAACATGCAGCCACAACTCTGCCCTCCCTCCTCCACACTCTCCGCTTTATGACTGATGTCTTAAACTTAATACTTATGTACACGGTACTTTCTGGATGCAAAAACTAAAAATTTCTTATTCTTCCATAAGTACACTAATTTCATTGGTACAATGGTCATACATCTTTCCTCACAGTTTTTATTTAAATTATAAAATTCTCTTCTCTATAACATCCATTTTGCCATCAGTTTTCGTTTGCAGACATACTTAATAAAAGTTACTGTTTGAGGCTGTCTTGAGAAAAATGTGTGCAGTTGTGGTCTTTTACCATTTCATATGTAGCCCGCTTGCATTTTTCATGCAATTTATCCCCCACTTGACTAAAGCTTAAAATACTACTTCCACCAAAAATATATATATATTTTAAAATATATGCAATAAACTGAGTGAGAATGTACAGAGAATTAAAACAGTTACCAATCCTGCAAGTTGATCTCTAGTGGTGGACCCATATACCCAAGTAGAGCCAAAACAGTAAAGAGGACTCGGCACAGATAAGCTGACCCATATGGGCAGACCTCGCCTATGCAATCAGGTCTTTACACCGCAAGTTCTTTTGGGCACAAATCCCATCCTCCTGTGTGTAGTATCTAGCACAAAAGGTAATGCACGTGTTGTCTGGGACCTCTGAACACTATTGCAGTGTATGAACAAGTTAATAAGGACTAGCCAGGTTTTTACTAAGGACCTAGATGAAAGGTCCTGTTTTTATGTAGAGGACTACTTTTTTAGGGAGGGGGAGGAGAAGAGGGAGGCAAAATGCTATTATTTTTCTAGTCCTCACTGATCTGCCGACAATATGGTGTCTTTAAAGGCAGAGTGACAGATAAGCCCCTTCCAGTCGATGGACAAGAAACCTGTGCTGGGGAGGGAAGAGCGAGAGAAGATAGCCAGTATTAATGATTAGAAGGAAAGCTTTACGATGTCCTCCCATTTTGCTTAACATCCAGAAAAATCACATTTGTAGATGAGGTGTTCAAGATGCCCCTTAGAACAAGTGGCGAGCGAAGAAGAAAAACAACCCACATTCAGCCAGGATGTGGGCTTGTTAGTTATGAACTGCTACATATGTGCACGTGCATGGAAGGATAGATGATCAGCAAAAGCAGATAAACAGGTGAAAGATGCAAGACGAAGCAGCCCACCTCACCCCGAGACCTACACTTCCTATCATACATCCTTCAGCAAGTGACTTCTCTTTCTAGAGTCCCCACCATATTGCCTCTTGGCATGTCAACCGTACCAATTTCATGTGCAGCTTACACCACTGACCCAAGGAAATTGGAGCATCTGCTATGAGGAATGGGAGGACAGTCAACCCCCACGTATGTTCGTACACACACACACACTTATAGCACTATCCCTTGAGTCCAGCTGCCATTTGTTAGAGAGAATTTCAGACCCAAAAACATCTGCCTAGGAACAGCAGGGAGAGGTCACCGCTTGCAGGAAGCCACCCAAGGTGAGTGCCCCCCAGATCCAGCACCCGAAAACTCCTCTTCCAGTTTAGAAACCTAGTATCTCGCCAAATCAAGTATCCATTCAACTGTATTTACTGAAGCTGATTGACTAAACTTACATAAGTATTTTGCCAGCCAAAGAAATCAGATTTCCACTCCACTCTTGTATTTAGAAAAACATGCCCTGTAAAGGAAACTTGACCATGATGGTTATACAAAGGATTCCAGAAGTCTGAGTTGTGGCTGAAAATAGTTTCTACTTTTCTATTTCAACACACTTTTACAATAATCCACTTGCTCTGTAAAAAGCCATATGCTGAAGCTGCATCCCTTTTCATTCTTACATCTGGGTGGTGGGGGTAACAGAAGCTGTTGCATAGGCAAGCGATTGGTGGACTTACATGGATGAGGTGAAAAAGATAGCATGGATCAATGAAATGTGGAGAAGTAAAGGAGGTTGGGGACAGTAGGTGGATATGGGATGTACTCCAGGAAAGGAACAATGAAAACGTTGGTAAAAGCTGGCGCGTACGTTGCCCCCCTTCCCGAGGGCCCCCAGGCAGTGGGGCTCAGGCGTTGGCTTCAGCCTCAGCCCTAGGCCCCAGAAAGTTTACCACCAGTCTTGGTGACCCTATTAAAATGGGGTTGTGACCCACGGTTTGAGAACCCCTGAAATAGAGGGATTTTATCCTTGCTGTAAATGAGGAGCTCAAGGCAACCTTAACTAGAGTCACTACCATAAATCCAAATATTTCAGTACCTCAATACACTCTCCTAACTTAGTCTCCCATGAGCCTGTAGCAAAACATCCATTAATTTCAATGGGAAAATTAGGGCCACAGTTATTGGTTTAGTTCCAGAAACCAGGTTCAGAAATGCAGCCTGAGTTGGCTGTAATTCCATCAAACCACCATTACTATTATTTCCGGTTCCCCAAATGGCTAGTAATGTTTATTAAAATAAAAGTAAGTCACCCTCTTGCCTTTCAAATGAAAACTTAAGTCATAAAATACCTAGCCTGACATTTTCATACGAGGACATACTTTATTGCATTACTGAAATCACAGGTGGCACACTTAATTTTACATCTGTACGTGAGAAAGTATCAGTTTAACATCTTCCATGGCATTAAGGAATTTGATACCAACACACTGAGATTTTTGCTTCAATACAATAAAAGCCGTACGTATTCCCCAAGATAAATCTACACAGATCCATCTTTCTGATACATCTAGTAGTTCTGGAACCAGCACTTCAATCAGTGATGTAATATCTTACTCTCTGGCATAGGTTTGGGAAAAAGTCTCCTCACAATAAAATAAAAATACATACATTACAGCCAAGAGGTTGGGTATGTGACTTCCAACTCTGGAAGTTAGCTGAAATAGATATTACAGAATGCTAGTGATGTAGCCCCATTTTACAGACTGAGACTTGGAGGAGCTTAAATTAAGTTCAAGGGCTAAAAAAAGTCCGTGGTTTCTGTTTCCAACTCTGGCACATCTTTAGAGTCCCCCCTTTTCTTTAAGTGCAAGAAAATAGTTCCTCAGTTTCATCATCTTTTGTCTTGCAGTAAGAATTTCCACACAACAATGGCGATATTTAATAAAAACACAAGTGCTATGCACTTCTTGAATGATGTATTTTAGGGGAAGTCTAGTATTTTTAAGGTGTAGGAATTATTAATTTTTCAGTTAGTGCCTTATTTTTCAAAGCTCTTATCTGACTTGTCCCAAGTGCCAAGTTTCTGAATAGATTTGCGTCACAAGGGACTAAAAAGGTAGAGCACCCATCAGTGGTTAAATCTTACCACTTAGGAGTTCAGGGAGACATGGTGGGGGAGGCAATATCTTTTATTAGAAGTTCAGCAGTGTCCTGTCCGAATATTAAACGGGACTATTGAAAGCACAGTACTGGTGGGGGAAGAGGGAGAAGGCGGCACACATACGCAGGCGTCCAGATGTGCTCCGCCACAAGTACTGAGCAATACAGCAGGCCAATATTTTCAAATGTGTTTCTGAGCAGTAGTTCTACCATTATACCTCTCAAATGCTCTTCATTCTAAGGAATAGTGAGTCTCTAAGTTATATACCTATATGCCACACAAGTCTGGTCTCTCCTCCCTTTTGTTGTTGGAGGTTTACATCAGAAACAAGGCATTGTGAAACTAAGTTTACAGAAAGTTTTAGAAAAGGAGTACTTGTGGCACCTTAGAGACTAACCAATTTATCTGAGGTATCTATTTGACACTAAAAGAAATTAATCCAACATCATTTGAACCAATGTATGCAAGTAGCCATGTAAACTTTTTATTCCTCTTCTCTCTTCCTTCACCCCACCTTTTTAACTTGCCTCACTCAAGTCTTGCCTCAAATTGGACTGAATGCACTGCAGCACAGGAACGGTCTTTTCCTAGGTATAGCACCCACTACAGTGGTGATCTGATCTTAGTTGGGGCTTCGGGCACTAATACAATACAAATATAGGATTAAAATAGCTACCGGCAATAGTGTTAGACTTGGGCTAAGTCTCTAACAAACTTTGGCAGATGAACCATGCAGTTCTTATGAATCTAGACTCAAATCACACCCCCTAAATATATTTTTTTCCCACAAACAGCAGGAAGCAGCGTACAAAGGCGTGTAATAGAACTTATAAGAACTTGCAGTAACTTTAGAGGAAAAGTGTGCCCCCCCGTAAAATGTGTTATGAAGGTAGATATATGTTTTGGAAGTGTTATATCACAACACACATTATATGAAGGCAAACAATTCACTAAAATGGTGTAAGAAGAGCCTGTGGCTGAATTGGGCCATCCACATCTTTCATACAGAGTTATGGCCTACGGAGGCTACAGGACCCAGCTCCATGTAGCCTCAAGCAGACTTGCTGCTCAAACTAAGACAGAGCTGTACATGTTGTATCCCACAGTTTTCACTTGAACTCCCTATTTATGATCAGGATGGATACAAACTGCTCCATTTTATGCAGATTAGGGATAGCTCTTGAGCTCTGAAGTTGCTAATGTAGCAGACCTTGGCTGAACAAAAGGAGACCCATGATGTGATACATTATGGTTCCACCTATCCAAAATTTAAAAAGTTCAAAGTTAACAGAAAACTTGAAGGCAGAAAGCCATTATACACTTCACAATCAAACTGGGAAATAAAAGGTTTAAAAAGCATGACCTTTAAGAGAAAAGCCCCATCATCTTGAGGGATTGTGGAGAGGTGGAGAAAATGGGAGGGGGGAGGAGAGAGTGGGAGGAAAAAAAGCAGTCACACTAATGATGGACATTAAGAAAAACAAGTTATGACTAGCAGCATCGTTTCACAGTTGTTGAATAGAATATTTAATACGAATACTAAATGAATGCAAAATTAAAGCTATGGTTTTACAAACCCAAAGTTGGGCACAGTTCAAAAGTATGGCCTCCCACAGTAACTTTGCTTCATTGCATTTTGTATTAATGTGCATGACTACATACATGTATTAAATAAAATTAAATTAAATAAAATTAAATAAAAAAATTAAAATAAAAACTAGTACCAATACAAAATACACAAATATAATGCAACAAATTTAAAGTTTCTGTGAGAACCATAATGTTAAACTGGCTGATTTTCTGTGTGATTAAAATAATAATCTGACCACCGCATTAAGAGCTCTTGAAGCTCATTTCTTTGTACAAAAGAAGAAATTTAGGGCAGATCTATTTCTGTATCAAGTTTCTTCAAAAACTCCTCAGACAGTAGGCTAAATAAGAACAAATAAAGCTGTTTGAGATGCAGACTTCTAATTCCAGGATACAAATTAGAAGTCTTACTAGTGAAATCATGTACAGAGTCCATTTTTCCACACCCATGCTTGGATAAATAATTCCAATCAAATGGAATTTTACCAAAATCATTTTGAGAAGTACAATATCAGGTGTGTTCAAGGAGTGGAGCCACAAGACTGCCAGTTAGCATCCACAGGACAGATCAATCTTTTAAATTATACAGATCAACTGCTGAAGTTCCAGTTGTGATAAGAGTTAATAAATCAGTGAGACTGTCAACATATTAACAAAATAGAATCATAGAAGTGTAGGCCTGGAAGAGACCTCAATAGGTCATCTAGTCCAGACCCCTGCATCAAGGCAGGACAAAGTAATAACTAGACCAGCAGTTCTCAGAACTGTGGGTCGGGACCCCAAAATATGTAACAACCTCATTTTAATGGGGTCACTACGGCTGGCATTAGACTTGCTGGAGTCCAGGGCCAAAGCCTAACCTTGAGCCCCACCACCTGGGGCAGAAGCCGAAGCCAGAGGGCTTCAGCCCTGGGTGGTGGGGCAGAGGTTACAGGTCCCCCTGCTCAGGCTTTGGCCTCCCTTCCTGGGGCGGTGGGGCTCAGGTGGGCTCATGCTTCAGCCCCCTCTCCTGGGGTCATGTAATAATTTTTGTTGTCAGAAGAGGGTGGAGGTGCAATGAAGTTTGAGAATCCCTGAAGTAGGCCATTCCTGACCAGTGTTTGTCTAACCCAGGGGTCTCAAACTCAAATGACCACAAGGGCCACATGAGGATTAATGCATTGGCCCGAGAACCGCATCACTGATACCCCCACCATCACTGCCCCCAGCCCCATTCCAATCCTTCCATGAGGCCCCGCCCTGCCCCCATTCCAACCACTTCCCCAAAGTGCTGCTCTTGCCGCTCCTCCAGATACCTCCCCCGAAGCTCCCATTGGCTGCGGTTCCATGTTCCCGGCCAATGGAAGCTGCAGGGGGCGGTGCCTGGAAGCAAGAGCAATGCACAGAGCCTCTACCCTCCGCCTCCCACCCCAGGGGCCACAGGGACATGGTTCCAGCCACTTCAGGGAGCAGCGCGGGGCTCGCAGGCTGTAGTTTGCCCACCTCTGGCCTGGAGGTAGGCAGAGGGGCGTGGGGAACTTGGTGGGCCACACAAAAGAACCCCGCTGCGTGTTTGAGACCCCCGGTCTAACCGGTTCTTAAAAAACTCTGACAGAGATTCCACCATCCCTCCAGCAATTTTTTCCAATGCCTAACTACCCTCACAGTTAGGAAGTTTTTCCTAACATTCAACCTATACCTCCTTTGCTGCAATTTAAACCCATTGCTTCTTGTCCTATCGTCAGAGGTTAACAAGAAAAATCTTCTATGCACTTGTAAACTTATGTTCCCCCCCTCAAGTCTTCTTGTCTCCAGACTAAAAAAAAAATTTTTTTTTTTATTTAAATCTTCCCTAATCAGTCATGTATTCTAGACCCTGAATCATTTTTGTTGTTCTCCTCTGGACCTTCTCCAATTTGTTCACATCTTTCCAGATCTTTCTCCAATTTGTTCACATCTTGTCCAGAACTGGACATACTACTCCATCTGAACCCTTATCAGCACAAAGTAGAATGAAAGAACTACTTTTCATGGCTTGCTTACAACACTCCTGCTAATACATCCCAGAATGATGTTTGCCCCCCTCCTTTTTTGGGGGGCAAAAGTGTTACACCAGGGGTCCCCCCAAACATTCTGTCACACCCCTTTACCCATAATGGAACCGGTGCCCCCTCCCTCCCCTAGAACCGTGGTCAGAAGCAGGGCTACGACCAGGGCAGAGCAAGGCTGGGTGGTGCCCCCAAATCATTGAACACCTCCTGGTTAAGACATGGTGGTCTCTTGCCCTACTTCCTATCTTTCCTACGCTGTGGGATAGTTTGCTTTTGTGATCTTCATACCCTCTGAAAAACTGCCACCTCTCTCAAACTGCTTTTCCCCTTAGACTTGTGTCCCATGGGATCTTACCTACCAACTACCTTAGCTTGCTAAAGTCTGCCTTTTTGAAATCCATTATCTTTATTTTGCAGTTTTCCCTATCGTTCCTTAGAATCATGGATCACTTTTGCCCAAACTGCCCAGCACTTGCGACTTCTCAACCAGTTCCTCCCTATTTGTCAAAATCAAATCTAAAACAGCCTCTCCCCTAGTTGCTTTCTCCACCTTCTGAAATAAAAAATTGTATCCAATGCATTCCAGGGACTTGTTGGATAATCTGTGCCCTGCTGTGTTATTTTCCCAACAGATGTCTGGGTAGTTGAAGCCCCCATCACCACTAAGTCCTGCGCTTGTCGTCTAAACTGGTATTTTTAAGAGCAAGGTAAATGTTTTCAAAAAAAGCCAGACATTCTTCAGAGAAAAGCTATTCTATATTATATCCTGCCTTCCCACTACATAAACTTTGAGAAACAATGCATGTCCTTCAAAAAAAATGCTGTAGTCGATTTCTCCATCAACCCTCCCCTGCTCAGTTTGGCTCCAACATGTAAAACTCAATCAGTTCAGAAACAGCCTGATAACTTTGTGCTATGCTACATAACTCTTCCATTGGTATGAATAGTGGCAATGATGTTTTATGATTTTCGTGAAAACTTTTTTGCAAAACTAGCACCTAGTATTTGTTTGCGGTTGCCAGTTAAGTAATACAGTATGATTACTTTCCATACTCTTAGGCCCTGATCCTACAACTGGATCTGTACAAGCAGAACCCTCTGCTCATATGAAGCCCAACTGAAATCAACAGGATTGGGTCTGCTTCCACACATCTAGCTGCAGAATCAGAGCCTTAGACAACTTGTTTAAATTATATGCCCAATATAAGGCAGTTTAGACCGAGAGTTTAGCAGGTTTAACAAGAAAGGCTTTATGAAACTTAAAGCAAGTGTTCTTGACATATAAAACAGTTATTTCCATATAACTATCCCCTTTCAATGGTTACAACTGTAGGGTCTTATCAGTAGGGTAGCAGTTCCCAAAGTGGGATCACTCCATCAGCAGATGGGGTTGCAGCAATCCCATGTGTGAGGTCATACAGTACAGATGACGCCATTTTGTAAAGCAAAATGGCATCCTCCATGTTGCGTGACCTTTCATGTCTGGTGTCTGTGGGGGAGGTCATGCTACGTGGAGGACACCATTTTTAAATGGCATCCTCCATGCTGTCTGGGATCACAGGAATCAATACATCTGAACATGGTGTCATGCAGGGAAAGTATTTGGGAACTGCTGCATTAGAGCATAACAACCATACGGTAAAACTGATAAGCCTATTTCATTGTTTGAAGTGAGATATGAACAAAGTTCAAATGGTGAAAAATAAATTTGGTAAATTCAGTTTTAGTTGTCCAACAAAAAGGTCTTAAAAAAGGAATTAAGAGTATAATTTAATCTATTATATCCTTTAATATCACAGCTGAAAATGCTATTGATAATGTAAATCAATACATTCAGCCTGCCTGAGCCACATAACTCCCTCTTTTACAAATGAAAGTCAGGACAACTATGCTTTCATACATCAGTCTTTCCCAATGTAAAATAAACGTATAAACAGTTAAATTAAGAACTGAAGAATGACTGGAAGATCTTTTTAATGTATACATTAAAATCTATTTTTTCCAATATTTGAGCTGTTTTAGTATTTCATGCAACTTGTTTTCATTGTCCAGAATAGTCCATTTCACTTGATTCAGTTATTTTCCATCTTTTGGGTTTTCTTGCATTAGCATAATGCCACAATATTTGATTTGAACACTGTAGATCTTTTAAAAAATTCCAGTGGATAGCCTAAAAGAGTACACACACTTCTTACTGGGCTTATGCTCAGTAAATTTGCCTTTTTTTTTTTAAGCCCACTCCCCAAAATTTTTTTTCCTGCTAAATTTGACTTTCAGAGTCCCTCTAACAAAGTTTTAGAATTAAGAAAGAAAACAACCTCATTGGCTTTAAGACTAATAGAATTTTATATATTTTTTAAAAATATGGATTGCATCAATGATCTGGAAAAAGGGGTAAACAGTGAGATGGCAAAATTTGCAGATGATACAAAATTACTCAAGGTAATTAAGTCCAAAGCAGACTGAGGAATTACAAAAGAATCACACAGAACTGGGTGACCAGGCAACAAAATGGCACATGAAATTCAATGTTAATAAATGCAAAGTAATGCACACTGGAAAACTTAATTCCAACTATACATACAAAATAATGGGCTCTAAATTAGCTGTTAAAACACAAGAAAGATTTGGAGTCATTGTACATAGTTCTCTGAAACATCCACTCAATGTGCAGCACTGGTATGCCCACACCTGGAATACTGTGAGCAATTCTGTTAGCACCATATCAAAAAAGATATATTAGAATGGGAAAAGGTTCAAAGAAGGGCAACAAAGGTAATTAAAGCTTCCATATGAGGAGAGATTAAAAACATTGGGACTGTTCATCTTTGAAAAGAGAGGACTAAGGAGAGATATGATACAAATCTACAGAATTATGAATGGTGCGGAAAGTGAAGAAAGTGTTATTTAACCCTTCATATAACACAAGAACTAGGGGTCACATAATGAAATTAATAGGCAGCAGGTTTAAAACAAACTAATGGAAGTACTTCTTCACACAAGGAACAGTCAAGCTGTGGAATGCCTTGTGAAGGCCTAAAATATAACTGGGTTCAAAGAAGAACTAGGTAAGTTCATGGAGGATAGATCCACCAATGGCTACTAGCAAGATGGTCAGGGATACAACCCTGGGTGTTCCTAACCTCTAACTGCCAGAAGCGGGGAGTGGATGACAGGGCATGGATCACTTGAAACTGCCATGTTCTGTTCATCCCCTCTGAAGTGCTTGGTATTGACTACTGTCAGAAGACAGGACACTGGGCTAGATCAATCATTGGTCTGACCCAGTATAGCCACTCTATTCTTATGCAATATTTTGTTTCTTTTATAATATAAATGTATGAAAGAATACTTAATAAACATCGACAGCCAAGATGTTAACTACATAAGCCTCAAGACATGTCCAAAGAAAGTTGTCAGTACAAATCACTGCTTCTCAGGTATGTATCCACTTTACTAATACAGTCCACTTATAGCAACCACTACAGATATGCAGTATTAGGAGCTACATATTCAGCTAGCACAAGATAACTTTTGCTCTGTTTCCTCCTATAAATAACTGATTTCTCTCCCCATAATTAGCACAGACTGTATCTTGTATCAAATGACTCCCCAATAACAGATGCACCCCTTTTTTGTTTTACAATATAATATACATACTGTCATTTACTGCCTCTTCAGATGCTATAATGTTAAACTGTTTCCTTCAGCTGGATAAACAGCAATGCTCTTGGCCACACTGTAAAGATGATACAGGTGTGCCTGTGAAAATGTAGAAGCTAGATATTAAATAGAGGGAGACAAGAGGCAGGAGCCATTTACATAGTCTTCCATGTTAGATTTCTGATATTTTTGGATTATCCCATTGTATCTCTACATAAAATGGATTGGAGGCATTGTGAAAATATTTACATCGAAGTAGTAAAAATATCTTCCAGCAAACACTGGACAAAGTGTATTGCCATAAAAAGAGTACATGATAAATTACATCTTTATAACTAAAGACTTCTAAAGAGAATATTTTAGATACTAAAAAAACTGTTCATAGAAACATAGGAAAATTCAGGTTAAACTTTTAAAAACTATGAAATACTATCATTCAGATTCCTTAATGGAGAAAATCTGAACTTACTATAAAATAAAGCCCAAACAGAAGAATTCTTCTATGTTTTAAGTGTTCTCATCAGCTCCCTCAAACATGCAAAGAATGCAAAGAACAACTGTGTGTGTTAAAGTCTTAAAGAAAATGAAAATATAAACCCACCATTACCTACCTTTAACATGGTCTGACAGGAGACTTATCTTACTATTCAAAAAAAATCAAAGCAAAAACAAAAAACAGATTCCTAAAATACAACTAAGTGGCATCGTAAAATTTATTGCAGGAACAAAAATCAGGGTTGGAAAGTTTTAAGTACATGTTTCTAAAGGGAATAATCTATCAAACCACAGGAGGTGACCAGAACTGCCATCATCGTTGCTGTTAACACAAAGAAATGTGTTTTGGGGGTTGCCGAAGGGGGGGGGGGGGAAAAGAGAACAAACACCCAACAATGGCTACCAGACTCCAGAGGAATTCTTGGGGATGGGGCAGGGGGGTTATCCCACACAAGACACAATTTTGGTTTAAAAAATTAAGTAGTAACGTTACTACGACATAACTTTAATTACTACATTAAGCTTTCCAATCACATCAACTAAACTTCCCATAAGTTCTAACATACAAACTGGATTTCTAAAAAACGTAATGTAGAAAAAATGAAAGCACTATTCATAATACTTCTCTATTCCCATCCAAATCATAAATACTTTGCACAAAACTTGCATTCAAAGAGAAGAAAAGTAGAATACTGGAATTCAATATAGTTTTTTGCAACTTGTAGTAAGTGAGCTATATATTATATTAAATATTTAAGATATGGGGTGTTACAGGTTGGGCTAGACACAAACTGTATTCTGTAGGCCTCAATTGCAGAAAATCAGCAGTCTGGTTACTCCAACATAAAATTTTCTAAAAGTTTACCACCATATGGCTCACCCAGCCATCACTGAGCAAAGTATTAAAATAATTATAGCCAGATATTTTATGTTTATGTCTCATACACAGAATGCACTTATATATTCTAATGAAAACTCTAGTTGAGTAGAAGTTTGTATTTCACAACACAGAACAGAAAAAAAAAACAGTTTAGACAAAAAACATGGATGAATGTTTCCTAGGGATGTGATATAAAGCAACAGCAATCATATTTTAAAAGTCATTAGAGCAACATATAATAGTCATTTTAAACAGACTAGTTTTTATTTAAAAAAAATCAGATTTAGGGTACTGTAAATTGCTGTTATATGCCTACACTTCGCCCCATGCATATGTCCTCCCCATAAGCAAATCTCTAAGTTACATTCCAATTCAAAAATAGGATAGTTGTACAGGGATAAACAAAAAGTCCTCGTTGGCTTGATCATGCACTCATCCCTGAAAAGCTTCAATAATCATTTAAACTTTTAATACGATCCTAAATTAAATCCCATGCTTCATTAAGGAGACTTTTGGAATTTTGTGCTCTGAACACTGAGAATCCAATTCACAGCACACATACATGAAGTATAATTAAGACATCTTCAAACCATTTTACTTACCAAACACTCTCAAAGACTTGCGCTATTTGTATAAGATTAATCACATTTTAAAGCTGCAAAACACAAAAATTCAGGGCAATGTAACAGCGAAGCCTGCAACAACAGCTCACACGAGCTAATTTTAATGAAAGCACAGTGGACCAGAAAATAGATTTGACCAGCTGGCTAAACTCATCCTGAGGCCTACAACTCAGCATGCACATTTAAAAAAAAAAACAAAACAAAACTGTTCTGATTTCCCATGAACAGTACAGGCTCCTCTCCATCAGAGGACCTAAAGAACTGTTACTACTATAAAGCATTCTATTTTTCAAAGAGCTATTTATTAGAACAGTTAGGAAAGATATGATATGACGTAAATAAAAAGAGGGTTTATTTTTAGAACTCAGCCAAGATTTAGAAAAAAAGATATACGTGATACTAAAATACAGGCCATCTCCAGAAAAGCTCCCCCTAATCGTAAAGTTACCCCTTTAAAGTATGCAAGGTTTCCAGTACAATTTTATTTGACCTTTAAAGATCTCCTCTCCTTGGCAACTGATTTTTGCTGGTCACTTGGGTGATTGCAGAGAACGAACTTCACTGCACTTAAAAAACCTCACTATTTAGAAAAAAAGATACAGCCAATGTGAGTTTGTCATAATAATCTTACACTTACATCACATCTTTTACCCCAACGGATCTTGAAATGCTTTAAGCTATACATACATGAGAACTAGTTCACCAACCACAAAGGCATTTGTTATAAAAAAACCCAACATTTTGGAATGAACTGCAAGAAGTCTAATACCGATATCATTGAAGATGTGTAGCTATATTAACATAACTTGGTTCCTTTGCATATGCCTCAACTGCTGAAGGAGTAATTATTTAGCTCTTAAAATATTTCAGGATGTATATTTTATGACATAATACAAAATCATGTGCTAAGAGCTAGTGTTTACATGAACATCAAAGAAATTTCTCTTTGCAGAATTCATATACAAATGCATATATGCATTTACATACGGGCCAGAGAATTCTTGGCCTAGAGGAGCAGCTTTATCTTCTAACCTATAACAGTGCAATACATAAAACCTAATTTTAATCTAAGCAGCAATTATTGATGTTACTACATTTTTATTCTGCCAAAAACAAGGTTGTTTCCACTCCAACTAGAAAACAAATGTAAACAGCTGAAAGGGTGGTGGGGAGCGAACATTTATTATGAGCCTGCATTACCTGTCACCAAATATAAATATTAAAAATTACTATGACTAAAACTTGTTAATAGAGACAAGAGGTTATTATGTTAAATACAACTCCCTTATAAATATTGTCACCAATTTACAGCCATGAGTGAGGAATCACACCTCCTCAAGCAAGTAGTGCTCAGTATATACAGTAACAGAAAATCATTAACACAGGTAATAGATGATCTCCCCCACTTCCACACAAGCACTAAGCCACCCTTCAGAGTACATACACACATTCCCACCCCCTATCCTATATATCAGCACTACACAAGTCCCTCCTTTCCCTCTCACACTTGGGATCGCATGGGTACAGAGCACCCCTCCTTCCAAACAACAGAATAGGCCCCTCTGGCCAGTTCTTTCGCCCAGCACTTGTATGCTCTCCCCAAGAGAGATCCACTAAGGCAGAGGGACCAAGTAGGTGCCTTGCTACCCTGACCTTGGTGCCCATCCCCTCCAGCTGCACCGATGCGGCCCCACTGCCTGTGCCCCTGTCAGCACCACACACACAGGGCCAGCTGGTACCTGTGCAGGCCTGGCTAACAACCCCCCACCAGTACATGTGCCCAACTCCGCAAGTTACTCCGCATACAGCCAGTACCTGTACCTGGGCCCCACTAGCTGCCCGCCCAAACACACACATGGCAGGTACATGTGCCCTGCCACCCCCACGGCCAAGGGACCTGTGCCTGGCCCCGCAGCTCGCCCCAAGGGATCCGTGCCTGGCCCCACAGCTCGCCCCCCCCACCCACCGCTCAGGGACCTGTGCCTGGCCCCGCAGCTTGCCCCCCCCCCCCCCCCCACACACACACACACCATCCAGGGACCTGTGCCCGGCCCCGAAGCTCCCCCCCAACCCCCCCCCCACACACACACCCCGCCCAGGGACCTGTGCCCGGCCCCGAAGCTCGCCCCCCCCATACACACCGCCCATGGACCTGTGCCCAGTCCCCCTCACACACACCGCCCAGGGACCTGTGCCCGGCCCCACAGCTCCCACACACACACACCCTGCCCAGGGACCTGTGCCCTGCCCCGAAGCTCCCCGCCCCTCCCGAACACACACACCGCCCAGGGACCTGTGCCCGGCCCTGAAGCTCGCCCCCCCCCCCCACATACACACACACCCCACCCAGGGACCTGTGCCCGGCCCCGCGGCTCACCCCCCCACACACACACCATCCAGGGACCTGTGCCCAGCCCTGAAACTCCCCCCCCAACCCCCAACACACACACACCGCCCAGGGACCTGTGCCCGGCCCCGAAGCTCGCCCCCCCTCACACACACCGCCCAGGGACCTGTGCCCGCCCCCCCCCACACACACACACCGCCCAGGGACCTGTGCCCGGCCCCGAAGCTCGCCCCCCCCACACACACACACCACCCAGGGACCTGTGCCCGGCCCCAAAGCTCGCCCCCCCAACACACACACACCGCCCAGGGACCTGTGCCCGGCCCCAACGCTCGCCCCCCCCCCCCCCAACACACACACACCGCCCAGGGACCTGTGCCCGGCCCCAAAGCTCGCCCCCCCACACACACCCACCGCCCAGGGACCTGTGCCCGGTCCCGCAGCTCACCCCCCCCCCCCACATACACACACACCCCACCCAGAGACCTGTGCCCGGCCCCGCAGCTCACCCCCCCCACCCCACATACACACACACCCCACCCAGGGACCTGTGCCCGGCCCCGCAGCTCACCCCCCCCACCCCACATACACACACACCCCACCCAGGGACCTGTGCCCGGCCCCGCAGCTCACCCCCCACACACACACACGCCACCCAGGGACCTGTGCCCGGCCCCGCAGCTCACCCCCCACACACACACACGCCACCCAGGGACCCGTGCCCGGCCCCGCAGCTCACCCCCACACACACACACACACGCCACCCAGGGACCTGTGCCCGGCCCCGCAGCTCGCCCCCCCCCCCAAACACACACACACACACCGCCCAGGGACCTGTGCCCGGCCCTGCATCTCACCCCCCCCCCCCACACACACACACCCCACCCAGGGACCTGTGCCCGGCCCCGAAGCTCGCCCCCCCCCCCAAACACACACACCCCACCCAGGGACCTGTGCCCGGCCCTGCAGCTCGCCCCCCCCCCCCAACACACACACACACTGCCCAGGGACCTGTGCCCGGCCCTGCAGCTCGCCCCCCCCCCCTCCGAACACACACACCGCCCAGGGACCCGTGCCCGGCCCCGCAGCTCACCCCCCCCCCCAAACACACACACCGCCCAGGGACCCGTGCCCGGCCCCGCAGCTCACCACCCCCCACACACACACACCCCACCCAGGGACCTGTGCCCGGCCCCGCAGCTCGCCCCCCCCCCCCCAACACACACCGCCCAGGGACCTGTGCCCGGCCCTGCAGCTCACCCCCCCCACACACACACACACACCCCCCACCCAGGGACCTGTGCCCGGCCCCGAAGCTCGCCCCCCCCCACACACACACACCCCACCCAGGGACCTGTGCCCGGCCCCGAAGCTCGCCCCCCTCCCCCCACACACACCCCACCCAGGGACCTGTGCCCGGCCCCGAAGCTCGCCCCCCCCCACACACACACCCCACCCAGGGACCTGTGCCCGGCCCCGAAGCTCGCCCCCCCCCCCCCACACACACACACACCCCACCCAGGGACCTGTGCCCGGCCCCGCAGCTCACCCCCCCCACCCCACATACACACACACCCCACCCAGAGACCTGTGCCCGGCCCCGAAGCTCGCCCCCCCACACACACACACACCCCACCCCACCCAGAGACCTGTGCCCGGCCCCGCAGCTACCTGCGGCCAGTACCTCCCCCCACCACAGCTGGTACCTGAGACCCCCCCCACCCGGCATCTGTACTTGGCCCCCCTTGTCCTTAGCCCCATTCCCTCCCCGGCTAGTACCGACACCGATACCTGTCCCGCCGCTCTGCCTCCCGGGCTCACGCTCATTCCCCGTGCCCGGCCCCGCTGCCCCCACCAGGTACCTGCCCTCCAAGGCCAGCGCGGGCCGCCTCCCTCCGCATCTGTGAACAACGCTCCTCAATGGCAATTGAACAAAACACAGCGAGCTCCGCCCCCTCCAGACACGATCCTCCCATTGGCCGGCTCTGCAAGCCTCTGACCTCTCACCCATGCCGCCATAGGGCCACACTGCACACTCACCCCGCCCACAGGGGACGGACTAGCCACGGGAGCGCTTCCACAGCAGCGACGGCCAAGTCAATGGGCCTTTCCGGACTACAACTCCCAGAAGGCATAGCGGCCTCCCCCACACCCTGTGTCGTACCCATGCGCATGCGCCCACGCAAGGCGGGGGCGGAGAAAGGCGTCTGTTAAGGAAGTAATGCGCATGCTCTAGCCGAGATAAATATCCCCGGATGAAACTGCAAAGGAGCAGCCTCCCCCGTGCCTTTGCTCCTCTCGCATGTGTATTATAAGTAATTAGTCTGAGATTAGACGTGGACGCGTTACGTTGGTATGCGCATGCGCAGTGGTAATAAGGGGGGGGGGTTAGTGATGTGATCCTTGTTGGGACGTGGGCATGCGCGCTTTAGGGAGCGTGGGGTGAGGCCGGGTACCCGTCCTGCCACCGCCCTCCGTACTTCGAGGGGTTGGAGTGGCTACCGCAGTGCTTGCCCCCCAGAGATGGGGAGGGGCTGAGAGACACCCACCCCAGAGCCTAGGGGCTCCGACAGGCTGGGGAAGGGCACTTAAGACACACGCAGGCCCGGGGCCCCGGAGAGGCCGGCGATGCAGAGCCAGGCCCATTCTAGATGGTGAAAGGGACCTTGGCCCTTTGCTGGCACTGCCTTCATAGAGAGCAGCCTTCTGTCCCTTCTAAAGTACAGCAAAGGCCCAGCCCAGCCCCAGGAAACCTTTACAGCTCCTCTGGTGTCAGAGCTAATCACTCAAAAATGGGAGCTAAGAACTGCTTCTATTACAGCTGGACCTCACCCACTTGCTCTTCAGGCAAGGTCACATGCTTGACAGGAGATCTGCTACCCACAAAACCAGGACTATCCGTGTATAGCAGAAGGATTTCATCCTCCAGGGTCCATCTGTAGCAGTTGATACAGCTGCCAGTGGTCTGTAACTTTACTTTTCACCTCAGGGATGTAGCAGAGGTTGACAGGAAAGACTGAAAAGTCTCCATTCTTTTCTTTAAAGATGCTCACACAGATGGATGAAGAACACTAGTCTCCATGAGAACCATTGTGGGAAATTGTGAGTCACTGTGACCTCAAATAGCAGCAATATGCAGACTGGATGACATTGACATTCTCCCCTCATTACAAGATTTTTTTTTTTAACTTTTAACATTCCTGATATAGTCTCCATAACTGGAATTTCATTTGACTTCCTGCATAGATGTGCACACTTACTTTGTGCTGTACTCCACTGTTACAGTTCCACTGCTCTCTCTGGTTGTCTTATTCCCACAGTTTCCAGCCCTCTGGCTTCCAGGAAGACCTTAGGGAAGTCCATGGGAATTGTGAGAGAAGGCATCAAATGCTTCTGGAAAACTCCCATCATTCCACATCCCCATTTTCTAGTCTTTCTCCAACTGGAGGACAGGATGGACTGTTTGTTTCTTATTATACAAGAAAGGTTTCTATTGGAGTGTTTGAAAAGCAGTTCCAAAGCAGCTACAATAGGAAATGGAGGGTGTTTGTTTGGACAGCACTAAGACTGTGAGCCCAACAGGGCAGAGACTGTCTCTTATGTGTCTGCATTTATACCTACCATTACCACAATAATGAATTACAACTACCATTAATAGAATCATAAATTAAAATCCTTTTAATAGATTTTTTGCTATTTCCACCTTCCACTCTTCAGTGCTTGTAGATATTTATAGTAATATAATGTTACAACACTACCCTCCTCCCAATCTTGCCTACGTATTGATTGTATCCGACTACATTGTAAATTTGTGATGCATCATGAGACTGCAGTGGCACAAGGGCCAAACCTAAGATTCCGATGAAGAATCGGAGCCCAAAATCATCACTGTATTTGTCCATAGGAAACCTGTTTCATACTGCTTATTATTCACGCTTTTAATTCTAGCACTAGCGTATGGCCAAATCAGAATTCATTTACCCCCTAACACTATTTCAGTGTTTCCTTTGTCAGGTTTTGCTTTTCTTCTTTGCAAGCCCTATGACACCCAGTTTGTTAAATTTATCCTCTGTATTTTTAATGTCTCTTCATGTTGGCATTAAAGCCTTCCCAAACAATTGTGGCAGGGCACCCTTCCCATACCATCGCAGTATAATAAATTATCTTTGAAACAAATGATCTCTTTGTACACTACCTCTTCAGGCACTAGTTTACTTCCAAGATTTTCTGAAAAGATTACCTACAGTTCACAGGTCTCTCCTTCAGCTCCTAATGCTGGTCCTTGAAATACTCTTTGCTTGTATTCATTTTGCTTCTGGCCTTATCCATTCTAAACACATGAGAAATTGTATTCCATCTGTTTTCATGATCCTGTCCGTGACCTTGTTTGGAAGTAATAAAGCCATATCCTGCAAGCACTTTTGTACATAGAACTCCCTGTTGAAGACAACTGATCCCTGGGGCAGTTCACTACTAACCCTTTTCCACACTCAGAATTGGCCATTTAGTCATACATGTAATCAGTTTTTAACACTTTATAATTTTACCTTTCATGCCATAGTTACCAAGTTTCCTTAATAGATTCTTGTGAGGGACTTTGTGAAAAGGCTTTTGACAAAGTCTCTAATCAAATTATATCATTGGGGTTTCATTTACCTATTAGTTTAACTCTTTCAAAGCATCCTAGCAAACTTGAGACACATTATGTATCCTTAGTGCTGCCATGCTGCTTTGTTCCTATCATGTTACAGGGAACAAAGGTCTTTGCAGTAATGATTTTTTTCAATTCTTTTTCCCCAGGTACTGCAGTAAGGTTCACCGTCTATACCTCTTAGATCTTCTGTCTCCGGCCCTCCTGTAACTTTCACAAGTCCTTACCCTTATTTGCTCCCACTCCCTCCGCTGACATCTTTCTGTAGCTCTCCCTGTCTCTTTCCCCTGTCACAGGTAGGAAATGCTGCCAGTCTATTTTTCATTACCTCTGATGGGCCCACTCATCTCTGTCTAGCACATGAGCAGGTGGGGATCTGAGCCACAAGCAGGTAATTGTACCAGGTGGCATACTCCTCCAGTCACCTAATGGCTTCCTATTCTGTTTGATGTGAGGCACCAACAAGTGGACAAGCTGTGTGGAAGCTGCCTAAGTAGCATAGGCACCAACTTTTCCTTTTCCCCAGGGGTGCTCAACCCCCACTTCGCCCAAGGCCCTGCCCCCACTCCACCCCCTTCCCCAAGGCCCCATGCTTGCTCTACCTCTTCTTGCCCCCGCTCTACCCCTCCCTGAGGCTCCCGCCCACCCGCTGCTCTCTGCATTTCACTTTGGCGGCAGCACTGCCCCCTGTCAGCTGTTTGGCAGCAACACAGCCCCCCCCCCCCCCAGCTGTTGGGCCACAGCAGCGGCACCCACACACACACACACACACACACCAGGTGAACAGCGGGTGTAGGGAACAGTGGGTGCTAAGCACCCACTATTTTTTTTCCCCGTGGGTGCTCCAGGCCTGGAGCACCCACAGAGTCAGTGCCTATGCTAAGTAGCACTCCCAAGCTAGTCTCTAGTTTTTGGGACCCCTGCTAATGTGGAAGTGGGGAATTGAGAATCATATCCCCAGTCTGAAACAGGGCAAGTGGCAACTTAAAGAAATGGCATCAAGTGTTCAGCTATGGTCTCTCCCCAGCTTCTATACCAACAAGAGTAAAGGCCCAGCAAAGATCTGGATTATAGTTGAGATCTAAGAAAGTGTGGACTCAAAGTTCCTCTGCAACAAGGTTCAATAGTAATCCTCTAGCACTATACAGAGCTACTGTATGAGATGACTATTCTAAAATACCATTTTCTGGATTTTATTGCATCCCGCCATATACTCCAAGTACCGGATTAAATGAGTGTATTTTGTTTATACAGATAGATACCAGCTTAACAGACATCAGCTGGGATGATGTAGGTGTACTTCATCCTGCCTTAGTGCAGGGGGCTGGACTAGATGAATTCTTGAAGTCCCTTCCAGCCCTACATTTTGAATATTCTAATATATATTAAAAATATCAGTCTATACATTTTGGGCTCAATCATCCCTTGACCTGTATGCCCATGCAGGAGCATTAGATGGAGTTTAAAATTCCCATAATATCCCTGTGCAAGCCACCTGGCTCTTGGGTCCAGTTGTACAGTTGTATGCAGGTGCTTCTCCCTCCTCTGAAAGAGGGGAGTGAGAGCCTGGGCTTTGCCTCCTGCCGACTGGTGTGCTGGAGGAGAGCTGAGTTAGGGTTAGAATGTGAGACCAATTTGCTGCCAGTATAGGCCAGCAGAAAATTACCACCACATTAACACTCCTTTCCCATCCCCGAGCATGGAGGGAAGCATCCAGGACATTGTGCCAATCTAACCCATAGATTTTTACATATCCTCTGGGTTCATGATGGACTCTAATCTTTAAAAAAAAAAAAAAACCAAGCAGTGGCGCTTGAACAGTTTTTCAAGTGGGATGCTGAGCTGTGCCCCCCCCCGTGCCCATGCCCCTCACTGCCCCGTAGAGCTGGTGCCAGGAGCAGGGCCATGGCTTCAGGGTGGGGCAGGTGCGGACAAGGGTAAGGGGGCTGAGGCTGGAGCCACAGCTGGGGGCAGGGGTGGAGCCCCAGGCACGGGGCTGGCAGCTGGGACCCTGGGCCTGGGGCCAAAAGCGGAACCCCAGACACAGGGCCAGCAGCCAGGACCCTGCATGCGGACCAGAAGCTGAAGCCCTGGGCCTGGGGCAGGCAGCTGAGACCCATGCAAAACCAGGGGGGTGCTATCACACATCTACTTCCCGCAAACAAGAGAGAAGCAGTAAAGTGAATGAGATGCCATATTTATCCACAGTGCAGAGTTGTTAAATTTCAGATATGCATTTTGCATTAACTAAAAAATATTTTGCACCATATAATGATGCAGTAATCACATTTTAAAGTGTTTAGTCATTAACTTTACTAATCCAAAAGCAGCTGGGCATATGCATAACTGCTCCACACTGTTTCTTCTGTATCTTAAGATCTGAGAGATTAATACAGGTAAGCAGTCTAGAATTTTGCTAGCAAATTTCAGTTAAGTTACATAACATAATATTCCTCTTCCTGCCAGAATCATCATTAGCCATTCATCTGTTCCCCTATAAAATATTTATGATACAAGTGGGGCCTCTGTTTTCAGAGACCGGTGAAATTTATGAAGCCTTGTCAGAAAGATTCCAGATCCAATAAAACCCTAGCTAATCCTCTTGTATCAGGGACAGTTTGCAACCCCCCTTAGCAGGCAAGCAATCAACCTGGATGCCATCTCCTAGCCCATGGAGTCCAGGGCCAGATTTAGGGGCAGGCGACCTAGGCGATTGCCTGGGGTGCCAGGTTTGTGGGGCACCAGGCTCAGGGTGCTCTTTTGTTGTTAGCAACAAAAGGGAAAATAAAATGTTTGAGGTAAAATCTTTCAGGTACTGATGTTTGTACATTTCAGTTATCCTTAAAATTAAAAGGTCTGTAAGCTTAGAGGAAACAATTTTTTTATTTGCTTATATATAGCATGAATAAATACACATTTACAGATCCTAGCGTGCAAATGTATCATCTTATATGACGGGGGTAAATCATGCATGCAAATCATGCATCTAAGTTGTGAAATGGGCTACAAATGCAATAAAAAATTAAGTATTCAAAAGTTTAATAAATGAGGGGGGAGATGAAAACGCTCTTTGTGTGGGGCACCATTTGGTTTAGGGCCAGATCTGATGGAGTCTTCTTGGTGATGGGTGAAGAAAGAAACCAAACTGGCTCTGTAGTCCTACTTAGAGCAGGATCTGCAATATCCCTCATATTCTAGTGGGATATGGGAGGTAGAGGGGGGAATTTTTAGCGTGGCCTAATTTATCAAACTGGCTTTTCACACTTCCCCACCCAAGTCTATTTGTTTGGCAATCCTACAGCTAAATGTCTGGATTCTGATGGTATGGGGAAGTCCTGACCCAACTGTGTTTGCCTTTTGGTGGGTGCTAATGCTAGTTTAGCTCTGACTGTTCTAACAGACTAAGGTTTGCTTGTTTGTAAACTGCTTTCCCTTACTGACTGCTCTTTGGGGGAGTTGTCGTGAGTAAGATGAAGCAATAAGAATGCTAAATAAAAGAATCTGAAACTGAGAAACAAGGCAGTTTGCAAAGGTCATCTAAATATAAAGAAGAAACATAGGCCAAAATTTTGCCCAAAAATATAACGTCAGGTGCAGATGCCTTGTGTGTTCAGGCAGAATTTGGCTAGCATAATTTTGATCCCAGAGGATCTGGAAGGAGGTAGAAAGATTAATTTGTTGCAAGCAACTCAGTTTTTGAAGACTCCTTTGGCAATTTCTGAGGGGGGAGGGTGGAAGAATGTGTGACATGAGCCCTAGGTAAATAAACTTAGGTACAACTATCCACGGCATGCTTTCCCAAAACATCACTGACATTTTTCACCACTATCCAAGATTGAATTATGTCAAACCACCAACAGCCATTTCTCCTCTTGATGACTTTTATTAGCTAAAATATTTTAAAAAATGAAACAGTATTTTCCAACTTTCTCTTCTATAACTTGGTTCCCATAAATCTATTGAGCACAAAAGAAATGGACTAAATTATATTAGCATCCCTATGCAGCATCATTTTGGATGGGTGGGGTACTCTCATAGGATGGGAATTGTCTTGAATCACACAACTATGCCTTTTCTTTTGTTCTGTCTGGGAATCTGAGAACTGGTGAGCATGGTGTGCTGTGGCAAGGAGCTTTATGTCAGGCCTCAGTAACTTATACCTGTTCCCAGAAACCAAAGTCCCTTCAAACTTGAAACTTTACTGGAAATAAAGACATTTTATTAACAAACATTGTAGGCCAGTAATCTGTTTATTTCACTTTATCTGATGCAAAATATTCATAGCATTACTATCATCTGATAAAGGAAGAAACCATTATATTTTATGATGATATTCAAAATGATGATTACAGGCCAAGTTTTCACACAATCCTCAACTCAGTTGTCTAATTGTGGGTATAATAATGCATGCCCAAAATACTAGGCATATAGTCCTTCACCTAGTTTTGCATGCAAAACCTCTTTTCTGTGCTCACACTGCATCTTCTCCCTTCACACCTTATCCCTGAGTAATCTCATCCACAAACACATTCAGCTACCATCTCTATGCTGAGGACTCACAGATCTCTCTCTCTCTGTCTCCAGACCTGTCTCCTTCTGTCCAAACTAGCAGCTCAGCCTGTTTCTCTGACATCTCCTTTTGTATGTCTAGCTGTCAGAACTCAAGCTCTCCCCGCTACCTCCTTTCTCAATCACTGTGGAGAACATCACCATCCTCTCTGTCACTCAGGTCTATAATCGGGAAGTCATCTTCAACTCCCTTTCAGGCTATGTATAAATCCTGCCAATTCTTTCTGCGTAATATCTTCAAGATCAGACCTTTCCTATACATCCATACAGCTAAAATCCTCATCCAGATGCTCATCAACTCAGCTACTGCAACAGCCTTCTCTCTGACAAATTCCATCTTGCCCTGCTCAGATCCTTTCAGAATGCTGCTACAAAGATCATTTTCCTGGCCTGCTGCTTTGACCATGTCCTCTTTTTGCATCCTTTCACTGGCTCCCTCGTCTCAGTCACAACAAATGTAAGTTACTCGTCTTTGTTTTCAAGGGCCTTCACAGCCAATCCCACACTAACTTTTATCTTTCATTCCCTGCCTAGACATAAACTCCCCTCTCTACTAGGCCAGTGATGTCAGTCCCATCACCCACTAGTTAAATTTTCAAACAAGCTTTGTGCTTTCCTGTACACTGTCCTTCATGTTTGGGAGAAGTTTCCTGTAAACATCTGCAAAGCTTCTCATTATCCCCCTTCAGAACTTCCTCAGAACTCTTTCACCATGATGACAATGGTTAGACCACTGGTCCAGTGATACCGCTACCTATCATGCTGACCAGTAGTGTTTCATTGTTTTCTTGTGCTCTCCATGTATGTCTGTATCCATCGGTTTCTTGTCTTACACTTAGTTTGTTCTTTGGTCACCTTTTTGTTGTGTGTATGTATGCACCCAGCACAATGGAGTCCCAGTCCATGAGTAAGAATCCTAGGCATTACAATAATAATCTGTGCATGCAAAAAAGTATAATTACATGTCTAAGTATTCAGCTTACTGCAAATATGCAAATCAGAGGTTACATGCAAAAGAACTGGGTGCAGAAAAATATTGCACGTGCAAAATTGCATATGTAACCCACACACCTCCTGGGTGTGGTGTTCTGTCCCATCTAGTGGCACCCAGACCACTTAGAGAGAGATTAATGAGTTTGATCTAAAGCCTTAGCTAAGAACTATATAGGGTTTAGTTCACGTGGTAGAAGCTCATGCACTAAGCTTCAGAAATCCCAGGTTTGATCCTGTCTGGGGTTGGTTGGTGTTACACGCACACAATTTTAGAGGCCACTACAAAAATAAATAGTGCTTGGATGTTTAAAGTGAATCATCATAGATGTTCTTTGTCTGAGGAGTGGGTAGCAATTTCTGAATGTATATTTTCTGCTCCAGTTAATTTTGAACTTTTAAACAAAAATGTTGATTTATAGCAAGAAAAAAAGTATTTCAACACCAAATTGAGAATGTGGCAGTCTGATGTTTGCTGTATAAGTAGAGTATTTTTTAGTCCTATATGTATGTATGCAGAATATATTAAGAATAAAAAGCAAATCTCAAAACAACGGCATAAAGCTCTGCCTTGGGTTTTTTCCCCCCATAGTTACTAGTCTTGTACAAATTAAAAGCACATTAGCCTTTCTGAAAATAAATCAGACTGCAGTTCAACCTTTTCTCTTTGGAGCCTTAGTTTGCAGATAGCCATGGCATTCCACTGGCTAAGCCACTTGAGTGAATTTCCTGATTTTGCTTGGTTGCTTAATTTCCTGTTGGGCTCACATTTTGCCTAATTCAAGACAAAAAGACCCCTCTTAATGGGATGAATGATTGAAACTGCAGAGCTGGACATAGTAATTTGATTTCAGTTCAGACTTCAGTATGTGCCTCTCTGAATAGAGCTAGAGTTTCAGAGAAGTACATATAAGTGACTCCAAACATTGCCTTAATTCAGCATTTTCCCCTTATTAAGGTACAATCCTGTTTATCCAGATATCTGCAATTTGAACACATTTTCACTTTTCTAGACTCAGATTTTAATTTGTGCTAAAGACCAGTGTCTTCCATTCCATAGCAATGAGCCATAAGTCTTTAAAAACTGGTTGTCATGGATCAGGCCCAGTCACTCCTGCACACCCCCAGGCTCAGGGCTGCACAGAATAGTGGCCAGAGTCAATCACTGTCAGGATGGGCCACCACCTCAGGGTGGGCAGCAGGCAGGATGGGGGACCCAGGCCCTCCCTTTCTACAGGGTCCCAACCAAGGGCCCTGACAGTGGGAGGGTTGCCTGCCACTAGCTTGGCAGGATCCAGCCAAAACACGCCAAATTAGCCTCTAATTGTCCAACCAACTCCCCACAAAGACTCCCTGGGTTACTTCCTACCTACTTCTCAGCATCTCATGGCTTCCTACTTCCCCCAGTTCCTGCTCCCTCAGACACATCCAGAGCCTGAGGGTTGCTGTCAGCTGGCTGGCTTCAACATCATGACATGCCCACAGCCCTTCAGCAGGGACCAGGCACACACCTCCTTCCCCTACAACAATTAACCCAGACCAAGCCAGGCTGCTCCCTCTTATACTGGTGTTGCACTTCAAGCATGCCCAGTAGAACCAGCGGGGCGTGGCTTCCTAAGCCCACAGTGAGGAGTTAACTCCCGCAGTCCCAGTGCAGGGCATGCATGCCCCGTCACACTGGCAAATAAGAAAATAAGGAACTGGAAGCTTTTAGTGAGTAATATATGTGGAATATTAACACATACTGCTAGAATGCCTTTGGACTAAAGCAGCATTATTTGCATCATTATTGCAGTCTTTAGCCTCTCATTCAACTGTTCAACACATGGAAGTATGACTATGGTAAAGTATTATTTTGTCTAAAACAAATATAGAGGGAAGAGTTATGGGCATATACAATTCACATAACATCTATTCTGATTGTTCTACATCTCTTAGGTTTCTGTATTGCGCCTATCACCATGATATTTATGTGCTGCACAAATGTATTAAACTATAAAAGCCTGGAACAAAACTGTGTTTTTCTCTGCGTTCCTCCCCAGCAGAAGAGCATGACTTTGTCTGCATCGGGCTTTTTGCAGATCAGTTCAGGGAAGACTACCAAAAAGGATGTATTTTACACCTTGATCTGAATACCATCAACATGGGGCTCGGTCTGATCTTTTCTGGCAAGCAGTTCCACAGCTGGAGGCCTGCTGCTGAGAATGCTCTGTTCCCAGAGCCCAAGTGTCAGAACCTGGATCTATCCAGCTGCATCATCTTTATGGAGCACAGTTGTTCGGGGGGATCATGGAGGCTAAGGTGGTCTTTTAGGACCAGTACTTTGAACTCTGCATTGATGCTGTATATGGAGGCCAGGGTTAAGGCCACTCTGAAAACTAAGCATATTCAGACTGAGCTTAATGCTTGTGCAAGTTAATGAAAATGCTGTGTCTTCTTCCTGACAAAGCTGAACGTGCTTATTAAGCATTATGCTTGTGTAATGCCTTTTCTTTGTCTGTCTCCGAGCTCTTGTAAGCTCCTTGGAGCAGGTACTGTCTTTAGAGGTATGTCCCAGTCATGGTTGAGAATATTGTTAGTGCTTAAATAAAGTTAGTTTTTAAAGGAACTAAGATCAAGGACTAAGTCCTTGGAGTCAATGAAAGAAGACTCAGACCCAAGTATATCACTTGGGAAGTGAATAGAAGGCTCTCTATTTGGGAGGACTATATTCTACCCTTGAAGAAGGATGGACTCTACCAAATAAGTCGTTTCCATCTCAAACTGCTGTAACCCACACACTTCGCTCCTCTAGTGGCACTGAGACCACTTAGAGATTAATGAGTCTGCTCTACAGCCTTAGCTAAGGCCCAGTTAGCTTTTAGCTCATGCAGTAGAGGCTCATGCACTAAGCTCCAGAGGCCCCAGGTTTGATCCTGCCCACTGACAACCAGAGTCTGCAGGGTTGCACTACTATAGGACAGACCCTGTGAACTTTATGTTGACAAACGTAACATTTAAAATTACCTATATAGGACCAAATGAATATCTGGTGTAACTCCATGTGGCCTATGTTGTTTTTGAACTCATATGCCCTTCTAAGGCCATGTCTACACTAGCAAGCTTACAGTGGCACAGCTGTACTGATGCAGCTGCACTGATGTAAGATCGCTCGTGTAGCCATGCTATGCCGACGGGAGAAAGGTCTCCCGTCGACGTAATAAAACCACCTAAATGAGCGGTAGTAGCTATGTTGGTGGGAGAAGCTCTCCCACCGACATAGCGCTGTATACACTACCATTCTTTTCTGGTGAAACTTATGTCGTTCAGGGGTGTGTGTTTTTCACACCCCTGAGCGAAATAAGTTTTGCTGACATAAATGGTAATGTAGACATGGCTAAGTCTTGAAAAATCTGCTTCCCACAACAAGGGCTGTCACATTGATTTTAGTACTCTGCTAAGCAGCCCTACAGTAATAATCCCAAGGCACTGGCTTCCTTCATGAGCAAGGACACTCATGTGTATGTGAATGTTATACTATCCTGTCTGGTCTTGTAAGCAGGAAGAGGGCAGAGCAGTATAGAGAACAGGATTCTCATTTAGTTCAAAACCCCAGCTTGCTCAGAAAAGTGAAGCACGCAGAGGGAGTATCAATCAGGCACAAAAGCCCCATAAAACTATAATGAACTGGGTACATCTGAATTTTGGCCTTGAATTTCATTCTGTACAACTGTATATTTTTAAAGGTATTTATTGTAAATAGGACAAATAATATGTAACTAATTTGGGCCATTTATATAGACATTTTAAACTAGTTAATAGCAGATCTTCATTCGCAGGTGGCTTAAATTAAACCTTTTGCATTCAACATAACTGTAGGGGGATTACAGAAGATGTGGACACTGTTAACGCCAAACGTTGCACATACACGGACTGAGACCTGCAAATGATAGTTACTTTGTGATCCCACATGGAGCACTACAGAGGCAGCAATGGATCAGACTCTTTCCCCTTATCGCTTTGTGTAGATTTGCTTCTTTGTGTTTTGTTTTAATGATAAGGGAACTTGGATCCTCTGAAAGGCCTTAGATTTCTTTTGTATGCATTTGTCAGGGCCAGCGAGAAGCTGAACTGCTGTGCTAATGGTCCCCTGCTTGTCTACACCACCACTTACGTTGGTATGACTTATGTCGCTCAGGGATGTGAATAAGCCACCCCCAAGCGATGTAAGTGACACCAACCTAAGCATCGGTGTGGACAGTGCTATGCTGGCTAGAGAGCTTGTCCTGCGGACATAGCTACTGCCTCTCGCGGAGGTGGATTTATGATACCAATGGTAGAGCTCACTCCCGTCGGCATAGAACGTCTTCACCATATGCGCTATAGTGACGCAGCTGCCTCAGTGCAGCAGCGCCGTTGTAGCGCTTCTCTTGTAGACTAACCCTAAAACGACAGAGGTTCAGACAGCTGTTGAGAGGTTTACTCAGGACAAGAGCTGTGACCACTGTTGCTTGCCACCAGTATTCTGAGGGAGTGCTCGACCCCTGCTCGGCCTCCACTGCACCTCTTCCCCACGGCCCTACCCCCATCCCACCTCTTCCCACCCCATTGCATCCCCTTCCCTGAGCGCACCCCACCCTCACTCACTCCCCTCCCCGTCCCAGCGCCTCCTGCCCGCCACTGAATAGCTGATCTGTGGGAGGTGCTGGGAGGGAGGGGAAGGAGCTGATTGGTGGGGCCCGCTAGCAGGCAGGAGGCGTTGGGTGGGAGGGGGAGGAGCTGACTGGCGGGGCCCACCAGTGGTGCACCCACAGATTTGGCACCTGTGCTTTTCAGATTAACAGTAGTGTTCTGACTGATCTGGTCTCTGGTTACAGCTAACAGCACATTCTCAACCCGCCGTGTGAGATTCTACTGACCGGCCCGAGGAAAGTGGAATATCATTTTTCCATCCCCTGATTGTCATCATGATAAAGGGTGGCCAAGTCGTTTTTGTGCCTGAGCTGGTAAGTTTTCAAGGCTGCTCTCACACCCAGTGTCAGGTAGTTAAAACTATGTGGGCAACAAACAACTTAATCCACTGTTCTCGTCCACTCCAACGTCCACAGGGACTTGTCCTAATAAAACCATGAGGATTGAGTATCTGATTGTACACATGTGGGGGCTGTGCTCATCGCCAGCCTGCAGCGACTGTCACGAATAATTAAGGGAAGGCTCAGAAACCACCCACATCTGTCCCAATTTTTTTTTGTTTGGTATGCAAGCAAAAGGTCAGCTGTTGTGCAATGCTTTAAGCCCAGACGTGCCACTCAGAAGATCCCGCTGTGACGCTCCATGGTTGCACAGACACCATGGTACTCACCTAACCGTGTGGCACAGGGAACAGAACTCGACTGTCTGCTGTAGTAAACACAGGCCCCCTACTGGATGGGCAGCTTCAGTAGTTAATCTTGTAGAGGGAACATGAAAAGACAGGTGAGCAGGTCTGTCATTTCATGTAGTAGGGAGCAGTGGTTCCCAGCCACCCCGCCCAGGACAGTATACTAGGGGCCAAAATGTTTAAATATGGCTACCTAAAATTAGGCACGTACCTCCCTATTTATGCCCCTAAATTAAAGTGGTCTGGTCTTCAAAGGTGCTGAGCTCCCACAATGCCAAATATGAGACGTGGGTGCTGAGCACCTTTGAAAATCAGAGCTTTTGTGTTTAGGTGCCTAGAGCCTTGCTCCTGTCATTGGACCCACATGAATGGACTTCTTGCCTTCACATGCAGCCCCATTAACCACTGGTCTTCCTGGGTGGATCTGATTACAGATCAGAGCCTACATATGGCCATGGACATTAACTCCAGGTGCTCCCCAAGTTTGGAAATGTTGGTCATAGTTCTCTGCCAGGTTCATTTGCACGAAGGTGCAGTACTTTGGCATGGGCATTTGACTGCTGGATTGCTTATCTGGCACTGACGTGTGGAAAGTTTGAAGAATGCTATAATCCACTGCCTCTTTTTTCAGGAGCTAGCCAGAAGGCCTTTAGTTTCTTCTAGCCTTCCATTTTTTAGGCACCGTGCGATACCATTACCACCAGGGCGTTTCATGGGAAAGTTTGCTTTTTATTGGTTACATGTTGCAACCTGCACATGTTTGTCTGCATCTAGAACAACCATCCTTTCAAAACGACAGATGTGAAAAGTAGCATGCTGTGAAAATATGCAGCTCTAGAAGTTATAATGAAAATCTCTCAGGAGCCAGTCAAACAAACTTAGGGCCAAATGTCCGCACCCCCCACCACTTGGCTTGCCAAGCCCCCTCCCTATCTTAATTCAAACCCCTGCCAATGACTCACCTTTTCCACCTCCATCCTTGTGGGCATTGTGGTAACATTTTAAAAGCCAAAACACCCGTTTTCTCTCTCCTGGTGGTTCCTGAGCATCTATGATTTGTCTTTTAAGACTGTAAGCTCTTGGGGCAGGAACTCGTTTCGTGTTTTGTACAGGGCCAAGCATGTTTTGTACAGGGCCAAGTGCATAGTGATAAAATAAAATCATAACTCCTGGTCCCACTGGAGCCAGTACTGAACTCCTGTCAGTTTCAGTAAGGCCAACATTTGGTCTTTAGCAAATAATAGCAATGGCACTAATTACTGGCTCATTGTGGGTGTTCCTTTGATTTGAATCTGCTGGTTTCATTGTCATTCCTGTATCCTCAGGTCTTCCACCCAAAGGGAAAAGGAGCTAAGGTTTTAAGAGAAAGTTTTGAAACTCTCTGTTTATTCTGTGATGGCACCCGCTGACTAACAGATATTAAAAGTTAATATATCCAAAGGACGTTCACAGGGCAGTACAGTCAGCTCTACTGATATTTATATTAGTATAATTATTAAACATATTTCACTCGGATTCTAATTTAGAGTCTCCGGGTTTGTCACATAAATTAGATATGTCCGAAGTGAGCACTGCGTGACTATAAGAGGTGTAGCATGCGTTAATTCCGTGAACATAGTGTCATAACTATAAAATGAAAATATGATGAGGAAGTTCATAGAAACTTAGGGCTGAAAGGGACCTCAAGAGTCAAGTCCTGCTCCCTGCAGTGAGACAGGATCAAGTAAGCCTAGACCATCCCTGACAGATATTTGTTCAACCTGTTCTGAAAACGGGGATTTACACAACCTCCCTTGGGAGTCTATTCCAGAGCTTAGCTACTCTTAGAGTTAGAAAGTTTTTCCTAATATCTAACCTAAATCTCCGTATGTGCAGATTAAGCCCATTACTTCTTGTCCTGCCTGCAGTGGACATGGAGAACAATTGATCACCATCCTCTTTATAACAACCCTTAACATATTTGAAGACTGTTATCAGGGCCCTCCTCAGTTTTCTTTTCTCACAACTAAACATGTCCAGTTTAGGTCACATTTTCTAAACCTTTTATCATTTTTCTTGCTTTCCTCTAGACTCTCTCCAATTTATCCACATCTTTCCTAAAGTGTGGCACCCAGAACTGGACACAGTACTCTAGCTGGAGGCTTCCCCGGTGCCGAGTGGGACAGTTACCTCATGTGTCTTACATACGACATTCATGTTAATACAGCTCAGCATATTAGCCTTTTGCGCAACTGCATCACATGGTTGACTGATGTTCCATTTGTGATCCACTATAACCTCCAGGGCCTTTTCAGCAGTATTGCCATCTAGCTAGATATTCCCCATTTCACAGTTGTGCATTTGACTTTCCCTTCTTAATGAAGCACTTTGCCTTGTTTTTATTGAATTTAATTTAGCTGATTTCAAACCAATTCTCTAATTTGTCTAGGTCATTTTGAATTTCTAATCTGTCTTCTGAAGTGATTGCCACCCCTCTCAGTTTGGTGTCCTCCTCAAATTTTATACGCATAAAGTTATTTAAAAGGTCTTGGTGTTTAAAATATTAAAATGTATAGTCTGCAAAGTGTTGTGTCCCCTTGAACAAAGTGTAGGCTGTTGATCCAGATTTTAAATGTTCATATACAAGTACTATGCTGCCCATTAATTTAGAAGAAAATCTTAAGAAATGGCTTAACTTGCACACTGAAGCCCTGATTTTGTGCCCATTGACTTCAAAGGTGAAGTATCAGGCCCTGAATTAGAGGGCGCATATAGTAAGATTAAGCCCAGACCAGAACACTGGCTCCAAATCTTTCACCTCACAAAGTCTGGGAAAGTTTAGACCTAGATCTGGTCAGGAACATTGTGCCTCTGACCTGATCCTGTAATGTGGCATATATGGTACATGAGATAAATTGCCCTGAACACCTGCGCCAATCTTTGCCACTTAAGATCAGTTGAAGCATGCAGGGACATAGATCAGCACCTCAGTGAATAAGTGGTCAGTCAGGTCTTTATCGACACCTGGAGTGAATTGTGATGGCGGTGATAGGAATTCCAGATTGGAATTGGACATTCAGGGCTAAGTTTTCAAAGGGCCTCTACCTTTGCACAGGCAGTCTGACACACATCAGCACTTATGTACATTCTTGAACTGTGTGCAGATAGCTAGAATAAGGCCTATGCACCACTTAAAACTCATTGGCACCTTAAATGGTGCCCACTTCTTGCACCAACTCTCTGCGCAGGATGGAATGATGAAATATGCACATCTAAGCAGGATTTGTGTGTACAGCTCGGTTAGATATCCCTCTGTCCACTTTGTGTACACAGATCATCACTACTCATGCAAATTCTCAGTTGCATGCTCAGGGTTGTTGGTAGTGGTTTTTTGTTTGTTTGTTTTGTGGGGGGTGGAAAGGACCAGTAGTCCTCCAGTCCCTTGAAATTTCCCCCATTTTCCATGATTGGTTAAAAAAAATAACATTGGCATTCACAGTGCACCTGAGCTAGTTCCCTTAAGACTCATTAGGTATAAATTATCCAGGGCTGTTGATTTGAAAATGTCTAGTTTTAGCAGAAGCTGCCCTACATCCTCCTTTGTTATAGATGATAATCCTTCTGCTGCATCCACATCATCATATGGGATGAATACATCCCCCTACTTCATTCCAAATATAGAACAGAAACATCTATTGAACATTTCTGCCTTTTCTACATCACTATTTATAGTTTTACCCTCTGCAGCTAACAATGAACCTATATCTGACCTAGGTCTCTGTTGGTTTGTTCCTAATATATATATTTTTAAATGCCTTGATGTCTTTCAGCCTATAGGCCATTGATATTTCATAGCTTTCTTTATTTTCCCTTATCAGTCACCTATATTTTTTAACTTGTAACTTATATTCATTGCCATTTTCTTCCCCTCTACCCATTTATATTCATTTTAAATTTTTGATCACTGCTTCCACATCTCATTTTAACCTGGATGGTCCAGCATACCCTTTCTTTGTGCCTGTGGAATTGTGGCTTTTGGGGCATCCCATAGGATAATCTATGTAGAATTAAAGATATAGCACTAAGTCATTGTCATTTAGGCTTTAAGGACCTGCCTTGCCTTGTTTTTCTTCTTCTTCCTTTGCAAAACATACTAAGCAAGTAATTTCTTAGGGCCAGATTTTCAGAAGTGCTGAGCAGCCCCAATTCCAGGTTAAGTCCCTGGGAGCTGGAGGTGCTCAGCACCTCTGAAAAACAAGCCCGCGTCTTTTATTTATTTATTTATTTATTTATTTGGTAATAAACTGACTACAGGAAAAATATTATGGAAACTTTAGAGCACCTGAGTCACAGGAATTTTCCTGTATGTTTGGATCACGATCATGTTGCATTAAGAAACAAGAACATTGCACAGGACGAACACAGCCTAAAGCCATGATGTTTTGGATCAGTGTGTTGTTTTAACAGCCTACGTTACAAACATGAGAAACGGTAAAGAGTCTGCATGAGAGAAGCGAAGAACTAAAAGTACTTTCTGTCTGGTGAAAAGTGTGCATTCAAAATAATATGCCTGTTTACCGACAAGCACACTGCAGGGTCTGTTACAATACCAATCCAGAAGGAAAACCAGAGACATTTGAGTGGGAAATGAGTTTTATTCTTAGACAAGAGGCCCTGCACAAGGCTTGTGACCTAATGAAGTCCCACTCAAGAAAGGAAATCCTGACCTCATTGAAGTCAATGGTATTTTTGCCATTGACTTCACTGGAGGCAGGATTTCACATCAAGGGCTTAAGTGGGACTTAAATGGTGCATAGACGTGACCTAGGGCCCTCTTGTTGCCAACTGGCAGAGGACCCAGGATGCATATGGATTACAGGGATCCTCTGGGTCTGGTATCTGTATTCTAGTTTACCAAAGCACATCATTTAACGTCTCTACTGAAAGCCAGTGTCGCAGTGGTCATCATAATCATTGTGCTATGTATGTATGGATAATATATAATGTGACAGGGTCGGGCCAGATGGCTACAGGAGAGTAATAGAAGGCAGATATATTAGCCCCAGGCTAAGTAGGTCCCTTTTCCCTGGGTAAGATAACAGGGAAGGTTTTTTTTTTTTTGGTTTTTTTTTAGTGAAGGCACCTGGCCAGGTTTATTGTCAATGAGGCACGGTCCTAGTATCCTGCAGACTCTCCAGGACCACTAACACATGTATGCCCGTTACAAAGGACCAGCTCGGTGAATGGCGGGACTTTCCGCTCCCCACAAGGCCAGACAAAGACATTCCCTCTGAGATACATCTTTATACCCCAGTACAAACAAGTTATGTATTACCTCTGTGATATAGTTAGGTGCCACACTCTGATGTGAGTTACTGCCCCCTCTGACGTAGCTAACCACAACCCATTACCTTGTACCTGTTGGTTTGATTAAAACATCTCTGTCCATCATGCTGTCATCCTGACCTTATTTTTAAAATGGATCAGCATGTTCCTGTTATCTTTTGGGGAAAGTGTTGTGTGACAGGGTCGGGCCAGATGGCTATAGGAGAGTAATAGAAGGCAGATATATTAGCCCCAGGCTAAGTAGGTCCCTTTTCCCTGGGTAAGATAACAGGGAAGGTTCCAGAACAATCAGGAACCTTCTGGAGACAATTAAGACAGGCTGATTAGAACACCTGCAGCCAATCAAGAAGCTGCTAGAATCAATTAAGGCAGGCTAATCAGGGCACCTGGATTTTAAAAAGGAGCTCACTTCAGTTTGTGGTGTGCGTGTGAGGAGCTGGGAGCAAGAGGCACTAGGAGCTGAGAGTGAGAACGCAGACTGTTGGAAGACTGAGGTGTACAAGCATTATCAGACACCAGGAGGAAGGTCCTATGGTGAGGATAAAGAAGGTGTTGGGAGGAGGCCATGGGGAAGTAGCCCAGGGAGTTGCAGCTGTTGCACAGCTGTTCCAGGAACCACTCTAGACAGCTGCATTCCACAGGGCCCTGGGCTGGAACCCAGAATACAGGGCAGGCCCGGGTTCCCCCCAAATCCTCCCAACTCCTGGTCAGACACAGGAGGAGTTGACCTGGACTGTAAATTCAGAAAAACGGCCAAGCTGAGGGCTGCCATGAAGCTCCAAGATGAGCAAATCCACCAACAATTGCAAGACCCACCAAGGTAGAGCAGGAACTTTGTCACAATAAGGAATTATGTATATATAGTAAAAATGATGTTCTTAATGTCTGTGACTTGGGGCTGGTCACCAAAAGGTGAGAAACAGGTTTCTTTCAGGCAAGAGATGTTTATCAGTCTGTCTCCATGTACATAGAGAATTGTATACTTCACAGTGAACTCCCATTTAGTCTAAGCAAAATGCTACCCAAGTGATTGCAAAGTCTCCAGGGAAGGCTATTGACAGGAAAACCAAGCAGCGGGGCTGAAAGTGAAGACAATGGATTTTGGGGGACTATAATTGTGGGTACTGAGATTCAATCTGCAGCTTTCATCTAGGAAGTAAGCTGAGTGTGGGCTTGCTTCATGAATGGACGATATCACAGCCAGGCCTGGCTGTAATATGCTGGAAAGATTTTGGGGGAGCTTTTGCTTTGTATGACATGACAATATCTTGATGGTTAAGTTTAGGCTCTACTATGCGTGTTACGATTTTGTTTTATATGTTACCCTTTGTTTCCAATATTTCTGCTTGCTATCACTTGAATCTCTGTTCTTTGTTAAATAAACTTATACTTGGTGTAACTGTGCCTTTGGGACCAGAGGATCTGGGAATCTCAGAGTCTCCAGTGATCAGGGACTGGGCATGCTAGGGAGACATTCGGAGGACTGGGAGGATGGGCTGCACCTCTGGCTGACCTGCACAGAGAGAGCAAAACCTGAAGAGGCCTAGAGGATAATGCTTGTGTTGCCAGAGGTTGGTGGAGTTGGGGACCTGACCCATAGCAGGCACAACCATGGCTCCCTCACACTCAGGGCAGGTGGTAGCAAAGTGCCTCACAATCCTGGGTATCCCCAGGAAGCATCCCGAGAAGGCTTGGACAGATCCTGTGCCCAGGGGTGAGTAGAAGTACCTGAAATGATGGGGAACCCACTGGAAGAGACAGAGCCTTGCTCATTCAGGCAATGAGAGCATCTGGATTAGAACATGAAAATAAACAAAGAGACTAAAGTAAATAACTTGTACTGGAAAAATCATCCAGAATGAAATTAACATATTAGTCACACATAAAAATCCACTTATTGCACCTCTCTTGTAACGAAATGGCAGAAAATGGCATTGGTACCTTTCATCACGGCAGCCATGTGAGGATGGGTATTAATCTACATCCTGCTAATGACTCATGGTCAACATTATTCTGTACTTCAGTGGGAGCTGTGCACACAGAGCTGATGGTGTGATTTTACCTTTCAGATTTAATGAAGTAAAGAAACTTCAAAGAAAGTTAAGCTGTAAAATGCGAGAAGGAATAAAGCTTCAGATGCCCTCTGAAGGGAGCGACAGCTCAGGCTGAGAGCACAGCAGCAATAGAAGCTACAAGGATCCCTCAAAAGCTAGCGACACTCAGATTCTGATGAGTAATTTCTGATGGGCTATTAGACTGAAGACAAAGTTGACTACTGGCATGCATGGATGGAGGAAACCTTGAAGACCTCACAGCTGATTCTCCAGTGAGTTAGTAATGATTCGAGACAAATGTGAAATGAAGGGGATGACACATTATGAAGTACTCGGAAGCTTTGAAAATCCAGATCCTCTATCCTCAGGTTTTATAAGGAAAAAAGATTAATGAAATTGTACAGAAGTTCTGTTGCATTAAATAAGGAGAATTCATTGAAGGGAAATAGACCATTGATAAATGAGTTGCTTGAGTGTTATCAGGCTGTTTTTTCATTTGGAATATTTAGCTCATGAGTAGGGCTGGTACAGAAAGATAAAAGAACTATCCATTGTACCTGGCCAATTCCCTCAGTGGGAAATTGAATCACTATGTAAGTTTGATGAGGGCTTAATTTAAGCACAAAAATATGGGGAGAAGAGGGTGGGAGTGTTGTGAGGACCTACTGAAAGGCAATCAAGCAAAAAAGAAAAGCTATCCTACTAGAAAAGAGTTCTTGGGTTTTAGCATGGGGATTGTTACTAGAATGGAGAGAATGTAAGAATGGCATACTGGGTCAGATCAATGGTCCATCTAGCCCAGTGTCCTGTCTTTTGACAGTGGCTGGTACCAGATGCTTCAGAGGAAATGAACAGAACAGAGCAATTATCAAGTGATCCATTTTGAGTTGTCTTGTCCCAGCTTCTGGCAGTCAGAGATTTAAGGACATCCAGAGCATGGGGTTGCATCCTTGACCATCTTAGCTATTAGCCATTGATGGGCCTATCCTCCATGACCTTATCTAATTCTTTTTTAATCCAGTTACACTTTTGGCCTTCACAACATCCTCTGGCAACAAGTTCCACAGGTTGACTGCGTGTTGTATGAAGTACTTCCTTATGTTTGTTTTAAACTTGCTGCCTATTAATTTCATTGGGTGACTCCTGGTTCTTGCGTTATATGAAGGCGTAAATAACACTTCCTTATTCACTTTCTTCACGCCATTCATGATTTTATAGATCTCTCTACCATATCACCTTCTTAGTAGCCGCTTTTCTAAACTGAACAGTCCCAGTCTATTTAATCTCTTCTCATACCGAAACTATTCCATATCCCTGATCATTTTTGTTGCCCTTCTCTGTACTTTTTTCAATTCTTATATATCTTTTTTTGAGATGCAGGAACAAGAACTGAACATAGCATTCAATATGTGGATGTACCATAGATTTATATAGTGGCATTATGGTATTTACTATTTTATCTATCCCTTTCCTAATGATTCCTAACATTGTTAGCTTTTTTGATTTCCACTTCCCATTGAGCAGCTGTTTTCAGAGAACAATCCACAATGACCCAAAGATCTCTTTCCTGAGTGGTAACAGCTAATTTATACCCCATCATTTTGTATTTATAATTGGGATTATGTTTTCCAACATGTGTTACTTTGCATTTATCAACACTAAAATTCATCGGCCATCTTGTCACCGAGTCCTGTGGGATCCCTTTGTAACTCTTCACAGTCAGCTTTGGACTTAACTATCTTGAAAAATTTTGTATTGTCTGCAAACTTTGCCACCTCACTGTTTACCCCTTTTCCCGGATCATTTATGAATACATTGAATACCACTGGTACCAGTACAGATCCTATTTACCTTTCTCCACTGTGGAAACTGATGTTTTATTCCTACTCTTTGTTTTCTATCTTTTAAACAGTTACCGATCCATTAAAGGACCTTCCCTCTTACCCCATGACTGCTCACTTTGCTTAAGAACTTTTGGTGAGAGACCTTGTCAAAGGCTTTCTCAAAGTCCAAGTACATTATATCCACTTAATCTCCTTCTCCACGTTTGTTGACCCCCTCAAAGAATTCTAATAGATTGATGAGGTAACATTTCCCTTTACAAAAGCCATGTTGACTTTTCCCCAACATAACATGTACATCTATGTGTCAGATAATTCTGTTCTTTACTATAGTTTTAACCAATTTGCCTGGAACGGAAAGTAGGCTTATCAGTCTGGAATTGCCAGGATCACCTTTGGAGCCTTTTAAAAAAATTGGTGTTACATGAGCTGCCCTCCAGTCACCTGGTACAGAGTCTGTCTTCAGAGATAGGTTACATACCACAATTAGTAGTTCTGCAACTTCATATTTGAGTTCCTTCCAAACTCTTGGATGAATACTGTCTGGTCCTGGTGATTTATTATTGTCTAATTTATCAATGTGTTCCAAAACCTGCTCTATTGACACCTCAATCTGGGACAGTCCCTCAGATCTGTTACCCAAAAAGAATGACTCAGGTGTGGGAATCTCCCTCACATCCTCTGCAATGAAGACCAATGCAAAGAATGCATTTAGCTTCTCCACAATGGCCTTGTCTTCCCTGGGTGCTCCTTTAGCACCTCAATCATCCAGTGGCCCCACTGATAGTTTGGCAAGCTTCCTGCTTCTCATGTACTTTTTAAAAAAAAAACTTTTGATGTTAGTTTGGGTATCTCTTACTAGTTGCTCTTCAAATTCTTTTCTGACCTGCCTAATTATACTTGTGCATGTGACTTGCCAGAATTTATGTTCCTTTCTGTTTTCCTCAGTACGATCTGACTTTCAATTTTTTAAAGATGTCTTTTTGTCTCTAACCACCCCTTTTATTCTGTTTTTTCACCAGAGAGGCATTTGTTTGGTCCTCTTACTTTTTTTTTATTTAGGGTATACATAGTTTGAGCTGCTATTATGGTGTTTTTAAAAAGTTTCCATGCAGTTTGCACACATTTAATCTTGTATCTGTTCCTTTTACTTTCTGTTTAACTAGCCTCCTCATTTTTGTGTGGTTTCCATTTCTGAAGTTAAATGCTACTGTGGTGGGTCTCTTTGGTATTTTCCTCCACTACAAGGATGTTAAATTTCATTATATTATGGTCACTATTACCGAGTGATTCAGCCACATTCACCTCTTGGACCAGATCCTGTGCTCCACTCAATCAAGAATTGCCTTTCCCCTTATGTATTCCAGGACAAGCTGCTCCAAGAAACAGTCATTTATGATGTCAAGAAACTTTATCTCTGTACCCCATCCTGAGGTGACATGTATCCAGCCAACATGAGGATAGTTGAAATCCCCCATTATTATTGGGTTTTCTGTTTTTGTAGCCTTTCTAATCTCCCTGAGTATTTCATAGTCACCATCACCATCCTGGTCAGATGGGCGGTAGTACATTCCTGCTGCTATCCTCTTATTATTCAAGCGTGGGGTTTCTATCCATAGAGATTCTATGGTACTGTTTCATTCATTTAAGAGTTTTACTATATTTGATTCTATGCTTTCTTTCACATATAGTGCCACTCTCCCACCAGCACAACCTACTCTGCCATTCCTATATATTTTGTAATCTGGTATTACTGTGTTTCATTGCTTATCATCATTCCACCAAGTTTCTGTGATGCCTATGGTATGAATATCCTCATTTAATACCAGGCAGTCAAGTTCACCCATTTTAGTATTTAAACTTCTTGCATCTATATATGAGCACTTATAAAATTTGTCAATATTTAGTTGTCTGCCTCCATGTGATGTAATTGAATGGGACTCTTTTTCATTTGACTGTTTCTCTTCAGCTCCTCTCTGCACTTTATCAACTTCTGTCCTCTCCTCTTTACTAAGATATCAAGTATCCCTTTTAATAAATCCTCCCCTAAGGGATGTGTGTGTCTGAACCATGTGCTCTTCCCTACCTGTCGACTTTCCCCCAGCCCTTAGTTTAAAATCTTCTCTATGACCTTTTTAATTTTACATGCCAACAAATTGGTTCTGTTTTGGGCTAGGTGGAGCCCATCCTTCCAGATTAGGCTGCTCCTTTCCCAAAAGGTTCCCCAGTTCCTAATAAACCTAAATCCCTCCTCCCTACATCACTGTCTCATCCATTTGTTGAGACCCTGCAGTTCTGCCTGTCTAACTGCCCCTGCACATAGAACTGGGAGCATTTCAGAGAATGTTACCATGGAGGTCCTGGACTTCAATCTCTTACCTAGCAGCCCACATTTGGCCTCCAGGGCCTTTCTCCTACTTTTCCCTATGTCACTGGTACCAGCGGCTCCTGCCCAGCACAGCACATCACACAAGTCGGTCTAGATGTCTCAAGAGGTCCACAACTTTCACACCTGGCAGGCAATTTACCATGCGGTTCTCCCAGCCATCACAAACCCAGCTATCTATATTTCTAATAATGGAATCCCCCTGTCTCTTTCTAATAACAAGGGTCCCCTCTTGCGGACCTCAGTGCAAGAGAATACCATGACATCATGTGGGTCCCAACTGTGGGATCGTTTCCCTCCACTCCAGTTTGATGTTCTCCTTCCCCTAGACTTTCATCCTCCTCAACAGCACAGAGGCTGTCAGAAAAGGGGTGGGATCAGAAAAGTCTCATCTATGTACCTCTCCCTCTCCCTTAGCTCCTCCAGTTCAGCCATTCTGATCTCCGAAGCCCGTACTCTGGCTGTGAGGGCCACGTGCTGCTTGCAATGAATGCACATGTACACCACCTGCCCACAAGACAGGAAATCACACGTGTTTCATACAGTGAAATAAACAGGATAGCCCTCACTCTGCTGCTGAACTTCTGCCTGCATTATTTTTACGTTTGCAGGGTTTTTTGTATTTTTGTTGCTTGTGTGTATGTGTGTGGGGGGGGAGGGGGGTGTTTGGGAGGTGTGGGGGGAAGGGAAGGTTACTGGCCTCAGTTTAGAGAATGTTTATTAGGTGTATCTAGCTCCCAAGCCCTCTCTAAACTCCCTGGCAAAACTCCATTGTTTGCTGCTCCTGTTTGCTAGATCCCAGTTGCTTACGAGCTGGCTTTTGAAACCCCTGTTCTACCTGAGCCCCACCCTACCTGAGGAATGAAAGGATGGCTGTCTTAGGATAGAGCCTCATTAGAAAGCTCTTGGCCTTTCCTAGCAGGCTGCTAGGCTCAGCACAGTCTCCCCAACAGACCACACTATAAACTTCAATCAAGAAACTTTTGTTCTACAGGGCTCGATTTTCACCAGTGCCAAGGCATAGGCAAAGGTGGCGCTTCATCTCCCCATCTTGGGCTTTGCCGAGCCCAGAACAGCCCCTGGGGTATATTATAATAGTCCTGCGCTACTCTAACATATGCTGCCTGAAACTATCCCACTGGCGAGGCGGCGTCCTCAACTCTCCAGCACACTCCCCTGAATCCTCGCATATCTGGGGGTTGGAGGGAGAGCGAGTAGCATAAAGCCAGCTTTACACCACTGTGGGATTGCCCTATGAAGGGACTCCCCAGCTGTCCCTTTATGCTGGCTCTGAGCTGTTATGCACCATTGGACTTGGGCCTAGATCCACAGCCTAGGATGAGGAGCTGATCTTGCAAGGTGCTGCCTTCAGCACCGAACTCCTCCTAGGCTCATTGCCCAATAGGCAGGTGTAGCCAGGTCTCTACAGGAGGGAGCTGTTGCTTAAACTGGAGCAATTAGTGAATGGGGAGGAAAAAGTGGTAAGTGACTTGCCATAGTTCTATTTACCGTTCAAAGCCTGACTGTAGGAGCAGCTGAATTTTTGGAGACAGCATGAAAAAAAAGGGTGGGGGGAGTGGTGCATAGTTTGAGCAGAAGCTTCCTCGAAGCAACAAATGGGAAAAGACAGGAAGCGGCACATGCCCCTAAGCAAACGTTCCTAGTGGAGGGTCAATATTTTAACAAGGGAGTCCTCCAGGATTGCCCCTTTGCAGACTGCTATGCATGCAGTGGGCCAGGGGATGCATGAGTCCATAGAGTAGGAGGGGGGTGATTGGGGAAACTACTCATTTGTTTTCCAGTTTTTAAAAAATACGCTCTCTCATAGCCAGCAAGGGAGCCAGCACCACTTGGCCCTCCCAGGTACATACACGCCCCCTTTTTCTGATGTAAGGAGGGCAGGTGTGCAAGAACGTATGTGTGCCTGGATGCAGGTGCTTTGTGTGGGAGGCTGCATGGGTGGCCCTTGTACGAGGGTACAGTGGTATCCTCCCCTGGGCATGTCTTTCTTTTTAAAACACCTGATATTGATGCAATCTGGGCCATTCCAAAGAGGGTGCCTATCCTGAGTCTCACTTCGGCTGTTTTGCACCATCCCACCAGTGCCAAGCAGGCCTGAACTTGCTGGATCCAGCCCTGAGGGGATCTCCCCTGCATAAAGGAATCCTTTAGTGGCATTTACACTACACCAGTGAGGCTCAGACTGAGGCTCATGAGTCGCAATGGCTCTTTAATGTGTCTCCTGCAGCTCTTTGCAGCATGTGATATTAAATCACTGTGTGGTTTAATTATTAACCAGTCTAATGGCTTTTACTATGTAATTAACCAACTGTAGTTGATAAAATCATAATACTTGGTCAGAATAACCAAGACAATAATAAATAGATATATAGGAGAACCTCAGAGTTAAAAACATCTCCAGAATGAAGGTTGTTCGCAAGTCTGAAATGTACGTAACTCTGAACAAAACGTTATGGTCGTTCTTCCAAAGGTTTACAACTGAACATTGATTTAATACAGCTTTGATACTTTATGAAGAAAAAGCTGCTTTTAACCATCTTAATTTAAATGAAACAAGCACAGAAATAGTTTCCTTTGTCAAATCATTTTTTTAAACTTTTTTTTAATCGTTTACGTTCAGCACAGTACTGTACTGTATTTTTGTTTCTTTTCTTTTGTCTCTGCTGCTTCCTGATTGCGTACTTCTGGTTCCAAATGACGTGTGTGGTTGGCCAGTCAGTTCATAACTCTGGTGTTCATAACTCTGAGGTTCTCCTGTGTGTGTGTGTGTGTGTGTGTGTGTGTGTGTGTGTGTGTACACATACAGAGAGAGAGAGAGAGTAAAGGAAACAATGAATTCACACTACTGTGGCTCTTTTGAGTAATGTTGATTGCTAATTTGGCTCCAGAACCATTGAGGTCTGAGTATCAGTGCACTATACCCTCCCAGCAGCCAGCATAAAGGGTGAATCCAGGGGAGGGAGGCAATGGCCAGGGCACCCCTAGCGATTCCCTGCTGCCATAGTGGCCCTTTGGGGCTCTTGGCAGATAGAGCAGTCTGTAGGCTGCTCTGACCTCCTGAGTGGGACCAATCCCAGAATCAAAGCAGCATAATTAAAGGACACCTTTGAGTCCTCCTCCGCACCCACCATATGCACAGAATACATCTCAGCCTCAACTGAGGATCTAGCCCTTGATTCGAAGATATATTTTTATGAATCCCAGTTCACTCTGCAGGAAAGATTAAGCATTATCCAAAACAAGGGAAAATCCACCACAACCTGCCCTTCAATCCAGTAGCAGAACTTTCATAAGAGGCTCCCACGAGTCTCATCCAGCATCTCTCTGATTCACCAGATGTATCCACTTGCATTTTTTCAGGTGAATGTCATCTTGTTATTCCCTGACCCCCATGGCTAGAAACTCCTTTGTCTTACTTTTCTGCTCTCTCCAATGTCTGCACCGCCTCTCCATTTAAAGTCACTTGTGAATTTCATTAGCGGGCTGTTTCTCCTCTCTCCCACATCATTAATAAAGATGCTAAATAAAACCAGGCCTAATGCTGATGCCTGCAGCATCCCCACTGCATACCTCCCGCACAACTGCTTCAAAAAAAAGGGAGAGCAAAATGCGTGCCCCGACTCGCCATTTGGAAAGCTTTAGAAACAACTGTATCTCAATAGCATCCTTCTTTAAATTAAAACCAACCACCCTCCCACCCATCCGCCCACAACAACAACAGCTGCACGCACAGTTGGAAGATTTGAAACTTAGAAGTCCAGGTGCCTGTTTAGCCAGAGAACAGGTACAACACAGGTAACAGGCATGCAAGTTTCCCACGCTGCTCCACCTTAGTTATTGCCTAGACAGACTCTGTAGCAAGAAGAGACTAATTCAGGTTTCCATGCCCACTGAGTTCTTGGTCTCTTTTCCAAGGCAACCAGCAAGAGAACCATTTAGTGTAAATTCTGGTTGTGGTTTGCCATGTAGAGACTTGCACACATGCGCATAAACACACACACACGAACTGGACTGAGACCACCAAGCTTAATTTAACTAGGTCACAAAACAGATATCAGATGGTAACTCTGCCTTCTGTGCTACAAAAGAGGTCCATTTTGCATGTAACTAAATGCAAACTGCGGTTAAACACTCTTGTCTTTTTCTTATTGCAAGCTAAAAGGGAGTTTGAAAGGTCACACGCACCTCTGTGTAGGTGGGTAGCGTTAGAGTTACAAACCCATGCAATGCTCATGATAAAAGCATGCTTGGCTTAGCGGTCACACTCTTACCACTAGACCAGCAGGTTGCAGGTTTAATCCTGAATCAGTACTAATTGCATCATCACAGTCTAATATTAGAAAGGCAGGAGGCGATTTGACAAAACTTTTTAGTTTTCAAAGTTCTTGGTGGCCATGCAGAAAATGTCAAGACCTCAAGACACTGTTTGAAAAGGGAACATACATTTTTGTAGTTCTTCTCAGTGCATCACTCTGCCCTCACCAAAAAAAAATAATAAAAAATTCAGGTTAATGGGTTGTTGGGTTTGGGTTCTTTTAATTTCAGTTCCCGAGAAAATATGCACCTCAAAGATAAAAATGCATCCGATACACAATAGTGATAGTTAAGTATCTGGAACAGAATGTGTGTAACACCATACAGGGTATTTCTCAGAGAAAATGGGTGGTACTATTGCACATGAAGTATTCAAAGGCAGGCTGCTTACTTCTCTGCAATTAATCCATGCTTGCTTAAGAGCAACAGAGCTTAAGAGCTCTGGCAACCTCTCAGGCCTGATTCCAGATGGTAGGTGTAGGGAAAAAAGACTATGTGGAAGAAAATGCAGCAAGTAAATATCTTCTGAACAAGTGAATTACAGGCTGGATTTTAATCTCGGATACATGCCAAACTGGGCCAGACATCTAAAATTAGTCCAGAATCTATAAACCTGTACAGATCCAGGCACATATTATTCATTAAGGGTCAAATTCTGGTTGGCTCTTCCAAGTATGGATGCATGGGAGGAGAGGTAGGCAAGCAGGGCACAGCTGTGGCACCCAGCTCTCCACTGCCTCATAACCCATGGAGTATACATGCTGCAGGTCAGTCATGGTTAGAGCTATGGAGGGGACCATTCCAGGATGCTGTGGCCAGCCTTGTTTTAGTCTAAGAGTCCTAGATTTTTAAATGTTGCAGGTCACTCAGCCTCCACCACAAGGAACACATTCTATCACTGGTTAGAAGACTATACCTCATCCCTTCCAACAATGGCCCGGGCTTCCATCACACACGCCTTCATTTCCTCTACTATTGCAATGCACTACACCTGGGCATCAGCCTTGAAAAAGCAGCCATTGGTGAAGAATGTGGCAGCTGAACAGGGGCTGCTGAGAACACACATCACAAATATTTGCCTCACTCCAGTGTCTCCCTCCCCAACAACAGCTCTAGTTTAGGACCTCAGAGTGTATTTGCAAAGCTCTTCATAGACTGGACCCAAGCACCAGAGAGATCACCTCGCCCTTCAGAACCTGTGTCTGCCTGGACAACTCTGCTCCTCAGGAACAATGGAACTGCCTACCTCAAAGGTGCACGGAATACAGGGCTTTCTCAACATCTGGCCCAAGACTGTGGAATTCGCTCCCATCGACACTTCCAGGTCCACATGAAAAACGCCCTCACCACTCTTGCTTTCCCATATGGCCATACATTAGTATTTGCACGCGTGGAGGTGTGAAGAGGGAGATAATTACATAGCTATTTCCCAAGGGGGTGGGGAGTTCAGATGGGTTGGACAGGAAATTGCACTTTAATGTATCTCTGTAGACTTTAAAAAACCAGAAGGGGCCATTATGATCACCTAATCACGCCTCCTGCATATCACAGCCTATATAACAGGGGTGGCCAAACCATGACTCTTTTCCTATTAAAGTGTGGCTCGAGAAGCCTCACACGCCCTCCCCTTTTCTTCACCTACCAGACGGGGGGAAAGCTAGTGGCTTCTGCCCTGCAGCAGGGTGGTGTGGGTAGAGGCTTCTGACCAGTGGGGAAGGGGGTCTCGGGGCTTCATCCCCACAGGATGTGCCTGCCAGGGCTCGGGGCTTCAGCCTCGCTCCTGCTGAAGCCCCGAGCCCTGGCAGGCACGCCCTGTCTCTCAAACTCATATGCAGCTCCGAGGGTCAGTAAGTTTCGCCACTCTTGCCATATAATTTCTTCCAGTGCTTTCTCCACGTAACCCAACAACTTGTAGTTGTACTAGAACATCTCTTTTGGAAAGAGGCCCAGTTTTGATTTAAAGACTCTAAGTGACAGAGAATTTAGCACACCCCTTTGTTTCAGCCCATCAGCTCTCAGGGAAAAGGCCAATGGGAGGGCAATACTGCCCTTGAGAAGAATAGCTAGCCCATCCAAGGCAAATTATGTACATTGGTTGATTGGGAAGGTCTGAGACTAAACCCATCCGCCAAGGGCCTAGTCTCTCTGTAGCGCCCCCTCAGGATGCATCAGGGTCATGTACTCACTCAGGCTCCAGTTGTCCAGGAAGAAACAGTTAGTGCCGCCTGCCCAAGGATGGAAACCCAGCCCTCTAGCCAAATTCCTCTGGAGTTTGCCCCTTCTGGGGTTCAGAGGAAACAAAATGGGAGGAAAAACCCAAAGAAACAACCAGTCCCAAACGAGTCACCTGCTTCTCTTACTTCAGGGGCCTTGGGTGAGCCACAGTCCAGCTCAGTATCCTCCAGTCAATCTCCAGAGAGGACCTTGTCACGGCTGTTTATAGTCTAGTCCACCCTGCTCTCAGGATGCTTGAACAATCCATATGCATAGGAGCAGGCTCTGCCCTTGGGCAGGTCTCTCCCACGGGAGCTGGAGGACCTGGGATCTACTCTCCTCCCAGAGTTGACCTGCTACTGAGCTGAGCTTCTCCCTTTCGAACTCTTCTGCCAGGCCCGACACATCTTGTAAGTCTGGCGTGGCCAGGGAGGCCCACTCAAGCCCGTAGCAATTCCTTAACCCTTTCATGTCCTGTACATCAGTGGTTCTCAAAGCCGGTCCGCTGCTTGTTCAGGGAAAGCCCCTGCCGGGCTGGACCGGTTTGTTTACCTGCCGCGTCCGCAGGTTTGGCCGATTGCGGCTCCCACGGGCCGCGGTTCACCGCTCCAGGCCAATGGGAGCTGCGGGAAGCGGTGCAGACCAAGGGACGTGCTGGTTGCCCTTCCCGCAGCCCCCATTGGTCTGGAGCAGCGAACTGTGGCCAGTGGGAGCCGCGATCGGGCGAACCTGTGGACGCGGCAGGTAAACAAACCGGTGCAGCCTGGCACGGGCTTTCCCTGAACAAGCGGCTGACCGGCTTTGAGAACCACTCTGTACATCCTGTCACACCATCTCTTTGATGGGTCATTACTGAATCCTTTCAGGAAAGGGACCGTGAACAAGGAGAGGGCAGTTGACTCACACCTAGGAAACAGGTGGAACAAAAGGGGCAGAAGTGGAAGAAGTCATGAAGACTAGAGAAGGAGAAGAGAGAATTTACTTTATTGCTGTTGTTCCCACGTCTGTGTGTCAGCTGATATGGGGCACCACGTGTGACTGCATTGTTCATATGTCCCCAGGGCCATCTCTGATCAAAATGCCACATAGGAAAAGTGTTTTCAAACAAGAGCATGGATCTGACAGAGTGGACAAAATACCTGCACACTGAAATTTTCGTTTCAGTTTAAAGGCAATAACAAACTATATAAAAGCCTTTTAAATAGTACCTGGTTAAAGCTCAGAATGGAGATGCAGGGATTCACAGCTCTGCCACAGGCTTCATGCAAGACATTAGATAAAACATGTAACTCCAAGTTTTCATAAGCAACTTCCAAATTTTCCCATTGACTTCAATTGGAGCTGGGTGCTCATTGCTTTGAAAAATCAGTGTCTAGGTAGCTCCAGTTAGGCACCCAACAATGGAGGCACCCCAAATTGCTGGACACTTGCAAATTTTGATCTAGGTGTCTAAAGCTGGTCATCCACAATCAGAAGCCAGAGATTCCTTTGTACCTCAGTTCTCCCATCTGTAAAATGGATAATACTCAAAGGGTGGGGGGCATTGTGAGTCTAAATTCACTTATGTCTGTAAAAGGCTTTGATGTTGTTGGAAAGAAGGTGCTACAAGAGGGTAAAGTGTCATTATTAAAGTCAGATCAAGAAATATGAGAATCTTTGTGCTGAACAGAATCTGCGATTTCTTCAACGTTTGATCTTCAGTGGCACTTTCTCTGTCAAAGGCCTTGAATTGACTCCTACTTCAGTTTGCTGCAGTTATGATTCATTTTATATAAGACAAAAGAAAACTGAAAAACTTGTTTGTACTTCCTATAGGTCAGCCAGAAGACAGACTGACTTCAGTGGCTGCTTAGGTGGCTTGTACGACGGACTGTGAGCTCAGGAGATGTAATAGGAAAGGAAGTACAGGCTTACACTGAACAATAGAGCCATTGGTAAGTTTTCAGCCTTTTAACTTTGACAAAAATTGCTGTCATTTGCCAATGAACAGTAAAATATTCACTGAAAAACAAAATGGATGTCTTTCAAATCATGTTGGGTTTTTTTAAATTAATGATGCATTATTTGGTGAGGGAAGTAATTATTCTAGCTTGTCTGATGGACTAAAAGGAGAAGTGGTGCTTCTATGGCTAGAGAAGATCAGCTTATATGAAGTGAAATTGCATTGCCTAACTACTAATGCTGCCATGTGCTCAGTTCAGCTGCCATAGGAAGCTTATTCTCTCAGCTTTTTGAGGTGGACATTTTTAGACACCTTTGAAACCTGTGGCCATTACCAGATGCCATTAAGTCTTTTGTTTGTGCACATCGTGACAGGTCATGGTTTCCCAGCCTTGGAGGCCACAGAATACTCTGGGTGGGGCATGGGACAGAGAAGAGTACAGGAGAAAGCTGCACAGAGCTCAGACCCATGATCCCACTGCAAATATATTCCTATGGAGAAGGCTCCCTGAAAGTTGCCAGCCTTCCATCTCTTTTCCTAGAGCAGCCACTAATATAGCCAGCCTGTAGTGGGGTGGCTGCCCCACTCCTATACGAGAGGGGCTCCAGCAGGCCAGAGAGGCTGTGCGGGTGGGTGGCCAATCAGAGAGGCCTGCTAGGGAGCCAGTCAGAGGCTGAGTAAGAGATAGCCAATCAGGGTCAGGCTCAGCCCTATATAAAGGCTGCCCAGGAAGGGAGCAGGGAGTGTCTCCCAGGCCTTCCGAAGGTGAAGGTCTGTCTCCTGTGTGAGGGGACTAGCACCAGGGACAGCGCAGTGTGGGGCAGGCGAGTGGAGCAGAAGGAACTCCTGCCAGGCTGCAGGCCCCAAGGGAAGGGCTGGGCCGGTGCGAAGGGGAAGCGACCCAGGGAGAGGGGCGGACAAGGGAAGAGAAGGAGGGCAGGAAGGCTGCCGCCAAAGGGTCCCTGGGTCGGGACCCAGAGTAGAGGGTGGGTCTGGGTCCTTCCCCCTTACACATACACCCAGCTGTTGGATGTGGCGATAGTGGTCTGCACCAGATGCCTGGCAAAAAGGGTTAGACTTTGGGGTGTGGTTGGCCACTGGCTGGGTGAAGTGAAAGACTGCTGATAACCCCCCACCTCCCCCCGGAAGGGGGTGAACGAGGACTAGGGGGCACTGCTGGAGGGCAGTGTCTTGAAGAGGATGCTGCAAGAAGGGAGCAACATGGGGCCAGGTGCCAAGAGAGGGCAAGAGATGGATGGGACATCGCCAGTGGAGGGTGCTCCACACTGGACTGAGCTAATTCCCTGATGAGTCAGCAGGAGGCGCTGTGGTGGTGAGTCCCAACTCCGTCACACAGCCCCAGGAGCAGCTAGCTCATTTGTACTGCCCAGGGCAGCCACCAGCCAACCCCAGTTTTCTCTTCTCTGCTTCCACAGAACTCCAGCTGCAAGAATGTACCAGGCCCTGCTTTTAGGAGCCACCAATAGGTGCTCCAGGATCCTTCTGATGAGTGGCACGCAAAGAGAACAATAAAGCTTAAGTCTTGTAGGAGGATAGTATCTGAAGAACTACAGGAAAGAGAAAGGAGATCATTTAAAAAAAAAAGATATCTGGCCACTCCTGTGCCATGTCACAGGAGGTGGGGAAACCATCCATCCATCAATCAATCCTTTGCAAGGGAAGTTCTGCCAGAAAATGTTTAGGAACTACAGTGCTAGGATGGTGTACTCCACAAATAGCCTGGCAGCAAGGGGTTAAACAACTTCTCTGAAGTGAGGAAAGGAAAAGGGCCCTGCCTTCAGATGGTTTAATTATAAGGCATGGACGTAAAAGCCATCAGCTGAAAGCGATTATGGCCTCCCAGTGGAACAGAGACTAAGAAGGGGCTGAGAAAGTGGTGTTCAGACCTGGCTCTAGTTCAGAATCAGGTTAGTATGGGAGTTTGTGACTGAATCAGGGAGAGAGCTTGGATAAAAATGTGCTGAAATGTTGTGAGGTGTTCAAGAGAGATTGGCCCCACTCACATGTGGGTAACATCACAACCTCTCTCTGCTCTCTCATCCCCACTGGTATATCCAATCTGTTGCTCTCATGAGTTATCTGCCATCTTGGTCAGTCACATCAGCAGCAGACCTGGAAAACAGGCCCCTCCCTGGCTTGTATCCAACCCAGAATCAAACAGGCAGGCTTGGATCCAGCAGTTTCAGATATGAAATGCACCAATGGGATTTGGAGTCCACGTTCTGGTTTGGGCCTCATTATTAAGGCCATTTATAAAAAAGAGGAGAGCTTGGCCGTTTGTGGGAAGGGTTTGTCTCATCCTAAAGTAGAAGAACAGTTTCCTTTTCCCCTAGGGACAAAAGGGTAACATCTCTGAGTTAGGGGGAAGAATTGGGCATCTGGTCTTTGTTCCAGGGTTTCCAGTGAAGGCTGGCACTAACATGGCTTTCTTCTTACTACTTTGTTTAGGCTTTAAAAAATTAGGAGGACATGTGCAATTTCAATGGGTAGCCACCACCTGACACTCTAGGGGGCTGCCTGGGTCTAAAATAAGCCCTATGCAAAGAATCAGAGCTGACCCTAGATTTTGTGGCCCCATATACAAAATAAGCTGTGTATGGGATGCCAGGCAGTCTTCACTATTTCACATAGCATATTGGAGATGGGTATTGTCATATGGACAAGGACTAGAATATTTAGGGAAGACGGAGAGAGAGTTTTGACAACTAGTAGGAAATTTGAACATGGAGACCATACTGGGTCAGATCAGTTGTTCCCTCTAGTGCAGTATCCCCTTTGACAACGGCAAGAATCAGATGCTTCAGAAGACACAAGAAACATCACAGTGGACAATTATGAAATAACCAATCCATAGGGATGGTTTCTTCCTAACCCCTAAGAGTTAGAACTTGGGTTATGCCCTGAAGCGTGAGGACTTATATTCATTCATTAGTTCTTCTGCTCATGGAGCACTAAGAACACACTTTGGATCAGTCAGAAAGCCCAGTTTCCTGCCAATGTTGTGGCCTGCTCTATGTTAAGGCTGAGGCAGGTGAGGTCGGAAGCCACGACATCCCTCCTGCATATGTGAGGCCACCCGCAAGGTCTTCTCCATCCAGCTTTTGTTGGCTCAAATGCATAAAGCTGGCAGGCTGGTACAGACTCTGGCATACGGGGCTGATGGCCAAGCCACCTGACCAGCATTAAGTCTCTTGGGAAGTCATTGGCAGCTGGTTGGTCTGATGCCTGACATCCTTATTCATCATATGATAAAGCCACCATATGCCTTCAACATGTCAATGCTGTTTCATGTTGAAAGCATCTAGCTAGTGCATTTGCATCTCTGGGGTGGCCCAGCTTTGAGAGCTATACAAAAGGACAGAAGGCACTGCTGCTTGTTAGACATACATCTTAGTCCAAGTTGATATATGGGGTTGATGCCACACACGCTTCCAAAGAGTTTGTATAACACCTGCAGCCTTGCTGATTCAATGCTCTATGTCAGCAAAGACAACCTCCTCCTTGGTGACAACAGAGCCAAGATAATCAAAAGAGCTGACAAATTCAACTTCTTGTCCATCCGTTAGGATGGTTAGGAATAGAGGTCCATCAGCCACTTCCATCAATTTGGTCTTCTTCCAATGCACTTGGAGACCAAGCTTACTTGCTTCTTCTTTAAATAGATTCAGGGCATTGATGAGATTAGTTTGTGAGGATGCAGCCATGTCACCTGCATATTCCAGGGCTGTTATGCAGGACTTCTATCCCTTCTAAAAAAAATGAAATAATTCACCCCCCTTTCTCTATCACCATTACTAATGACTTTCCCTTTTTTGAATCCTAATGGACTGTTAGCCTCAATTATATCCTGTGGCAATGAGTTCCGCGTGTTGTATTATGGGAAGAAAAAAATCCTTTGTATCTATTTTAAATGTGTTGCCTTTCAATTTCAATGTTATTATATTATTTTAAGGAGGGTTTTTTACCTTCTCTAGACCATCCATATAGGCACAGGGAATTGCTATTGTGGGGGCACAAAAGGTTGGCTCCCATAACATCTTGAAGTGGTGGGGATGTCACAATAAGATTGGAAAACCATGTGTGCTGGGAGATAGTGCTGGCAGAGAGGAGTTCACAAGAGTCTTGTGCAGCTACACTTTTGATTCATGTCCAGAAGTTTGCCTGCATATATAATTTTGAACTTAGCCTCTCTTCTCTTTCCAAGATGTTTCTCAACTGCCCCTCTTTTCATGAGAGCAGGGAGATTTGAAAATATGCCCAGGAAACTACAGATTGCTCAGTTCCTGAGCATTGACTCACTCTACACTCTGTCTCACTAGGACTTGTTGACCCTGCTTTTATAATATAAATTGCCCTCTCTGCATTAGGCTAGATTAGACATCACTTCCTTTGCCCCAGATCAACATAAGGAGGCCTCGTTTTCTGGGCAGCAAGTTGTCTCTCTGAAATTCGAGATGGATAGGTAAAATAAAGGAGCAGATGGCAAACAGTCACTTAATAAAACAGCCATTAACATTTTTGCTGCATTACACATGGTCCACCTACTAGCCCCATAATGGCCCTCAAGTATACTCAGATGATGATAGACAGCATTAAACCCCAGAGTATTTGTAACCAATCTTGCTTTGCACATGGACGCCTTTTTAGGTAGGTTTCCATCACTACAGTAGTTCTGATTTAATAGGGCTTTTATGGAACCTCTCATTATCTGGGTATTATTTAAAACAACTGTGGATCTGAGGGTTACTGAATGATTCCATTTATACTGCTGACATGTTTCTCCAGCTGACTTTGGACGTTAGTGGAAACATATCCCAGCTGAACGAAGTCCCTTGTCAAACAGATGCATTAAGAAAACTTATTAAAAATATACATAGCAGTGTGAACGATTAAGCCATTGCTCAGTCCACGTTCTGGAACTGTATTGATTTACACCTAGTACACACACAAAAATCCATTGTTCCTGATGTTAATGGCACAGTGTAAAAATTGTTTCAATCTGCATGTCACTGCATCCCTGCCCCAACTCTTTTTAAAAGGTGTCTGTATTAATTATTACTAGTGATCTTGCTGTCGCATGGCTAGTGGACTGTGCACTGGCCTAGAAGTCCAGAAACCTCGGTGCTAGCCCCTGTTCTGCCACTGACTTTCTGTGTGACCTTGAGCAAGTCACTTCACTTCTGTGATTCAAGTTCCACATCTTTAAAAGGGGATAATGATTCCTACCTTCCTATGCAAAGCGCTCTGATCTCTATGGGTAAGAAGGGCTATGTAAAGAGATCAATAATATTGTCATGTGCACTTCTTTTCTACAGGAATCAGTTCTGATGTAGAGGCTGCCATTTGCACTGAGAATCCTTATTTGTTTTAAGGTTTTCCAGAATAGCCTCAAAAATAGTCTGAACCCTTGTACGTTACAGTCCCATATTCCTGTCCAATACACAGGCAATTTCTCTTCTGAAAATGTTACTGTTTACTGAACTGGGATACTGAAATCTTGCATTGCATGTTGCACTTTGATGTAGCATATAAACATGAGGGGAAAGGGATGTTTCCCTCTGGCAATGCAAGTCAGAGCCCCGAAATGAAATGCTAGGCCCAGGCAGGGCCAGTATTGTTTTCACGATTCTTGTGCCGCCTCCTCCTTGGCTTTCCCTTCCTCAAGCAGCTGATGCTCATCAGCACAATTGCACAAGTGCACTTTGGAACAAATGAATGAGGGCTAAGGGCCAAGTCTTAACTCCACTAAGTGTATGGGAGTTTTTCCACTGACTTCAGTGGGATCAGGATTTAGCCCTGAGGCCTTCCCCTTATATTCATGTCTTTCAGCCATTCATATGCTGTACATCTGTGGCCTCTTGGCAGTTCTCCTGTTTGCAGAACAAGGCACTCCCAGGTACAAAGGTATGATAGCTTTATAGCATCATAACCTCCAGTTTTCCTGTTAAACCCCCTCTCCACAAACCCTTAATTGCCCAGTATTATTTTAATATCTTAAAGAAAAGGAGTACTTGTGGCACCTTAGACTAACCAATTTATTTGAGCATAAGCTTTCGTGAGCTACAGCTCACTTCATCGGATGCATACTGTGGAAAGTATAGAAGATCTTTTTATACACACAAAGGTGCCACAAGTACTCCTTTTCTTTTTGCGAATACAGACTAACACGGCTGTTACTCTGAAACCTTTAATAGCTTAGTTCCCTGATTTTCAATCCATTGTTAAAGGTTCTTGTGGGCTGCAGCAATTTTAAAATCCTCTCTTACATCACTTTGTTTTTCTAGTAGCCTTAAGACTTGTCTACATGAGAAAGTTGTACCCATTATTTAAGCATTATTTAGTTAAACTAATGCAACCCCCTGTGTGGTCTCGAAGTGCATATTAAGTTAGGTTTATTTTGGTTTAGTTTAAATGAATTGGGAGTCTGTTTAAGATAAATCAGAAAAGCCACTCCAACCAAAACAAGGGTGTCCACACAGGGGTTTGCTCTGGTTTAACTAATCTGGTGTAAAAACCAATATAAGTGTAAGCAGTGTCAGGATGAGTTCCACCCTGACATCTGGTGATGAGGTGTGGCAAGTTGTGGAAAAGAACTTCAGGGGCCGATCTCATTTGCATAGGCACACCCACCCCGCCTAGAATGAGGCAATAGCTGCACAAATCGTCACTTTGGCTGCTGTGGGATCCCCAGTGTCTCTGTTATTGGGGCAGGAAGAATAAATTGTTATTACCCTGATTATGGGAACTGTGCTTGGAACTGTACTTGGCCTTTTGTTATGATGGAGGGACTCACCACCAACTAAGTAGCACTCGCTAGGCAAGGGTCATGGGTTCCAAAACTCTGTAAATTGAGAGAGGCTGGGGACAAGTATTAATATTTGGTGGTATGGGCCCCTTGGTAAGGGCCTTGCATGCTAATTGCACTTCCTCCTCTCTCCACTGTAGAATATCAGAGCTAATTTTGATTCCATTAGGAGTCTAGTTACAGGTGCTGAGCTCACTTTGGGCTAATGGTGTACCAGCACTGAGGCTCCCCTACTACAAGCTGAATTCACCAAAGAGCTGAACTGACTAAGAGCTGAAATCACTGAGCGTTGTGTTAAGTAGTGGGGGAGGCTGAAGATATATTGTGGATCAGTTTGCGGGACGGCTGGAGGCCTTGTGGACAGGCTGGTGGAGCAGTTTGTGGGACGGCGGGAGCTGCTTGTGGGATGCGGAGCGGAGCCGAGCAAAGCAGTTCGTGGGGCGGCTCATGGAGCGGAGCAGAGCGAAGGTCTATGGAGCTGTGGGGCGGTCAGCTTCAGATCATGTAAGGTGCCCCTTACCTCTCCCCCCCTCGCCCCCATCTCCACCCAGGTTGGGAGGTAAAGCTCTGCAGATAAACTTTTGAACTCTGGGGCTGCCCTGACCAGGGACAGAGACTTTTGGGTCATTGGACTTTTGGGACTTTGGGTGATTTGGGATTGCTGGACTCAAGAACCAAAGGGAAAGGGCATGCCCCAAATTTGCTTGGGGTAGGTTTTTGCTCATGGGTTGTGTTATGAATCCTGTTGGTGATGTTTCCCCAACATAATGCCACATTGTTTCTCTCTGTTATTAAAAGGCTTTTTGCTACACTCAGACTATGTGCTTGCGAGAGGGGAAGTATTGCCTCTTGGAGGCGCCCAGCGGGGGTGGTATATATTTGTCCCAGGTCACTGGGTGGGGGCTCGAGCCGGTTTGCATTGTGTTATTGGAATGGATCCCCTAGATATTGAACCCGGCCCTTGTTGCTGCCAACTCTGACGGGCAGAAGGGTTACATAAGCACATCCCTCGCCACTTCCCGCAGCCTCCATTGGCCTGGAATGGCAAACTGTGGCCAGTGGGTTCAGCTGAACCTGCGGATGCTGAAGGTTAACAAACTGTCCCAGCCCGCCAGCGGCTTTCCCTGACAAGCCACGTGCCAAAGGTTGCCGATCCCTGATCTAGACCATTCCTGACAGGTGTTTATCTAACCAGCTCTTTAAAATTTCCAATGATGGAGATTCCACAACCTCCCTAGGCAATTTATTCCTGCGCTTCACCACCCTCACAGTTAGGAAGTTTTTCCTATGTCCAACCTAAACCTCCCTTGCTGCAATTTAAGCCCATTGCTTCTTGTCCTATCCTCAGAGGTTAAGAAAAAACATTTTTCTCCCTCTTCCTCGTAACAACCTTTTACGTTCTTGAAAACTGTTATCAAATCCCTTCTCTGTCTTCTCTTTTCCAGACTAAATGAACCCAATTTGTTCAATCTTCCCTCATAGGTCGTGTTTTCTAGACCTTTAATCATTTTTGTTGCTCTTCTCTGGACGTTCTCCAGTTTGTCCACATCCTTCCTGAAATGTGGTGTCCAGAACTGGACACAATACTCCAGTTGAGGCCTAATCAGTGCGGGTAGAGCAGAAGGACTACTTCTCGTGTCTTGCTCACAACACTCCTGCTAATACATCCCAGGATGATGTTCGCTTTTTTTTTTTTTTTGCAACAGCATTGCACTGTTAACTCATATTTAGCTTGTGGTCCACTATGACCCCCAGATCCCTTTCTACAGTACTGCTTCCTAGGCAGTCATTTTCCATTTTGTATGTGCCCAACTGATTGTTCCTTCCTAAGTGGAGTACTTTGCATTTGTCCTTATTGAATTTCATCCTATTTACTTCAGACCATGTCTCCCGTTTGTCCAGATCATTTTGAATTTTAATCCTATCCTCCAAAGCACTTGCAACCCCTCCCAGCTTGGTATCATCTGCAAACTTTATAAGTGTACTCTCTATGCCATTATCTGAATCATAAATAAAGATATTGAACAGAACCAGACCCAGAACCGATCCCTGCAGGACCCCACTCATTATGTCCTTACAGCATATATACTTCAGAAGATTCAGAGATCTGATTGTTAGAAATGTCTCCAGCTTCATTATCACCTTTGTCCTGACTGGGGTGGCCAGCCGGACAGTAGGCATGGCCATTCTGGGGCTGAAAAGACAACAAAGGCTCAGGAAGACAAGCAGTCTTCCTCTGTGCAACTCTGAGAGTACTTAAATGGGTAAGTTACAACACAAGAGGAAGATGGGAAGCAGTATTTCAGAGCAGCAGAGAAGACCATCCGTGGGCAGATATTCTCCTAAATGCACGTCACCATTCTGGAGAGAATCCCAATAGAAAGGAATCACACCTCTTTTACACCCCAATCATCATGCACAAAGGGACAGATGATGCCTTGCTCTTATGCAGGTGTGTAATGGGATAGGAAGCCTTCATAATGGTGAGGTAGCATTACAGTCCTTGTTCTTGGGGCAGCAATGGAAGAGAGTGCAGGGGCTACTACGCTAGGGCTGATATGGGGCTATAGCTCCATTTCTCCCTGCATGGCCAGGAAAGCTGGCTGCTCGTGCAAGGGAAATACACATCGCCTCAATAATGCTAAAAACAGTGCTTAGATACCACAGTAATAGTGGTTACTTGAAAACTTAACAGAGAAACGTGGCTTACAAGAGGAATCTCTACAGTTTCAACATGTCTACACAAAGTATAAGAGACAAGATAAGGAACAGATCACAGCTCAGTATTATTAGAATTAGTAGGGAAAGCTAAAGTGGATGGGAACCTGGGAGGCAGTGACCATGAGATGGTTGAGTTCAGGATCCTGACACAGGGAAGAAAGGAGAGCAGCAGAATACGGACCCTGGACTTCAGAAAAGCACACTTTGACTCCCTCAGGGAACTGATGGGCAGGATCCCCTGGGACATGAGGGGGAAACTTAACTTAACATGAGGGGGAAAGGCGTCCAGGAGAGCTGGCTGTATTTTAAAGAATCCTTATTGAGGTTACAGGGACAAACCATCCCGATGTGTAGAAAGAATAGTAAATATGGCAGGCAACCAGCTTGGCTTAACAGTGAAATCCTTGAAATCCTGATCTTAAACACAAAAAAGAAGCTTACAAGAAGTGGAAGATTGGACAAATGACCAGGGAAGAGTATAAAAATATTGCTCGGGCATGCAGGAGTGAAATCAGGAAGGCCAAATAACTCCTGGAGTTGCAGCTAGCAAGAGATGTTAAGAGAAATAAGGAGGGTTTCTTCAGGTATGTTAGCAACAAGAAGAAAGTCAAGGAAAGTGTGGGCCCCTTACTGAATGAGGGAGGCAACCTAGTGACAGAGAATGTGGAAAAAGCTAATGTACTCAATGCTTTTTTTGCCTCTGTCTTCACGAACAAGGTCAGCTCCCAGACTACTGCACTAGGCAGCACAGCATGGGGAGGAGGTGACCAGCCCTCTGTGGAGAAAGAAGTGGTTCGGGACTAGTTAGAAAAGCTGAACGAGCACAAGTCCCTGGAGCCGGATGCGCTGCATCTGAGAGTGCTAAAGGAGTTGGCGGATGTGATTGCAGAGCCATTGGCCATTATCTTTGAAAACTCATGGCGATCGGGGGAAGTCCCGGACGACTGAAAAAAGGCTAACGTAGTGCCCATCTTTAAAAAAGAGAAGAAGGAGGATACTGGGAACTACAGGCCAGTCAGCCTCACCTCAGTCCCTGGAAAAATCATGGATCAGGTCCTCAAGGAATCAATTCTGAAGCACTTAGAGGAGAGGAAAGTGATCAGGAACAGTCAGCATGGATTCACCAAGGGCAAGTCATGCCTGACTAATCTAATTGCCTTCTATCACGAGATAACTGGCTCTGCGGATGAGGGGAAAGCAGTGGACGTGTTGTTCCTTGACTTTAGCAAAGCTTTTGACATGGTCTCCCACAGTATTCTTGCCAGCAAGTTAAAGAAGTATGGGCTGGATGAATGGACTATAAGGTGGATGGAAAGTTGCCTAGATTGTCGGGCTCAACGGGTAGTGATCAATGGCTCCATGTCTAGTTTGCAGCCAGTATCAAGTGGAGTGCCCCCAAGGGTCAGTCCTGGGGTTGGTTTTGTTCAATATCTTCATAAATGATCTGGAGGATGGTGTGGATTGCACCCTCAACAAGTTTGCAGATGACACTAAACTGGGAGGAGAGGTAGATACGCTGGAGGGTAGGGATAGGATACAGAAGGCCCTAGACAAATTAGAGGATTGGGCCAAAAGAAATCTGATGAGGTTCAACAAGGACAAGTGCAGAGTCCTGCACTTAGGATGGAAGAATCCCATGCACCGCTACAGACTAGGGACCGAATGGCTCAGCAGCAGTTCTGCAGAAAAGGACCTAGGGATTACAGTGGACGAGAAGCTGGATGTGAGTCAACAGTGTGCCCTTGTTGCCAAGAAGGCCAATGGCATTTTGGGATGTATAAGTAGGGGCATTGCCAGCAGATCGAGGGACGTGATCGTTCCCCTCTATTCGACATTGGTGAGGCCTCATCTGGAGTACTGTGTCCAGTTTTGGGCCCCACACTACAAGAAGGATGTGGAAAAATTGGAAAGAGTCCAGCGAAGGGCAACAAAAATGATTAGGGGACTGAAACACATGACTTATGAGGAGAGGCTGAGGGAACTGGGATTGTTTAGTCTGCGGAAGAGAAGAATGAGGGGGGATTTGATAGCTGCTTTCAACTACCTGAAAGGGGGTTCCAAAGAGGATGGATCTAGACTGTTGTCAGTGGTAGCTGATGACAGAACAAGGAGTAATGATCTCAAGTTACAGTGGGGGAGGTTTAGGTTGGATATTAGGAAAAACTTTTTCACTAGGAGAGTGGTGAAACACTGGAATGCGTTACCTAGGGAAGTGGTAGAATCTCCTTCCTTAGAAGTTTTTAAGGTCAGGCTTGACAAAGTCCTGGCTGGGATGATTTAGTTGGGGTTTGGTCCTGCTTTGAGCAGGGGGTTGGACTAGATGACCTCCTGAGGTCCCTTCCAACCCTGATATTCTATGATTCAGAGGCACGAGTCCCAAGAGGAAAGTGGAGTGAACACTATTCTGGCAACTGGAGCACTTCTAGCCATCATGTTTGCCCTCATTCAGATGGATATAGTGTCAGGGTCTCTGTGTTGGGGTGTACAAACCCTGCACCAGGCAAGAAGGGGTTAAAGAGCAGCTTGGGGCTCAGGCAGCTCTGCCCCATTGCACGTGTGAGGCCTACCCAGCTTGGAGGAGGAGCCTTAAAAAGGGAGCAGATCAGTGCAACAGGCCCCATCCTGCACAGGTGGACACTGCTCATCCTCAGCTCCCAGAGAGCGGCACAGCAGAGAGTTGAGCTACCTTAGGTTGCTTGGGAGCACAAAGTGATAGGACAGCAGGTTGGAGGATCCTGGTAGCACAGAGAAGCTGGTGCTACTCTTTATTTCTGTTCATTTAATTTCCTTTCCCTTGTTACGTTGAGAACTGAGATGAGGGGCTTGACTCCAGGGCAGATCCCTGCTGAGAATACAAGCCCCCTGAGAAGGTGGGCCAATGTAGAAAGTGGGCCAGGGAAGATGCAAGATGTCTGACCAGACAGTCCTTAACCACTTGCTACAAGAGTCCATGGGCCGGAACCCAGGTTAGAGGGAAGAACTGGCTTCTTCTATAGCCTCACCAGGAAGACTCACAGAAAGACCCCAGATATAAGGAGCCAGAAGGACTGTTGTGCCTGGACCAGCAGTGTCAACATGGTGTAAGGTCCTAGGACTATTAAGAGAAAACCCTGGTTTACCCTGAAATGCGTCAGACCAAAGGCGAGCCAGCCGGCGGGCTGAGACAGAAGGCAAAAGGGGTCCACCAGTGGACCTGGACTACAGAGAAAAATCCTGTCATGATTCATCTAGCCTCAAGATGGCACACCAGCTGGACAGTCACTTTGCCACAGTTTAAGGCTACATTTTAGTCAAGGGTGTTTTACTGTTTTCAGTGAAAGTCATGGACAGGTCACAGGCAGTAAACAAAAATTCATGGCTCGTGACCTGTTCGTGACTTGTGCTATAAAGCCCTGACTGAATCTTTGGTGCTCTGGGGTAGGGGCGACCCGGGGGCATCACGGGTCTCTGGGGCAGGGGATGTCATCGGTGCTCTGGGGCAGGGTGGCCTGGGATCCCCATGTGTGCTGGGGGCAGGCGGGTGGTGGCATGCAGCCTGGGACCCCCACTGCTGCTGGGGGGGGCACAGCAGCTGAGACCCCCCCACACACACACACACTTCTGCTGCTGGGGGCACACGGCAGCCCAAGATTGCCCCAGCAGCAGCCGCCGCCGCTGGTGCAGCTGGCCCTGGGGCTGCCGGAGCGGCTTGGGCAGCCCCGGAGCAAGCCGCACCGGCCACTGCAGAAGTCACACAGGTCCCGGAAATTCACGGAATCCATGACTCAGCCTTAGCCACAAGTCATCTGTTCAAGAAATACAGGGCCTGATGGACTCCTGTCCAAACTTGCCAGCGAACAGGGCCATTGCGTAGCAGCTGCAAGAATTCCGCCACTGCGTTTAGCTTGGTTGAGCATCACACAGCTGTTAACGGACAGCAGAGGCTGAAAAAAATAAGGCTAAAAAATCAGAGGATTAAAAAAAAAGGCTTAATCTCTGCAAAATAAATGTTAATTAGCACAGGGTAAGCCTGAGTAAGAAGGTACAATTACCATCAAGCCAGGGGAGCAGCAAGGAAACAGAAGCCTGAAGCCAAAGTTCCTCATGAACAACCCCACCCCTGGTGTGACTCAGATTGCGATGTCTGGTCCTGTTCCACAGGCCCTGTCTACACTAGGGAAGTTTGCTAAAAAATTCCCACCGTTAGCACGGCCAGTTTGGCTCCACCTGTGCTAGCAACATTGGGAGCCCTGCTGTAGGCAGCTGCTGACTGCCACTGGCATTTTAATGCCAGATGGATTAGACCTGCCGGTCTGTAAATCTCTGGCAGCATCCAGCCAGCCATCTGCACCAGGGCTCCCAGCACTGCCAGCACTGGTGGAGCTGACCCACTGTTACCAACTGGGGGAAGTTTTTTAATTTTAGGCAGGTTTTAGAGTGGTAGCCGTGTTCGTCTGTATCAGCAAAAATAACTAGGAGTCCTTGTGGCACCTTAGAGACAAACAAATGTATTTGGGCATAAACTTTTGTGGGTTAGAACCCACTTCATCAGATGCATGAAGTGAAAATAACAGGAGCAGGTATAAATACATGAAAGGATGGGGGTTGTTTTACCAAGTGAGAGGTCAGTCTAATGAGATAAATCAATTAACAGCAGGATACCAAGGGAGGAAAAATAACTTTTGACGTGATAAGAGAGGGGCCCATTACAAACAGTTGACAAGAAGGTGTGAGTAACAGTAGGGAGAAATTAGGATTGGGGAAATTAAGTTTAGGTTTTGTAATGACCCAACTACTCCCAGTCTCTATTCAGGCCTAATCTGATGGTATCCAGTTTGCAAATTAATTCCTGTTCTGCAGCTTCACGTTGGAGTTTGTTTTTTGAAGTTTTTTTTGTTGAAGAATTGCCACTTTTAGGTCACTTATTTTCACTCCATGCATCTGATGAAGTGGGTTCTAACCCACAAAAGCTTATGCTCAAATACATTTGTTAGTCTCTAAGGTGCCACAAGGACTCCTCGTTATTTTAATTTAGGCAGGGTCAGTGGGCCTGATCTTTCACGCTGTTTGGTTTGACTACTGATGTCACTGGTTACATCAGCATAAAGCTGGAGTAATGCAATGGTGGATCAGGCCCCATATTTGCTGGGCACAAACTAGAACATGAGCCAAAAGACTCCCTACACTCATACTCCAGCAATCGGTCCCAGTCTAGGGCTCAGTCCTACACTCATTGAAGTGAGGGGCTGAGATCCCATTGATTTTAATAGTGCACGATCAGGGCCATAAGGAGGAAGACAATAGATTCAAATGAATGAATGGAGACTTTTCCCTTCTTGCCCTTTGCTTCCCTAATGAAGTATGTTAAGTCTTGCCTGCAAGGTACAAGGAGATTCTCACAACTCTATTAGCCCTCCCCTGATGAAAGGGAACAATTGCATTAGGAATTGGTAAGCTTAGCATGCTGCAGTGGGCGTACAAGCAGTGTTATAATATCCCCAGGTTTTACCTTCTCCTGGATATTTCTCACCAAGGAAAGACTGGTTCAGTTACATAAGGGAATGGAGGAAGGGAGACCTCCTTCCCATTAAGATAGGTATAGGAACTGAGTGATTAATTTTATACAGTAAATGCGGGACATTCTCAAGCCACCAGAACAGATCAGAAATAGAGTAGTAATATTGTGATGACAATAATACTTTACACTAGAGCCGATCAAAATGTTTTCCTCAAAAAAAATTTTTTTTTTTACTAACATGGCTTTTAGACCAAAACAAAAATTCAGAACATTTTCAGTTTGGTCAGAATTTTTTTTTAATTAAAAAACAAACTGACAAACAAAAATTTCAGTTTAAGTGTTTGGTTTTCAGAAACTGAACATATTTACTGACAAATCTGGGAGGTTTGATTTTTTGTTGAACAAAAACTCAAAAGAGTAGAAAACAATTATGTTTTCTCAAAGTTTCCCCACATACAAGAACTGGCTTTGAAAACACAGCTGTGCTTTATACTCTTATCAGCCCTTTTCATCTGAGGATCTCAGAAGCATTTTGCAAACTTATTACTTATGCCCTGAGAACCTTTGGCACGAAGGAAATGACAACAACACAAAATACTAGCAGATCCCTCCATTGATTTCAGTTATCCAGTTAATGCCCAATCCTGCAACTCCTACTCACTCTGCACATCAGATGTCAGAATCTAGCCCTTACTCAGCTCAAGTAGCGTCTTTCTCCACATATTGTCCCAGTGACTTCAAGGTACTGCTCACAGAGAGTGACGACAGCAGAATCTGGCCTCGCAGGGGAGACAGGATCAGGCCTTTATGTGCTACGGGTGTCGTGCCAATAGCCGTGGATCCCCCAACTTTCTTAGGTGCTTTTGAAAATTCCACTCAAATGATCAAACACTCGAAAGCCGGAATTCTCGTACTTTTCCAGGGCGTGGACTACATCTAAATAGAGAGATTGCCTCAATGACATTACCCCTCTGCTCCCATCCACCCTCACATAATACCCCTGAGGCAATTACAGCAATTGCTCACACAAAAAGTGATAGAGGCAGTATATTTTTGGCTTCTTTTAGTGACATGTAGCAGAAAGGAAGAGAGTGCAGCCCATGTGACCAGCCCTGGACCACCAGCAAGTGCTTTGCAGACCACAGTTGGGAATCCCTACTGCTCGGAGATATTGCTGGCTGTGGACCCAAGCAGGGGTTTTCAGAGGGGCCTGAGGCAGTCTTATTTGTATTGTGTTCATGCACAGTTGGATAACTGGAGAGCACCTCCAAGGAGAGGAGTTTAATAACAATGACAGAGTGTCCTTTTTGGCTACAATAAAGAATAAGGAAAAGGCCCATGATGAAGCATTTGTAACCATCACAATGGGTCCAAAATAAATACCCGAGAAATTCAAACTTGACACTGGGTATATTGGGGCACAAGTAAACTGCATCCCTGAGACAAAATATAGGAAAAGTCAATCCCACACCAGGACACTGACACTGCCTGGATCCGTGAGGTTAGCAGGCAGTGGGGGAATCCATGCCACATACTAGAGAAATGCAATATCAGATGCAGGTACAAAGGAAAATGTCTGAAGTTAGAGTTCTGTGTAATAAACACACCAGCAAAGCCAGTATTGGGACTGACAGCTTTAAAATCATTAAACTTAATACAAACCCTGTTGGAATTGAAATCCATAAAAGGACCTCTCACAGCGGAGGAATATAAGAAAAGAAACAACCCTCGAGGCCCCAAATACTGGCTAACGACTCAGCTTAAAATGGGTAACAGTACCAAGTACATACCCTTTGTTTAAATCAAGAAAGAACAAGTCTTGAAAGCACTGCAGCTTTAGGTCAGTCTGCTCTGAAACATTGCCAGAGACCTTTGCTCTGCTATGAGAGCTTCTTAGCAAATTCCTATTTGTGCCCTTTAGTTTGGGGCCAGATTGCAATATGTTTATTCATACGGAATAATGTACTGCCCCACCAATGGTCCAGTGAGTGCATTGCACGACAACTACTTGTGGAGTAAAGCGTTATGCACTGAGAGTAATGAAATCCCCTGGCCCTTGGCTTGGGAAGTCTCCATGCAGTAGGCTGGGCAATGCAGTGTACTTTATCGCAGGAATGGAATCTCATGTTTCATAAACTGTTATGAGTTACATCGATTATTTTATGTCTGCTGTTCAGGGTTGTAAATCTGACACATTTTATTTACAAAATAAGCCTATAAATATTTCAGTGCAATATATAGAGATGATTAAAGTTAATACACACTTTGCCATGACTAGCACCAATCTCATACGATTTATTTCCTTTGAAGCTCTCAGTGGCAATGAAATTAGAAGTGAGTTTTGTGCTCAAGCAAAGTGTCTATTTTTCCTTCTCAATATTCTTCCTGGGTCCTATCCTAAGAATGCCTTCATTTGCAGTTACCCCTTAAAAATAGCAACTTCCATACTAGAGTAGCCTTCCCTGGGACATCTCTTTTGAAATAATGTATACATTGCAGGAACTTACTCTCCAAGCTTCAGGACTATCTATTGTCTCCATTTTCTCTTAATCCCGAGGGACCCTGACTTCAGACCGTGAGTGTTTTCTCACTAATTCACTCATTTGGGGAGTCTGGTTTATTAACTGAAGAAGTGGGGTTTTTACCCACGAAAGCTTATGCCCAAATAAATCTGTTAGTCCTTAAGGTGCCTCCGGACTCCTTGTTGTTTTTGTGGTTTATTAACAACGTTCAGAACACAAATCTTCCACCCAGCCTCTCTCAGGAAGAGTTAGCCCTTTCAGTTTATAATGGGCTTCAGCATCCATGTAGCCAGCTCTCTGGCATAAAAAGTCTTCCTAGTCCTTTATCAGGGCTTTCCCTTCCTTACAGACCATCCTCCAGTCTTAGCCCTGGTCTACACTACAGGGTTAGGTCGCATTTAGCCACGTTAGGTCGATTTTATAATGAATGCGTCTACACAAGCAACCCGTTCCATTGACCTAAAGGGAGGGCTCTTAAAATCGACTTCTGTACTCCTCCCCGGCAAGGGGAGTAGCTCTAAAATCGACCTTGCTGGGTCGAATTTGGGGTAGTGTGGACGCAAATTGACATTATTGGCCTCCGGGAGCTATCCCACAGTGCTCCAATGTGACCGCACTGGACAGCACTTTGAACTCTGATGCACTAGCCAGGTGCACAGGAAAAGCCCCAGGAACTTTTGAATTTCATTTCCTGTTTGGTCAGCGTGGCGAGCTCAGCAGCACAGGTGACCATGCAGTCCCCCCAGAATTGCAAACGAGCTCCAGCATGGAGCGAACGAGAGACACTGGATCTGATTGGGGAGAAGAATCTGTGCAGGCAGAACTCCTATCAAAAAGAAGAAATGCTAATATATATGCCAAAATGGCACAGAGCATGGTGGACAGAGGCTACAACAGGGACACACAGCAGTGCCACATGAAAGTCAAGGAGCTCAGGCAAGCCTACCAAAGACAAAGGAGGCAAACAGTCGCTCTGGGTCAGAGCCCCAGACATGCCGCTTCTATGATCAGCTGCATGGCATTCTATGGGGGGGGGACCCTACCACTACTCCACCACTGTCTGTTGATACCTGCAAGGGGGGGGGGAGTCTCATGCAACACGGAGGAGGATTTTGTGGATGAGGAAGAGGAGGAGGAGGAGAATGCGCAGCAGGCAAGCGGTGAATCCATTCTCCCTGGCAGCCAGGACCTTTTCATCACCCTGGAGCCAGTACCTCCCAAGGTGTGATCCCCGACCCTGAAGGCGGAGAAGGCACCTCTGGTGAGTTCACATTTGTAACTACAGTACAGCGTTTAAATGCAATAGTGTTTAATGTTTGATTTTCCCTGAAGACTTGGGATGCATTTGCAGCCAGTACAGCTACTGGAAAAGTCTGTTAACGTGTCTGGGGATGGAGAGGGAATCCTCCAGGGACATCTCGATGAAGCTCTTCTAGAGGTACTCTGAAAGCCTTTGCAGAAAGTTTCTGGGGAGGGCTGCCTTATTTTGTCCTCCACGGTAGGACACTTTACCATGCCAAGCCAGTAACAAGTAGACTGGAATCACTGCAGCACAAAGCATGGCAGCGAATGGTCCTGGGTTTTGGTCACATTCAAGCAACATTCAGTCTATATCTTTCTGTGTTAGCTCAGGAGAATGATATCATTCATGGTCACCTGGTTGAAATAGGGGAATTTTTGTAAGGGAACAGTAAAAGGACCCCATTCATGCTGTGCTGTTTGCGCTTGGCTAAAAGGGATCATCCCTGAGAATAGCCACGCGGCAGTGGGAGGGGTGAAGGGATCATCCCAAATAGCCATGGGGAAGGGTGGGGGGAGGTGCCTGCTGCACATCTACCTGAAAACCGCAGCCCCTCCTTTTAAATGGCAAACCCAACCGGCATTGCTTGCTACGGGAAAGGAGGATGCTGCAGTTTGAAAACATTCCCACATGTTATGAAGGTGTTAGAAGCCAACCCCGCGTACCCTTTGGCTGACCATGGCTGCCTGGAAACCAAATTCTGTTGCCCAGCCATGTGCGATGTGTCACCATACTGGCAGGTGCTCAATATAAAAGGCAAAATGCGACCTTGTACCTAAAGCACATGTGCTGTCTGCTGTGAATTGCTTGGTTCACTGTGAAAGAGTCTCCCTTTTGTTCTCAGAAATGTAGCATCTTAAATTTTACTCTCCCTTTTTATCCCCGCACAGGTGCAAATGTTTCTATGCTCCCCCATCATCTCCCTCCCTGAGGTTATCGCAAATTAAAAGGCGAAAAAAAACGCACGCACAATGACAGGTTTTCCGAGCTCATGCAGTCCTCCCGCACTGATAGGGCACAGCTGAACGCATTCAGTGGCAGAGTCCAGGAAAGCATTAAGTGGGTGTGATAAGAAGAGGCAGGATGCAATGCTGAGACTAATGGGGGAGCAAACGGACATGCTCAGGCGTCTGGTTGAGCTGCAGGAAAGCCAACAAGAGCACAGCCCCCCATTGCATCCACTGTACAACCGCCTGACCTCCTCCCTAAGTTCCATATCCTCCTCATCCAGACACCCAAGAACCCGGGGAGGGAGGCTCCGGGCACCCAGCCACTCCACTCCAGAGGATGGCCCAACAGAGGCTGTCATTCAAACAGTTTTGATTTGTAGTGTGGCTACAATAAGCAGCGTGGCCTTGTCCTTCCTCCTCCCCCACTCCACCCTACCCCACCTGGGCTACCTTATCAGTTATCTCCCCCTTTTTTTTTAATTAATAAAGAAAGAATGCATGGTTTCAAAACAAAAGTGACTTTATTTCCTTTGCAAGCTGTGATCGAAGGGTGGAGGGTGGTTGGCTTACAGGGAATTAAAATCAACAAAGGAGGCAGGTTTGCATCAAAGAGAAACACACACAACTGTCACACCGAAGCCTGGCCAGTCATGAAACAGGCTTTTAAAACCTCTCTGATGCACGCCTTGCTGTGCTCTTCTAATCTCCCTGCTGTCGGGCTGCTCAAAATAGGCAGCCAGGTGATTTGCCTCAGCCTCCTATCCCGCCATAAATGTCTCCCCCTTACTAATATCTTCTCACAGATATTATGGAGCACACAGCAAGCAGTAATATCAATGGGAATATTGGTTGCGCTGAGATCTAACCTAGTCAGCAAACAGCGCCAGCAAGCTTTTAAATGTCCAAAGGCACATTCTACCACCATTCTGCACTTGCTCAACCTATAGTTGAACTGGGAATCATTCCATACCTGCAACACTGTGCGGTCCCACCTGTACTTGTTTGCTGGGCCCAGAATCGGCATTCCACTATATCAAGCAGCCTCACTGTGGCCATGATGTCCCAATTGCCACAGCCTGTGCTTTCAGGAATGTCTGTGTCCATGTCCTCCTCACAATCGTCCTCGTGCTGCCATCTCTTAGCCAAGTTCTGCACATACTGCAGTATAATGCATGAGGTGTTTACAATGCTCGCAACAGCAGCAGTGAGCTGAGCGGGCTCCATGCTTGCCATGCTATGGGTTCTGCATGGGTAACCCAGGAAAAAAGGTGCAAAATGATTGTCTGCAGTTGCTTTCACGGAGGGAGGAAGGAAGGGAGGGGACGACATGTACCCAGAACCACCCGTGACAATGTTTTTGCCCCATCAAGCATTGGGATTTTAGCCTAGAATTCCAATGGGCAGCGGAGACTGCGGGAACTGTGGGATAGCTGCACCGCTCTGTGAGTCAATGCTAGCCACAGTAGTGAGGACAGACTCTGCTGATTTAATGCGCTTAGTGGGGACATACACAATCGACTGTATAAAATCGATTTCTAAAAACCGACTTCTATAAAATCAACCTAATTTCATAGTGTAGACATAGCCTCATCAGAGTTCATGCAGGCTGCCCTTATATTCCAAAGCAGGCCCAGTTGCTAGTCATGTGCTCCCATCATGTGACCCCTGGTGTCAGTTCCTTCACCTGGGGGAGATGAGCTAAACCTGACATAGGGGTGAGGCTGCGCCCCAACCCTGTTAAGTGTCCAGCTCACCTGTGTCAGTCCATTTAGTCAGAACAGTATTGCAAACACCAGTATGCTCATCCTGTGGACTAAGGCATTGCAACTGGCAAGAAAACAAAGGATTGAATGGGGAACAGAATCTTCTCCGTACAGAATACATTTACTGTGCAGGGTCTTGATAGCTGGAACCCGGGTCTCCGAGGTGAGTAACCCAACCAGTAGGCTATATAATCATTCTTGCTCTCTTTCTCGGCTCCATGAATATTTAAATATTTCATACAACGTGCAACAATTTCAACAGGAGAGATTAAGAGAGCCCTCCCCCCAATCAGAATATCCCCTAGCCCAGTGGCTAGGGCACTCTCCCAAGAGGTGGGAGGCCTGGATTCAAATCCCTGCTCCACATCAGGCAGAATGGGGACTTGAACCTGGGTCTCCTACATCCTTAGTGAGTTCTCTTGGTTTTAGGGGGGGTTCCGCCTCCATCTTTTGCAAGAAAGGGCTGCCCTGGTTTAGGCAGGGATGCTGAGAGCCATTGAACCAAACTAAAAACCCTGTATAGGATGGAAACCACTTCAAGCTGGGGGGTGCAGCAGCACCCCAAGTTCCAGCACCTATGGACTTAGGTGCCTAACTCCAGGATAGGGCTGTGAATCTCGAATGGAGAGAAGTGCTTCCCTCTGGCCTAGAGTTACGCACCTAACTGCCTTTGAGGGGCAGGGCTTAGGCCCCACCCCTCTCCCTGACATTTCCTGCTGGCTAACTTAGACAGCTCCCTGCTCATTTTGCTGGCTTCTAAGAATCCCATTCTTAGTCTTAGGTGCCTAACAGCCCCTATGCATTGTATAGGGAGCCTGGGTGCCTAACTCAGGGCTGTATATTCCACACCTAAGTCGGGGCTGTGCATTCCAGTAGGCAGCAGAGCCCCTAAGAGTTAGGTGTTGCAATGCTGTGTCCAAGACACTGGGTGGATCTAGCCCCAACTCCAGTCCAGTGTAGCATTCAAACACGTTTGCAACTTTAAGCGCATGAGTAGTCCCTATTGCTGAAGTTCTTTGAGAGTGTAGCTGTAGGACTGCTGGAGGTGTCTGGACTAAGGGGATGGCATCTCTTCATGAAATAATTATAATTTTAAAAGACCTACAAGTGATCCTTCCATTGCCAAGGAACTTACATAGATTTTTCACTCTGAAGGGCTAATCCACTGAAGTCCAACTTTTCACTATTTGCCCTGGAAGGCTGGAAGAGTTGCAGAAAGTTGACAGTAGCTTTAAGAAATCATACAGAAGCAACTGGCTTACTGGTCAGTGGGCTCATCCTTTGTTTTGTTAAAGAGATTAGAACTTGGGCAGTAGTGAATTCTTGGTGGTGCAGAGGAATTCTCTACTTTAGACTCCCACACGCTCAAGATCTCTCAGTATTTCATGTGTGAACTATTTAATATCTATATATTCATATATTAAATATATGATATTGTAAATCCCTGAACATTCATGAAAATCCTGAAGATAAACAGTGAAGAGAAAGTATCTTTCAAAGAGTGTTAAAGTTACTTCTTGGTCACTGAAAACTTATGGCTGTAAAAATAAATATTAACAGAAATATGACCACAGTGTCTCCCATTCAAGTCTGCAAACACTGATAGAGACAGCACAAATACGTATCTCATCCTGTTTGGACAACATCAGCGAGGCCCAGCCAAAGCAGCTGCAAATAACTGTGTCTGTTTCAAATTCAGAGCAAATAATCTTTCTGCTATAATTCCTGACAAATAATTTTCTTGCTCAATGATTTTTAGGTTGATATTGCAGGGCTGCTTAGATAATCATCCTGCAACTGCAGATAAGTGGATTGTAATCATAAATCTTTAAATTCAAGGAAATATGATGCCAAGATAGGGTAATTACTTCTATTTTAAGCAAATACATATATTTCCTTGAAAGAAAGGTGGGTGGGGTCACATATGTAGTGGTGAAATCTATGTGACTTACAGAGCCATGCATCAAATTGCCTTGTATTTATTGTGCACTGATCATTTTCATTAGAGAAGCAGGGGCACTAAATCTCTCGGACAACAGGTTACACGGCAGGACAAGGTCACCAGACACATGCAATGTTCGGCCTTAACTCCACAGTGATCTAATAAGGGGATGGGGGCAGTGTTACAATTTCCTTATTTTGATTTTACTTCTCAGTGCCTCTGTACCTTACCCTCCACACACACCAAGCCTCACCTGAAGTGTGTCTCACACCTCTAGACTGAGCAGGGCAGGTAGGGGCTGCCTGACCTGAATGGGACTAAACCAATGAGCAGCAGAGGAAGAACGTGGACAGGCACCCACAGGGAAGGGGTCTGCTCCTCTGCCCAGAGACAGAAATAGCTTCTCTACCAGGGTTAGAGTTTGAGGGAAGGTCCCCTTTCTCCTAAATTGTTCTGAATAGTTTAACCCCTCACCCCAAGCAGCTAAAATGCTGGAGATTAGACCACTGATAGCATCAGGTTTGTGTGTGAGGGGAGATAAAAAATAACCCCAAGGACTTTAGGAGAAGGGGTAGTGTTTTCTTTGGGAGAATTGGGGTCCTTTTCTCCCCAAGCTTCTGTATTTTCAGACACTCTCCTCCCCCAACTGTTCTTAATGGTCTGGCCTGCAGACTCTGCCTGAGACAGCCCAAGAGCAGACACCAGATGGCCCTTACTCAAGGCTGTATCTCTCACTGCCACCTGTGTTCTTCTCTCCAGCTCAGCTGTATTGACTAGCAGTTGCATACATGGCTTTCAGGCTATTTTCTGTCTGTGCACACGCTGTTAGCAAAACCTTGCTGGAACCATTGGCATTTCACATTTTTCGTGGATATTTTTTCATGGCAAATGGGCCAATTTCATGTTTTCCATGAAGTCCCTAAAGGCTGCAAAAAGACAGCTATAGTGTTTAGAAGGGCTTGCTCAGTTTGCCTTCTGGATGCATTTGAGTGCTAGATGTGTGTGTGTGTGTGTGTGGATTTGCTTAGCATATCATTTCAGGGATGGAACTGGAATATTTTTGTTGCAAATGACAAAATGAAAGCACATATTCATTCATAATCTCAGTGTGTGGTGCTGTGCACTGAGGAAGGAATCTTTTGCAGCATTATTAACACAGAAAGTACACAAAGCCCTGCCAACTGAGAATATCCATCCACACTGCCATTGCCAAACACTTGAGCAGGCTACAAGCAGAGAGTATTTTCCACAAAGAGCTATCGATGGGGATGACTATTCGGTCAGGAATCTTTATTTCTCAGCTCACCAACCCCTGCGAATAAATTCTCAGTGAAAGGAGAGAAAAGCCTCATTGATCTGACGAGCGATCAGACAGTGCAGTTGTCATTTTCCCAGCAGTTGCTAGCACATTTTTGCCTGGTGTGTGAGACAGGTATTTCCTGAGTTAGCCAGTCGAGCTCTTACAGGGATTGTCCCTTTCGCATCTATACACTTGTACAAAGTACAGCTCTCAGCAATAAAGAGAATGGAGATGAAGTACTGGTCTCGGTTTGAAAAATGCTGGGGGCTGACCTCCAGCAGATTGCCTTCAAATCACACGACCTAGGGAGGATACACTGTGCTCAGCTGAGAACCAGGCACCCCTGGTCCCATCAGTAAGGTGATGTGGATATTTTTTCAGACTGTGTGGCTGTTCCTTTGTGAAATGCATCTTTGCACAATGCAATTTGCTTTCTTTGTGAATGCAACAGACTTCAGACTAAGAGAGGCTTAAACGAAGAGAGGCTTAAGCTAAGAAAGCAAAAGACTCTCTGCTCTCAAGCTATCCCATGATGCCATTTCAGAAAACCAATCAAGACAGCAGGTTACACGGCCTGGCCTCTCTTTCCCCAGTCTTACTAGTAATAACACACTTTGCATTTTCATAGCAGATCTTTAAGTGCTGTTCCATCTTTGGGATAAAGTTCGTCCCTGTGCAGAATTCTAACACAAAGCACTACCTAACTTCCACATGAGCTCTCAGGCTTCAAGTTGAAAATTCACTTCCATGAAGCTACACCAATTTCCACCCGCTGAATATCTGGCTCACTCTATCGAAGGTGCCCACTTTTGGCAGCCTAGCTTTCAGGAGGTTCGCAAAACCTTGAATGCCATTCATCCATCCCTACTTTAATTTCCAGTAATAAAACTACAATGTCTCATTTAATCCATGGAGTGATTATTACTCCGAGAAAACACATTTTATCTGCCATTTTTATACTCCGGTTTCTCTTCAGATTGTATAAATCTTTTGCCTTTTACTAAAGATTTCCGTGGAGAGGAACATTTATGAGTTTCTACCCAATTTTTTTCAGTTCACCTTTCCATTAGTATCTAATGAGAAAGCAAGCCATTAAAAGGCATGGCAACCATCAATGATGGAAGCACTTATGTCTGTATTTCATTAGAACTGTGCTTTTTAATGGCACGTGAGTTTGAAGAACCAGATATTTTCATTAAAAAAGGCATACATTTATAGAAAAAGTCTGATAGAACCTCATCACTTTGCTCTGCCCTGAACACTCTCTCTGGTCTAAGAGGAAAGAAAGTTGGTTCTCGTTCATTTGACATGAGGGTGCTCTTAAAACCATTGAAAAACAGAAGAAAGAGAGTACTTGGGGCACCTTAGAGACTAACAAATTTATTTGAGCAAATTTATGTGAGCTACAGCTCACTTCATCGGATGCGGTCAACACAGAATTATTTTTGAATTTGAGATTAGTTGTTTTGGGAAGATGACAGTTTTGTCCTGTGTCTGCAGAGTCACCATGAGATTAGTTCACCCAAGCGCAGTAAAGGAAAGGAGGTTTACAAATCATAATATTAACAAGGAATCTGACATTGCAAATCTGAGGAAGTAAAAAAAACCTTGCAAGATAGTTTGAGATCTATTAGAAGTGGACTGAAACCAAAAGTCCAGGTCCAACCACTCCTCAAACTTCAGAGAAGTTTAGATCCTGAGTCACAGCTGGTTCTTATTTCCATGAGGAACTGAACTGAACTCCCATGCATAATTACCTCAAAATGTGGATCTCATCCAGATTTAACTGCTCAGGTCCATGTCTAGTACATACCCAGATGACTAAGTCCTGCCCATGTAGATACCTAAACAATTCCCACTGATTTTGCTGAGAGTTTCACATACCTAAGTGAGGGCAGAGCAGGCTCAGAGAATAAACTTCAAATACATTACCCCTTCCCTACCCTTCACCTCCACCCCCTAAAAAACCTGCAAGCTGAGTAAAAGGAAAAGATAAAACAACAACAGAAATCATTGGGATACATGAAAATTATTAGCACTATAAAGATGGGGAGACCGCTTAAACATTGGCACCCGACCCATGACATATGGCAGCCCTGCAAATATCCACACTGAGAAGTCACTGAAGAACACTATTGACACAGCTTGCGCTCTTGTAGAATGAGCTCACGCCCATAGAGGGGGCCTAGCTGAAGCCATTTCAGATGCAGTCATGACATAAAAAGTTATCCACTTAGAGATTATCTGTGAGGCACCTGCCTGTCCCTTTATACGGTCTGCGTATGACACAAACAGACGAGGCAAAGACAGTTTTAGTCCTGTCCAGATAAAAAACCAGACACCGTCTGACATCCAAAGCGTGCAAATGTGGCTTTGGCGATAAATGTGACTTAGGGAAAAACATAGACAAATACACTGCCTGGTTTAAATGAAACTGAGAGACCACTTTAGACATCAATTTCGGGTGTGGCCACAATGCCACTTTGTCTTTGGAGAATTCTGCCATCAAAGGAGACTCTGCAATCAAAGCCTGCAAGTCTCACACTCTGCTTGCAGATGTTATCGTCACAAGGAATCCCGTTTTTTTGTAAGAAAGAAAAGGGGCAGGATGCTTGAAGCTCGAACAGAGGTCCTATGAGAGCCAATAAGATTGTGTTAAGGTCCCACAAGGGAACTGATTCCCGCACTGGCAGATGGAGATGAAAGATTCCTTTCAAGAATCTCACCACCATGTCATTGGAAAACACTGATCTTCCATGAATGGGTGGATGAAAGGCTGAGGATGCACCCTCAACCAGCTAAGTATAAGGCCTGAGGACTGAAGATGCTGCAAATACTCCAAGATACCTAGCCAGTATCAGCTGAACTGTGAGGGCCAATAACCACACTGAAAAATATTTCCACTTTGCCAAATAGGCCATCAAGGTAGAGAGTTTTCTACTACTGAGTAGGACCTGTTGAACAGCTGCTGAGCATTGCTCTTCCTCCTCATTCAACCATGGAGCAGCCACACCATGAGACTGTAATAATCTGTGCCCCATATTCAACCCTTGCATACTATTATAATAATCTTTGTACAAACTACGCCTTGTGAGGTATTATTTGGAAACTCATAATTTCCTGATCATCATTGTTCTGGTAAAATATGTGTGGTCACTCTATATGTAAAGTTACAAGATTCCATGGTTTTACTAAAACAAGTTCCAAATCTGGGCAGCAGCCAAACCAGTTCTTCAGAGACAAAGGGCAAACTGATGCCTCAGCCAGGTGTAGAGAAAGTCAAATGGGCCATCACCTGCTAAGTGGCTATTCATTGACAGGCAAAGGGACATGAGTGAAAATCTACATCTTAGCAAAGAAACAGCATAGAGTTCCTATCCAGGGAAACTGCCTGGTGCCCTGCTCCCTGCTTGGGAAGCTTGTCAAGGAAGGGTGAGGACTATAAAAAGAAAGGGGACACACCCAAAATGATCTCTCCCTTTCTCTCTGCCCACAACATTCATGACACCCGACAAACAAAGGAAGCAACATTGGACAAGGGGAGGGATCCTGACTGAAGGATGTTCAGCCAGTAGAACTGCCAAAGCATGTGGTGAGAGAGACTTTGCTTTGAATTTACTCTAGTTTGTTGTTAGGCATTAATTGTGTTTTACCTTTTCTTTTCTTGTAACCAGTTCTGACTTTTATGCCTCATTACTTGTGTTCACTTAAAATCTCTCTCTTTGTAGTTAATAAACTTGTTTTATTGTTTTATCTAAACCAGTGTGTTTGAATTGAAGTGTTTGGGAAACTCCATTTGTGCTTGTCATTTTCTATTAATAAAATGACGGACTTTATATGAGCTTATATTGTCTAGGAGAAAGCTGGGCAGAGTAAGACGTGCATTTCTGGGGAAAGTCTGGCACTGGGAGCATGCTGGTGTCATTTGGCAGTGTGCTTCAAGAGTGGCTGACGGCAGCATTCATACCATGTAGCTGGGAGTGACTTACATGCTGATGGCTGCTTGTGACCAGACCAGGAATGGTAGCTACAGCAGCAAAGCAGTGTAAAGGGCACCCCAGATAAGAGGGCTGAGGTGACACAGCTGTCCATCAGCCTAGACCGTACCTTGGGTATGTCACAGAGATGCAGAGCGCTCAGCACAGGATGCAGACTGCGATGGTGATTTTGCATGAGCAGGTCGGGATGGAGAGCAAGGGTTATGGGAGGCTGAATCAACGGCACGAGAAAGTCAGAAAACCAGCAGTGCGTCAGCCATGCCGGGGCAATGAGGATCAGCGTGGCCCAATCCGCTTTCAGCTTGAGGATAACCTGTGCAATGGTTGGGATCGGAGGAAAAGCATACAGGAGAGCTGACTGCCAGCTGAGGTGGAAGGCATTGGTCAGAGAGCTTGGACTAAGGCCCTCTTGAGAGAAAAACAGCTGGCATTTCCTATTGTCCTTTGTAGTGAACAGGTTGATCATTGGGATGCCTCACACTGCGATGACTCGCAGAACACTGGGCTTCAGAAACCACTTGTGGTTTGGGGAAAAATTCCTGCTGAGATAGTCGGCGAGAGGATTCTGGGCACTGGGCAAGTGACTGGTTATCGGAGAGATACTCCTGTCAATGCAGAACTGCCACAACCTGATCACCCCTTGGCAGGGCACCCTGGAGTGTGCTCCCCCTTGCCTGTTCCCATAATACATTGCGGTGGTATTGTCGGAAAGTATGTGAACTACCAAACCCTTGATGTGGTCTAGGAAAGCAAGACAGGCATTGTAGATGGCCCAAAACTCCAAGATATTGATATGCAGTGGAGCTTCCTGCTCCGACCACAGGCTCTCAACCTTCACCAAGCCCAGATGCACTCCCCAACCTATCAAAAAAACACCAGTGACAGCCGTCCTTGTAGGTAAGGGCTGGACAACTTACATTCCCCTGAACCATCCACCACTGTAAGGAGTCCAGGACTGATGGAGGGAGGTGGACCAACCTGTCCAGGGGATGAAGGGTTGGACTGTAAAAAGTCCTGAGCCACATTTGCAGAGGACAAAAGCACAACTTTGAGAATTAAACCACTTGCGTCCATGAAGACATATGGCCTAAGAGCCTCAGGCACATGTGAACTGTTGTGGAAGGCTGAGACTGCAGACCAAGACAAAGGCAGCGAATTGTCTAGAAATGGTCGATCGGCAGGAATGCTCTCAAACTTATAGCGTCTATTAGAGCCCCAATGAACTGGATTTTCTGAGTGGGGATCAAAGTTGACTTTCATGTGTTTAGGATGAAACCCAGATGGTTGAGTAAACGCAGTGTGATGCGGACGTGAGAAAGAACTTCTTCCCTGGACCTGCCTCTGAGCAGCCAGTCGTCCAGATATGGGAAGACCTGGATTCCCTACTTCCTGCAGTAAGCTGTCACCACGACCATTTGGTAAAAACCCTGGGAGCAGAAGACAGCCTAAAGGGAAGGACTTTGTACTGAAAATGGCAGTTTGTCACGACAAACCGGAGAAATCTTCTGTGGCTTAGGAGAACTGTCACGTGGAAGTAAGAATCTTGAAGATTCAGTGCAGCAAACCAGTCATTCTGAGTCAATGCGGGGACAACAGGTGAAAGGGTGACCATAGAGAACCTCATGTATCTGGTTTATTTATTACTCTGCTCTTGACCAAGGAGTCAAAATGGGTGCTTGGGAGGGGTTGGGGGGGGGCACCAGGATTTCTTGACTGGCCAAACCCCAGATGCAACTGCTGCCTGCTCCTCTGGGATCTATGCCCCTTTGGTTTGGGAACCAGGAAGTACCGGGACTAGAAGCCATGACCCAGTGTTCGAGAGGAACTTCCTCCACTGCTCCCAAGGCCAGTAAAGAGTGAACCAACTCAAGGAGCAGTATCCCATGAGAGGGGTCCCTGAAGAGGGACGGGGAGAAGTGAAGAGGAACTGGATGCCATAACCCGATCTAATGGTGCTTGGTACCCAGCTATCAGTTGTAATCGAGCCCCAAACATTGTAAAAGCGAGCTCACCTGTCAACAAAAGGAGGTGGAGTAAAGTGACGACTGGACCTTTGCTCTGGACCAAGGAGTCAAAATGTGTGCTTGGGGCAGGGAGTATCAGGGGAGGGCATGTCGACTGGCCAAACCCTAAACCCAACTGCTGCCTTCTCCTCTGGGATCTATGCCCCTTTCTTGGGTAATCCCGCTGTCTCAAGGGAAGAAAAGGCTGCCCAAAGGTGCATTGCAGACAGTATTATTGCTGCTGTTGGCCTCCGAAGCGATGCCTCTGCACTGACGGTGTATAGACCCCCCGCCCCCCGCCGCCGCCCCAAGGAATGTAGGGTGGCCCTAGAATCCTTGAAGAAGTGCAGGGTCTCAGCTGTTTTGTCCAAAAACAACACCCAGCAACTGAAGGGCAAATCTTCTGTGGCACGTCTGGAGCAACACCTGAATTCTGCAGCCAGGATGCCCTTCTCATGGTCACTGCAGAAGACGTAACTCTGGATGAAGCATCCGTGATGTCCAATGCAGACTACAACGAGGTCTTGGCCCCTAAACAGATTTCATTGACAAATACCCAAAATTCCCCTCTGGAGGTTTCAGGCAGCTGGTCCACAAGCTTAGACATAGCTGTCCAATTTACAAAGTTGTACTTGGACAACAATGCCTGGTGGTTCACGATCCACATTTGCAGGAGGAGAAGGTGTAAATCTTCCTGTTCATCAAATCCATCCTTTTGGAGTCCTGGTCCTTAAGAGTGGACTTAAACCTGCCCTGCTGGACTCTACCATTCACTGTGGTTACGACTAGGGAGTTTGGGGCCAGACGGGAATAAAAGTCCTCAAATCCTGCACCGGGACAAAATGTTTCTCTGTGTGCTACACAGTAGGCAATACTGAAGCTGGCATGCTCCAGTTTCTAGAAGTGCATCGGTGATAGGGAGGGCTACTCTCCCAGGAGCAGACAGTTGCAGGATATCAACTGACTTACGGGCATTCTCCTGCAGGAACTCTGCCTGAGTGCCCAGGCAAGCAGTCACATGCCGCTAAATCCTCTGATATTGGGCCTTGAAATCTTCTGATATTGAAGGAGAGGAAGAGCCAGGTACTGCTGAATTGTCCAGGGATGAAGTAGAGGCAGTTAACTGTACCAAAGGGGGCTCTCATTCCTGGACTGATGGAGCTGGAAGGGGCAGCTCCATGGGCTCCACACCTGGAAGGCTCACTGGTACCTGAACCAGTGGGTCCAGAGTTTCTGCCACTAATCTGCCCAGTGACCTTGCTTTAGAGCAAGCTGAGGAGTGTGACCTCTGTGACTGAGGAGCAGCATCCCATAGATTCCATGGAGGCCACTGATAAGGAACGGGCATTGGTAGCCAGTAGGTGCCAGGTCAGGGACCCTCTTCCCGAGTGCGAGAGGAGTGTCAATCCTGGTGACCATAATGCTCCATAAATGGTCCCCAATGTGGGTCAGGCAATGGAGAGTGGGAGGAGGAAGATCCCACCCTTGGTGCCGAGGAGCATTGGGTTTCTGGGGATAAAGGTGGAGCCAGTCCTGAGGGAGCCAGTAACCGGTCTGAGTCATCTGTTGCCCAGAATGAGGTAAGGACCAGCGCTGATGATGGAAGCCAGATTGCCAGCACCAAGTATGCTGGTGCTGACCCCAAAGTTGTCAGCAGAACCGAAACTGCTGACTGTTGAAGTGGAAGGCAGTGAAAGCTGCCCCAACGACATCTGTGGTGCCAACTGCAAGGGTGCTGAGGAGTTTCCTGTTGCCGAGGTCGCTTGCACTCAGCCACGTGCTGATCCAGCTTCCATAAGCTGTGCTGAGCTGACAGACACAAGGGTTCAACAGCCCGTCCAGCCAAGGGGGCTCTAAACAATTCAGTGTTGGCCAAATCCTGGATAAAAGGAGTGGTCACGATGGACAGGAAGCGGAGGCCTCTAGCTGCCTGGTATGCCACTGACATGGAAACAGTCGGTGCCGGCATTGCCCTTGCCAGTACCTGACTCAACAGATGCCCCAGGGCCAGAACTGGAGTCGACAGTGAAGGGTCTCTAAGCCCCCTCCTTGGTACCGGGGAGTGGTTAAAGGCTCCCGCACTCCAGTCCACACTCTTCCCAGGGGAGGCGGGAGGCTCCCCATGAGACCTGGAATGATCTCAATTGGTCTTATGCGCCCTTTTCCTCTGTGCACTGCTCCTTGATGTGGGCCTCACCCAAGCACAGCATGCATCACATGTGGGGATCGTTGTTAGGGATCACTCCCCCACATGGCAGACAATGTTTAAACCCCGGTGAGGGCATCAGAGTAAATACAACACTAATCTAACTAATACTCAGAGTACTAACAAGATACAACTAGAAAACACTAGTGAGAGAATGTGAGGTTAAGACCAGACAGGGCTCCGACTCCAGCAAGGGACAGTAAGAAGAAACTGAGAGGGGTTGGGGCGGTGCCACCTTATATAGCCAGGAGAGAGGTTATGGCCACAAGGCACGAACGCCACCCCTCTATGGGTACTGCTAGGCAAAATTCTCAGCTCCGGCGTGCTGTGCACACCCACACACTTACGTGGAATACACGGCTGCATCCACTAGAAGATGAACCTTCCCTAAAACTGTTTGTGTTGGACACTTACAGGGTCATATTAACACCTTTTACTCTTTGGGCCCATACAGCCCCATCTAAATTAATACAGCATTTCCTATTGTCCTCTAGAAGGTGCTTATAAATTGATTGTTTAGTACTTTGTTCTAGTATCTTTGCAGGTATCAAAGTTAGGCTGAGTGGTCTATAATTCCCTGGGTCCTCTTAATACCTATCTTTAAAAAGGGGACCAATGTTTGCCCTTTTCCAGTCCTCTAAGATCTCATGTGGCAAGGAGTTCCACAGGCTAATGATGCACTGTAATGAAAAAAATATTTCTGTTTACAAGTTTTTAATTTTCTGCTTTTAAGTTTAATTGACTGTCCCCTTGTTTTCTTTTATGAGAAATCATGAATAGCAGCATCTAATATACCTTCTCTAGGTCATTATTTTGTGTACCTTTAAAATGTTCCCACTTATTAATCTCATTTCTAAAGTAAATGGTTTTCAAATCTTTTCATATGGAAGTTTCCCATTCACTTAATCAGTCTCATTGCTCATCTGTGAACCCACTGTATTTCACCCCTTTAAGATATGGTGCCAAGAACTGAACACAGAATTCTGGGTGAGGATACATCATGTTAAATTATTTGCCATCCTATTCCCTATGCATTCTAACCTGTTTGCTTTTCTGGCTGCTGCTGCACATTAAGAAGTCTTCATTAAGCTGGCAAAAGCCCAGGTTCTTTTTCTCAGTTGTTACAAATAATTTAGGACCCTGTAAGTGTACCTGTAATCCAAATTATTCCTTCCAAAATATATTACCTTGCATCTGTCAACACAGAATTTCATCTGCCATTGTGTTACCCATTCACCTAGCTTGGTTAGGTCCCTCTGAAGTTCCACATAGTCTTTTCCAGACTTGACTAACCCCAATAATTTTGTACCATCTGCAAATTTTGCTACTTCACTACATACCTCCTTTTTCAGATAATTGATACATATATTAAACAACAGAAGTCCTAGTACAGAACCTTGTGGCACCCCACTGTTAGCCTTTGGTCTTTATGAAAATTGACCATTTATTTTTATTCATTTTTTCATCTCTTAAGTTGTTTCTAATCCCCAACATTACTTTGCATCTCACTTTATGACTACTTATTTTCCTTAGTACTCTCTTGTGAAGGACTTTCTCAAAGGCTTTTTAAAAGTCCAAATAAATTTTGTCAACCAGTTCTCCTTTATCGGCTATTTTACTGACGTGCTCAGAAATTTTAGTACCTTAGTGAGGCATGATTTTATTCCCTCTGTGGAAGTCATGCTAGTTATATATACTATAGAAAAGATGGTCTCACCAATACACAAGAGAATATGGACACAATCTGATACTGCAGTCCTTATTCAGACAAAATCCCATTGCAAAGACGACTCCATTTCTGTTTTATCCCTTGCCATGAGGCAGAGGCACCGTGGAACCAGTTATATCTTAATGAACCCACTGCTGTCAGGGAAGGTTCTGAAAGAACATTCAATAGGGCCAGAACCCTAAACGGAATTATTTTCAGGCAAGGTAAATTCCATTTAACCTTTGCATAAAGAAAAACAAATGTCTTCTCTAAAGCAATTTAAATAAGCATTTTGAGATCTTTCCACTATGTAGGAGTAGGGCTGTGAGTGCAGGCAGGGCTATTAGTAGTCAGAAAGATGCAGACCCCATTTTCCCTCTTTCGTTTTTTGCTGTTAAGTTACTATTATCCTCCATTCCATGTAATAATGGGCTTAACATCAAGTGAAACTGGAAATGGAAAGAACAGTGAAAGATGACAGACTTGAAGGGATTTTATTGGGACTATGGGTTACTCCTAAGGTCAGAATCAGTAAGTATAATTAGATTCCTGGCCTTTGCAACAAATTGTAAAGCAACTGCGAGATTTCTTTTGTGTGCTTGTAATTAAACATGCACTTTTACTGCCCTCTGCAGTATTGTGAAGTTACTTTGATTCCAACACATGAAAGCTTATTGAAAGACCAGATGCAGATACAAGTGCTCCATTTCTGTATTACATTCATATTTCTGAAAACAAAACATTTTTCAAAATAAATGGAATAGCCCTTTTTTTACAGGACACAAAAGGGGACTGTGTTTCTACTAATAATGAGTGGTTTTTCAGTACCTCTCAGAAATTCATTTCCATACAGACTCCAGCACATAGAAAACTCCCAACACATACAACTGAACCTCAATTAACCCAGAGAGAAAGCTCACATTTTTTGGCTTAAAGCTAAGCTGTATCTTGAGCATCAGAGTGAGACATATTTGGATAAATTAGCTACCTATTGTATTTAAACATGATTCAAGTGACACAAATGAAACGTTCAAAGAATGAACCCAGCATTAGTAATGCTTGATCCAAATATATCATGGTGGGCAGAAATGACAGATGCTATATCTGGATTATTTAAATACAATTCATGTTTAGATACCACGATGATTAAATACTGGATGGATTAGACAGGGGCGTCTCACCAACACTACTAGCTTCCCCATCCAGTTATCATTTATACTGCACCCAAAGTATCCTTCTGTCCCTCCTTGTTCCAAAAGCTTACAATGTCTCACCCACAACTGGTATTGAGGTTTTGGTTTGTTTCTCCCCGCCCCCATCTATGTTTATCTCAGGCTGAGTTCAGAGGCAAAGACTTAAGACTCATTAATTCATGCTGAGAATTTCAGAACAAAAGTGCATAGATATAAAAAGAAAACCAAACAAAAGGGGCCTTTCAGTAAATATAGACATCCATCAGAAAAGCTCTCTCTAGACTAGGAATTGCATGTTTTTATAAGTACTTTGATAAAATATATTGGCACTTCCCAAAAGGACACACAGACATCTGGTTCAAGCATAATTAGCTCAAGACTTGCCTCTTTATGCCAATCAATATCTTCTATTCATACTAGCATCACGGCAAAGCAGGTATTCGTGCTGATACTTGAGCAGGTAAAATCCTTTTTACTAAGTATTTGTATAAGATGAACTCTGTTGGTTGAATAGGTATATTTTGATTTGGTAAACAGATTAATTGAACAGAGATATTGTTTCTGATTAATTTTCTATTGTGTTCTGTCATAATAGGTCTTAAATTGAGCATAGGTCCTGGAAACCCTCTACACAGAAGTAATTTTCACCCAAAATAGCTACTTGTTGTTGAGTGTAAGGATATTAAGAAGAGTACTCTATATTACTGCACATTCACCTAAATAGGTTTAATTATACCATGTTTATCCACCAGAGGGCTTTCCTGATTGAACCGCAAGGAGCAGCTTGCAGGTCTGAAAATCTGAAGCCCAGTTTCAATTGCAAAGTGTTTAAATATTCCTTTAGTCTCAAGAATAAAAAAAAACAACCTCTTTCTCCCAAACTGGTTGTGATCAGTATTTGTCTTAACTAAATGAACCATCATAACAAATGTTTTTTAAGTGGCACAGTAGTTGTAAACCAGGAAAGTTACATTCAAGAAAGCAAGCCAGTTCTTTTGAAAATATAGGGGAGGATGGTGTAGATTATATCTGGTACACAACTGCCTAATTACAAACTTATGATCAGAAGCACACACTGATTTCAGGTGGCTTCATTTTTGGGTATCCAATTTGGAACACAGTGGTTCTGAATTTCAGAAGTACTGAGCACCTTCAGCTTTGATTGACCTCAGTGGATGTTCTGGGTGCTCAGCACCTAAGGAAATTGAGCTCAAAGCATCTCAAGCTGAGCACACAGAAACGGAGCCACATGATATCAAGAGCCAATTTTGAAAGTGTTGGCCTTAGACCACAGACAACCAATGCAGCAGATTTCAGAGTAGCAGCAGTGTTAGTCTGTATTTGCAAAAAAGAAAAGGAGGACTTGTGGCACCTTAGAGACTAACCAATTTATTTGAGCATAAGCTTTCGTGAGCAACAGCATCTGATGAAGTGAGCTGTAGCTCATGAAAGCTTATGCTCAAATAAATTGGTTAGTCTCTAAGGTGCCACAAGTCCTCCTTTTCTTCAATGCAGCAGAGAGGTTACTTTGCAGTAACGAGCTGAGTTTATTGCCTCCACACAGCTACCCTACTGAGAACATGCCTTGCTGCCCAAGCTCAGAATTGTCTCCAAAGCAGCAACTATTACAGCCACATGTTCACTTCCCTTTAGCCCTACTTGGGCATGGGCCAGCAAGACTGTAAAAGGGGCTGCAGGCAGTTAACTAGGACCATTCCATATCTCATTGTGGTTGTTGGGCATGTGCTTCCCCATCAAGGCAGATCCCAAAGGCAAAGAATAAAGTGTGGAAACATAAGATTAGTGCAGATGAATTAGTTGATCATCTAAGATCCTTCCACCTCAGCACCACTCTTGCAAGCAGTGAATTATACCTCCCAATATCCCAGTAAGGTAGCTATTATTCCCATTTTGCCAAAGGGTAAATGCATTGCTACACGCTTTATTATGCAAAATGGCACAAAGATTAAGAAAACAGCCTGGTTACTGACCTTACAGTAACTATAATTACCAGAGATGCTTTGCCTACATGCATTAGATTCTTTGGGCCATCAGTGTCCATTGGGGACATACCAGCACCCTAGATATATTTGTGCCACCCCACCCAAGAGTAGGCCCAACCATCCCTCAGTTCCTTCATCAATACAGAATCCCAGAGAGGTAGGGCTCAGTAACAGCTGGGTCAAAGGGGCATGTGTGGAATCCATCCGGACAACCCATCTCAAAGAACCCCAAATTCTATAAGGTCCGTAACCGATCATCCTCAACTGTTCCCCCTACAAGATCCCATTCTTGGTGACTAATAAGCAGTTACCTTTGTTTGGGAGGTGGGTGCTGAGTCTTACTTAAACAAGTTTCAGAGTAGCAGCCGTGTTAGTCTGTATTCGCAAAAAGAAAAGGAGTACTTGTGGCACCTTAGAGACTAACCAATTTATTTGAGCCTAAGCTTTCGTGAGCTACAGCGAAGTGAGCTGTAGCTCACGAAAGCTTATGCTCAAATAAATTGGTTAGTCTCTAAGGTGCCACAAGTGCTCTTTTACTTAAACAAGGGTTGTAGGACAGCTCCATCAAAATGGGCATCCAATCTGGTTGCCTCCACTGAATAGTGTCTTGTAAAGACATGAACCAAACTCCATGTGGCTCCCCTACAGATTTCAGAAATAAGGACATTCTTCAAAAAGGCAGCTGAGGTTGTTTGAACTCTAGTTGCATGAGCTCTGACATGGCTCAGTGGACCTAACCTGGCTAACTTGTAACATGCTGTTATACAGTTGGAAACCCATTCTGATAGACAATTCTCACAGAGGTTGACCCATAAGCTCCCCAAACATCATGAATTGTCCAGGTGTGTTCCTGAATGATTGTCCTGTTAAGGAAATAGGATAATGTTTTTACTACATCAAGAACATGTGGTTTATCTTCTGTGGCAGAGAGTGAGGTTTGGGGGAAGAAAACTGGAGATGAACGAATTGGTTCACATGGAATTCAGCAACAACCTTGGGTAGGAACTTAGGATGAGCACTGATAGTAGCTCTGTTCTTACAAAATACTTATAAGGCAAACCCCACACTGAGGGCCTGAATCTCCTTTGTCCAAGCTGAGATAATAGCTATTAAAAAAAAAAAAGCCACCTTCAACAGTAGGTGGTACAGGTAGGGCTTCAGTTTTTCAGGGTTTAACAACTTCATTTGTTTTCAGCAATTTTGAGTTTTATGTAGATGTCCAAAAATCAGTTTTCAGGGCGCTTTGTAGATACTGTAATGAAAAACATACATTACTCCTTATAGTGTATATGCCCATGAGTAATCTTTGTAATGTTCTCTAGTGTGCTTTAATGTAGTGCTCGTTAAAAAGATCTGTTAAAGCTCACTACAGGACTTTTAGTGAACACCAGCAGGATCTAGAAGGACTAATTAACATGCAAGGTTAAAGTGCTTTAGAAATCATATCCTTGTAGTCTGCATTACTGATCAGTGTAGGCAAGCCCTTAGATCAGAGGTGGGCAAACTTTTTGGCCCGAGGGCCACATCGGGGTTGCAAAACTGTATGGAGGGCTGGGTAGGGAAGGCTGTGTCTCCCCAAACAGCCTGGCTCCTGCCCCGATTGCCCCCCTCAGAACTCCTGACCCATCCAAACCCCCTGCTCCCTGTCCCATGACCGCCCCCTCCCAGGAACCCCCCCCGCAACTCCACCCCCTATCCAACTGCCCTTGCTCCCTGTCCCTGGACTGCCCTGCTCTGCCCCATCCACCCCCTGCTCCCTGACAGGCCCCCCTGGACTCCCACACCTATCCAACCCCCTGTGCTCCCCATCCCCTGACAGCCCCCACCTGAACCTCCGCCCCATCCAACTGCTCCCTGTCCCCTGACTGCCCCCAGGGACCTCCTGCCCCTTATCCAACATCCCTGCTCCCTGCCCCCTTACCGGGCCACTCAGAGCAGCAGGACTGGCTTATTGGAAAGCCTGGGAGGTGGGCGGGCACAAGCTGTGCTGCCCATGTAGTGGTGTGGCTACAGGGGAGGAGGGACAGTAGGGGAGGGGCTGGGGCCTAGCCTCCCCAGCTGGGAGCTCAAGGGCCGGGCAGGACAGGCCTGCGGGCCATAGTTTGCCCACCTCTACCTTAGATAGAAGTAATTATTTCCAGTGTTCTAATGGTGTTTACTGGCTAAATACCAATTTTTTTAACTGGGGGTGTTTCACTGGTGTTTATCAATTAAAACAAAAAAAATCAGAAGCCCTACCTCTAGGGAAGCGGTTGCTGAAAGGCTCAGAGGGGGAACCTATCAACCCTGTTAATACTATATTGAGGTCCCCAGAGGAAGACGGCTCCTGAACTGTGGGGAAAACATGAGTTAGGTCCTTAAAGAACCTAGTCACAGTAGAGAGAAAATACAGTGTAGCCCTGGCTACAAGGGTGATATGCAAGTACTGCTTCTAGATGGACCCTTGTGGAGACTTTCTTAATTTGGAGCAGAATGTTCTGAACTTCAGCTGAAGAGCTTCTTTCAGTGGACATCAGCCAGGCAGTCAGATGTAGTGATCTGACTGCTGTTCTGAGAGATCGTGTCTGGCAGAGCAGGTAAAGTTGAGCAGGGTAGTGTTGAAAGGTTCACTGGATCGGAATACCAGAACTGGTTAGCCATACTGGGCCTATCACGATTACCAGCCTGCCTTCTCAGGAGCCCTGGCATTATGGCGATCAGTAGGAAAGGATACCTCAAACAGTGATCGTGAGATGGTTGATTTCAGGATCCTGACAAAAGGAAGAAAGGAAAGCAACAGAATACTGACCCTGGACTTCAGAAAAGCAAACCGACTCCCTCAGGGAACTGATGAGCAGGATCCCCTGGGAGGCTAATATGAGGGGGAAAGGAGTCCAGGAGAGCTAGTTGTATTTTAAAGAAGCCTTATTGAGGGTGCAGGAACAAACCAGACCACAGTGCAGAAAGAATAGCAAATATGGCAGGCAACCAGCTTGGCTTAACAGAGAAATCTTCAGGGAGCTTAAACACAAAAAGGAAGCTTACAAGAAGTGGAAACTTGGATAGGTGCCTAGGGAGGAGTATAAAAATATTGCTTGAGGATGCAGGGGTGTAAACAGGAAGGCCACAGCACAATTGGTGTTGCAGCTAGCAAGGGTAACAAGAAGGGTTTCTACAGGTATGTTAGCAACAAGGTGGGGGTTAGGGACAGTGTGGGACCCTTACTGAATGGGGGAGGAAATCTAGTGACAGATTATGTGGAAAAAGCTGAAGTACTCAATGCTTTTTTTTGCCTTGGTCTTCAGAGACAAGGTCAGCTCCCAGACTGCTGCACTGGGCAGCACAGTATGTGGAAAAGGTGAGCAGCCCTCAGAGTGAAAGAACAGGTTAAGGACTATTTAGAAAAGCTGGACCTGCACAAGTCCATGGGGCCAGATGCAATCCATCTGTGGGTGCTGAGGGAGTTGGCTGATGTAATTGTAGAGCCAGTGGCCATTATCTTTGAAAGCTCATGGCGATCAGGGGAGGTCCCGGATGATTAGAAAAGGGCAAATACAGTGTCCATCTTTTTAAAAAAAATTAAAAAAAGGAAGGAGAATCCAGCTCTCTTCCAACCCTAATCTTCTGTAAGTCCCAATGTCCAGCAGGTGAGAAAGGCAGCTGACAGTAAGGTTGGCCTAGACCCATTCACCTAGAACAAAACACTTGATATTTCTTGTTCTAGTCTGCGGCAAACTGCTCTAGATTTAGGAATCCCCCTTGTGAAAGACTTTCTGTAATAAGTCTTTGACAGGTTTCAGAGTTACATGTTAGTCTGTATCCGCAAAAAGAACAGGAGGACTTGTGGCACCTTAATAAATTTGTTAGTTTCTAGAGCATAAGCTTTCATGAGCTACAGCTCACTTCATCGGATGACTGTCTGGGATAGTCTGAGGACTGTCTACTGACATGAGCTGCTTTCTGAACACCTGGGAGATACAGGGCCATTGGCGTGATCTGTGATGAATATACCAAGTCCAGAGCAAGATGTCCTGCCAGCTTGACCTGGCTCCCTCTTACCTGTGGACATAATGCACAGCTGTGGCATTGTCTGTCAGCACTTGGATTGTGTATCCCTGGGAGTAGAGGCAGGAATGCTTTGCATTCTAGGTAGATGACTGAGTTCCAAGCATTTATATGCAATGACCTTCCTGAGGGGAATATAGGCCATATTTTTGAAGGTGACCTAGATGAGCTCCCCCCATCCCTGAATCTATCACCAGTGTCTTATTAGGTAGAGTTGTAGAGAGGGGTACTCCACTTCACAACTGAAGTGGGTTTTTTCCACCATTTTAATGAGGACTTCTCACAGGACCATGACTATTATGTCCATGCAGTTCCTCTCAGACCCATTGGTCCATAATAATGCTAGTAAGTGTTCGGGGGGGTGGGGAGAATAGTTGCTAAAAAGTGGGTGGTGGGGTGTGAGGGGACACTGGTAGAAACTCTGCCAAGCTGTGGCATGAAACCTGTAGCATGAGAGGAAGATAATAAGGGCACCATAGCTGAGGCAGCACTGGGTTGCCTGCTTTTTCTTCAGTGGCTCCAGTGACCTCTGTTGTTTACAACAGTATGGAGCAAAGGGACATTATCTGAAGGAGATTTGAGCTCTGGCTTGCTTTCTCCTTGGGGATGGAGTGCACAATCCCAAAGAATGTAAAGCAGCTCTACAGTCCTTTAATGAGCAGAGGGCCTTGTTGATCTCTGAGTTGAAGATGGAAGACCCATGATCTTGGTTTTGACCTTCCTGAGTATTCTTGATGACTGGAGCCAGGATGATCTTCACACTGCCACTGCTGTGGCCATGGTGCACACAGCTGTATCAGATGCATCCAAAGCAACCTGCATGGATATTTTAGCTGTGGGTTGCCCCTCTAGCATGATGATTTTAACTTTCCATAAACTAAGACAATTTGTTCCAGTGCAGATAATCATATTTTGCCAGACACATCTTGTCATTGGCAATGCACAGTTGGAGACTGTCAGAGTAGACTTTTTTGATGAACCGATCCAGTGTCTTAGGATTCTTTTCCCTGAGTGTTACATTAGCAGCCCTTCCTCTTTGGATCCTTCCTGAACACGCATTATGACAAGAGAGCCCGGTGCTGGCTATGAATAAAAGTACTCAGAACTTTATAAGCTTCAATTCTCATAGCACACCCTGTGAAGCAGGAATTTCCATTTTACGGAATGGAAAAAAATCACTCTACCTTTCCCCCCACCCCGATATCATAAGTAACAGAGGGCAGAGATAGGGAGGAAATTCACGTCACATGCTATGCTCTAGACCACCTCCTTACCTAGCATATCTAGCTGTCATGCCATTCCTAGGCATAGCATGCATCCAAGACTTCATTAGATTGTTACTTTGAAGAAAGCTCAAGCAATCTCATTCTTACTACTTCCATAAGGAAAACATTTACAAGAAAAACTACTTGTAAATATTTCATATTTAATGTATTTATTTTTAGCAACACTGTCCCATACAAAAGCAATAGAAACATTAACTGCTTTCAGCAGAATGTATGTACAAAGTTATCATTTACAACAGTTTTACATTAAAAACAGTGAATACAAATCAAGCACTTTCCCTAGATATATTGTTTATTTTTCTCTAAGTGTTAGATAAGTTATATCTATCCATGACTATTTACAGGTACCAAATTTAGGCTACAGCTTCTTAATGCATCGCTGCCACACTTCAGTTTTGTTTTTTAAATGGGGTTTCAATATTAACTTACATATTATGTCTTTTCCCACCATTACAAAATAAGCTTTTGCAAATGAAAGGAATTTACTTTAAATGAATCAAAAAAAGGAAAACCTTGTAATGTGGAAAAAGCACTTACACAAATATCTTTGCCAATTAAGGGAAATCAAAGTGAAAGTTAGAGGTTGGGTGATTCTTGAAACAAGGACAGAGCCCTCCACACTTCTAGATCAATAGTTCAAGTATCTAGTCCAATAATGAGCTAAAGTTGTTACAGGTCATTATAGCTACATGAAATAAAAATTTCAATTTATCTGTTGAGAGGCCATGGATTCAGCTGGTATTGAATTTAAATTCCCCTCACCCTCTGTAGGCAGGGTTTGCAGGAGAGTTGGTTCACGCAGTAGCAGGGCAGCATGCAAAATCTCAAACCACACCTGCTTATCCTGTTCTGTGGATACATTGCTCTGTGGACTGCCAACAAAGCACTTAAGCAATAAACTCACATATGGGGAAATGAATGACAACCTGAAGTTTTACAGAACTAAGTTTGCTGAAGGATAGCAGTGTTGCCTTTGGCTGTTTCTTCTATGACTAGTTCCATCTTCTGAATAATTATAAAAAAGTAGTCTTGTAAAACCATCTGATATACATAAATTAGAAGTCAAACAGGAAGTCACACAACTTAAGTTCTATTCTTTACACAAATTTGGTCCAGAAAATACGTAGAGAGACCACAAATTAGGGAACAGCCCTTTAACTTGCTTAAGCTTCTGCACTATTGACAGATAGGGAACAACATCCAGTTTGAGAATACCAGGCGAACATTTCACAAACTTTTAAAAGAATGTTTCCCTTAAAACAGCCTGCACAGAGCACCACTTAGCTCACAGTACTGAAGTCTTTAAGTGGCTCATTCAAACATGCCTCCAAGTCAAATTCGCCTTCCACCCGATAGTCAACATGTCTAACCTTGGTGGGCGTGCCAGAAAAGGTATCCTAGAACAGAAAATTACATTAGTGATTAAGAAATTAAGGTCAGCGTGCACCTCATCTATTTAATATTTCATCTTCATATTCCATTATTTCTGTATTTCACTTAGACCTTCCTATTTTCACTAAAGTATCATGTGAGATGTGTTAAAGGCAGATCCAAACCAATTTCAAAACTTAGTCTTAGTGAATGCTTGAACATACACCACCTTTCAAAAGACTGCCCTTGGGATGTTGCATCTATGTATAGGATCTATCACAAGTGTCTACTAAAGCTCTGTACAAACAGTACTATATCAGAAGCAGCAGAGAGTTGGAAGCAGTCTGTACAGAATGCTAGACCTTCTTGTACTGCTGTTTTTTGCTCAAAAGGTCACAACATTTTAGACTACTTCAGTCTTCTCCAAACTTTTGAAAGCTGAGTCCTCTTTAGGCCGAAGGCTATGATTTTGGCACAAGCACGGTTATTGAAAGGTAGACAGGATGCAGGAAACAAACAATAAATCACAAAAGTGTACACAGGGCCAGCGTTAGGAGGTAGCAAGCAGGGCAACTGCCCACCACCCAGGGGCTGAATTAGTGGAATTTTGAGGAAGTTGTGAAGGCCTCATACAAAAAAAACCCCCCAAAAACCCCACAGAATCTGTGACTGACTCATAGCCTTACGCCCCATTTCAATCTTCATGTGTTGGCATACCCAAAATGAGCGATCTCAGAAGATCATGTATTTCACGACATGTTCCCCTTTCTTACATGCTTTGAAAAGTGAAATATTTAATGTTAACATTAAAAATATCATCAATGGCATCTGAGTTAGTACCCACTGAAGTATTATTTCATGCTTTCTGCAAACTTAGGCATTGCTAGATTAGTTATACTTGAAAATATGACCAAGAGCTTTTTCACAACCATATAGCTAGAGTCTTTAAATGAAAACTCAGACCTTGACGAACAATTAAGTGGTTTGTTCACACATCTCCGGCTAATCGGGGGGGGGGAAGGGGGTATGGGGGGAGGACAACCTCACACTTTAGGAAACAACTGTAAAAGCAGCAAAAAGTTGATTATTAATAGGTTTTTCAAGTAATCACAGTTAACACATGTGACTAACACAAACCAAATTAACTAGATTGAAAAATTGTGGTTAATTGCAATTTTAACCACACTGTTAAATAATAGAACACCAAATTAAATTTACTATAAATAGTTTTGGATATTTTTCTACATTTTCAAATATATTTATTTCAATTACAACACAGAATACAAAGTGTACAGTGCTCACTTTATATTACAAATATTTGCACTGTAAAGAAGATAAACAAAAGAAATCGTATTTTTCAATTCACCTCATACAAATTCACTCAGTCCTACTTCTTGTTTAGTCATACACTAAGACAAACAAGTTTACATTTATGGGAGATAATGCTGCCCGTTTATTTAGAATGTTACCTGAAAGTGAGAACAAGTGTTCTCATGGCACTATTGTAGCTGGGATTGCAAGGTATTTAGGTGCCAGATATTCTGAACATTCATATGCCCCTTCATGCTTCAACTTGTAAGCGCTAAAAATTTTTACATTGTTTTGTTTGAGTGCAGTTACACAAAAGAAATTCAACATTTTTAAAGTTGCACTTTCATGATAAAGAGATTGCTCTACAGCACTTTGAGGGCAACTAAAAAATACTATTTCTTTAATCTTTATTACATTGAAAATATTTGTAATAAAAATATAAAGTGAGCACTGTACACTTTGTATTTTGTGTTGTAATTGAAATCAATATATTTAAAAATGTAGAAAAACATCCAAAAATATTTATAATACATTTCAATTGGTGTTCTATTATTGTTTAACAGGGTGATTAAAACTGATTAATCACTACTTTTTAACCTTGCTATTAACTGTGCTTTAGATCATGACAGCCCTAATTATTAATCTGAAATACAGTTTAATATTTTGCCATAATTATTCAACTACTTACATAATTGTCTTGAGAACTTGCTTGAGATTCAGTAGAATTACTTCCTATGGATTCTGTCTCCATCTCACCAAGATCAACTGGACTGCTATAAAATTAAAACGATTCAGAGATTTAGAGCAAGTTAAAATCTCCCAATGATGCAGTCTACTAAACTATGGTATAGTTTAAGGAAGTAGTGTGATTCCAACAGCTGTGTCACTTAGGGAACTCGCTGCATGCAACACTCAGATTCAATAAAAAAAAATCCTGCATTGCTTGCAATGAACTTGGTGCATCACTTTAGGAATTCATAACCGTATGTGTTTTTTTTCAATTCAGAGGTCAATTTTTTGTAAGTTTAACTGTCTGAAATGACAACATGAATCTTACTAAAGAATGTCTCTCACAAGTCACATTAAAGATAAGCAAAGCTCTTTTAATCTAAAAACCACTTGCTGATACTAGAAACAACCAGCGTGCTTCTACTATGTTTGGAGCAAGAGATCAAAGCAAGATTCTACCAATTAACATGGTGAGTTGCAGCTGTTCTTCTAGGAACCTGTCTAACCTTGGTGGGGGTGCCAGGAAAGGTATCACGCATTGGTGAGGGGATGATGATCAACTCTGAGGACCCTCAATATGCAGTAATAAAAACTAGTGAGAAAGCTTGTAGAAAACTGGGAAGAGGAGTGTTTTGCCAGCTGTCTCCAAGGAAGATGCAGCAAGAAAAAAACAAAAAAACAAAAAAACCCACACACCTGGTCCCCCTCAGCTCACAGAGTTTGGTGAATGAAGAGATCTCTTCTCCCTTCCCTTCTAGTAGCAGCCTTTATTTTTTTTGCTATTTTTAGACACTCCCCTATTTCTTCAGTAGGCAGCTTTTGAAATGTTCCCACTGTTGCTACAAACAGTAGGAAAGCTAGCTCTGACTTCCCACTGGCATTTTACCTAGTGTCATCTAGCTCTGCTCAGAACTTGTTTAGACAGCATGGTAGTAAATTACTAGTACCTTGTTTATTCTAGCATTCCACTGTCACTACTGCTGATAGTCAGTTAACTTTTAGAGAAACAGATCTAGTGTAGACAAGGCCTTCAAAAGCAAAGCACAGGATGTTTTCCTCCCACAATCCAGAAACAGGTACCTTTGCCTCTGTGCCAGTTTCCCTTGGGAAATGAGGATAATGATACTGACCTCCTTTATAAAGGATTTTGAAGTCAATTGGGTGGGGGGGGGGGGGGGGGAGAGTGTGATATAAGAGCTAGATATTACTAAAGCAGGGTGCCCTATCTGCCAGATTGCAGATGTTCTAGTCTCCAAGCCATATTCTCTTGATATCTACTACACAAAGAAGGCATGAAGTAGAAAATCCATAATTTGATCTAAAAATAAATTAGTTAAGTAAAAAAGGGCTTTGGGATTTTCTTGAAGGCATGGTTCCCATTTCTGGAGAGGGCTTTGGGATTTTCTTGAAACCATGGTTCCCATTTCATACTTCGGAAATGTCAGATGTATCCTGGGCTCAGATAAATAAGTTTTGAAAAAAAGCTAAAAATGACTATGCGCTTAATCCTTAACTTTCTCCTGGGGGAGAAGAGATTTCCCCTCTTCCCCCTCCTCGCACCAAATGCATCCTCCTCAAACCCAGCACATGGTCCCAGCAGCCCATTCTCCCAGGGATTATATTAGCTGGTAGCAGAAGAAAATTATCTAGTATCTTACACTGTGCTCCTGTACCAAAGGTTCAGGATTCAAAGCCTACCAACTGTGCATGATAGGGCTGTTACAATCAAGCACTTTAGTGAGGAAATGCCATAATGTAGACTGCAAAGGCATCCTTAATTCAGCTGCATTGTGTATGAATTATACTACTATCTTTAATTACATGATCACATACTATTTCCTCCACAGGATTCAGCCTCATACAGTGAACAGGATGGTGCTGAGGGAATTAATCAGGGTTCTGTAGTGAATGAGGCTGTCTGTAGAATCCCTGCCTCTTTCACTATAGAAGTAGAAGCATATATAGAGAACAAGGCAGGGGACTGCAGGAAGGGAAAAGGATGGCTTTGTGACTAAGGCAGGCAAATAGAATCATAGATCTGGAAGGAACCTCGAGAGGTCATCTAGTCCAGTGTCCTGCACTCAAGGCAGGACTAAGTACTATCTATTTCATCCCCGACAGGTGTTTGTCCAACCTGCTCTTAAAAATCCCCAGTGATGGAGATTCCACAACCTCCCTAGGCAATTTATTCCTGTGCTTAACCACTGACAGTTAGGAAGTTTTTCCTAATGTCCAACCTAACCTCCCTTGCTGCAATTTAAGCCCATTGCTTCTTGTCCTATCCTCAGAGGTTAAGAAAAAAACATTTTTCTCCCTCCTCCTTGTAACAACCTTTTACGTTCTTGAAAACTGTTATCAAGTCCCTTCTCAGTTTTCTCTTTTCCAGACTAAATGAACCCAATTTGTTCAATCTTCCCTCATTGGTCATGTTTTCTAGGCCTTTAATCATTTTTGTTGCTCTTCTCTGGACTTTCTCCAATTTGTCCACAACTTTCCTGAAATGTGGTGCCCAGAACTGGACACAATACTCCAGTTGAGGCCTAATCAGCGTGGAGTAGAGCGGAAGAATTACTTCTCGAGTCTTGTTTACAACACTCCTGCTAATACATCCCAGAATGATATTTGCTTTTTGTGCAACAGCGTTCACACAACAGCGTTGACTAATATTTAGCTTGTGATCCACTATGACCCCCAGATCCCTTTCCGCAGTCCTCCTTCCTAGGCAGTCATTTCTCATTTTGTATGTGTACAACTGATTGTTCCCTCCTAAATGGAGTACTTTGCATTTGTCCTTATTGAATTTCATCCTATTTACTTCAGACCATGTCTCCCGTTTGTCCAGATCATTTTGAATTTTAATCCTATCCTCCAAAGCATTTGCAACCCCTTCCAGCTTGGTATCGTCCACAGACTTTATAAGTGTACTCTCTATGGCATTATCTAAATAATTGATTACTATATTAAACAGAACTGGACCCAGAACCGATCCCTAGAACCGATCCCCGCGGGACCCCACTTGTTATGCCCTTTCAGCATGACTGTGAACCACTGATAACTACTCTCTGGAAACGATTTTCCAACCAGTTATGCACCCACCTTATAGTAGCTCCATCTAGGTTATGTTTCCCTAGTTTGTTTATGAGAAGTTCATGCGAGACAGTATCAAAAGCCATACTAAAGTCAAGATATACCACATTACCACTTCCCCCCTCATCCACAACGCTTGCTACCCTGTCAAAGAAAGCTATCAGGTTGGTTGACATGATTTGTTCTTGACAAATCCATGCTAACTGTTACTTAAGTTACTTAATGATGCTCACTATCTTCTAGGTGTTTGCAAATTGATTTCTTAATTATTTGCTCCATTATCTTTCCAGGTACAGAAGTTAAGGTGACTGGTCTATAATTTCCCGGGTTGTCCTTATTTCCCTTTTTATAGATGGGCACTATATTTGCCCTTTTCCAGTCTTCTGGAATGTCTTCCGTGACTTTTCAAAGATATTTGAGCCATTAGCAAGTATCTCCTCAGTCAGCTCCTTGAGCATTCTAGGATGCACTTCATCAGACCCTGGTGATTTGAAGACATTAACTTGTCTAAATAATTTTTAACTTGTTCTTTCCCTATTTTAGGCTCTGATCCACTCATTTTCACTGGCATTCACTATGTTGGTCGTCCAATCACCACCAACCTTCTTGTTGAAAAGCAAAACAAAGAAGTCAGTAAGGACCTCTTCCACATTATCTGTTATTGTTTTCCCCCCCTCATTAAGTATCAGGCCTACTCTGTCCTTGGTCTTCCTCTTGCTTCTAATGTATTTGTACAATGTTTTCTTGTTACCTTTTATGTTCCTAGCTAGTTTGATCTCATTTTGTGCCTGGGCTTTTTTAATGTTATCCCTATATACTTGTGTTATCTGTTTATAGTCATCCTTAGTAACGTGACTGAGTTTCCACTTTTTGTAGGACTTTTTTTTTTTTTTTTTTTTTTTTTGAGTTTTAAATTATTGAAGAGCTCCTGGTTTAGCCAGTGTGGTCTCTTGCCATACTTCCTCTCTTTCCTAGCCAGTGGGATAGTTTGCTCTTGTCTCCTTAATAATGTCTCTTTGATGCCTTGGGAGAGCTCAGTTCTATCCCCACCTCACCAAATCTTCCTATGTGAAGCTGAGCAAGTCACTTAAACCCAGATCTGGGGGACTATTAATTGTTTTGGGAACCCATAATTGAGTTCCAGGGCTTTTATTCATTTAAATTGTATGGTCCCTCACACCGTACTTCAGGTTTTTAACAGTCAGCAATTATCATTTTAATGGTCAGTTGTTTGGATCAAAGACATCTTCCTGCATTCTTTGCTACTTCCATCAGCTTGAGCAAAGCAAGCAAACGCTACTAATGATGGAAATTGCAATTTCTAATATATATGGAAAAAAGTTGTTTATGCCTGAAAACTAAAGATTATTAAACTGATATCTCATTAGTATAGTTTTGCACATTTGTCCTAATCATTTTTTGTATTGTGTTCAATCTCTACAACTATTTATCTTACACACACTGATATTGTGGAGTTTAATTCCACAAAGTTTATTAGATTGTAATGAGCCAGCTCAATATAGAAAAGCACAAATCTGTCCCAAATAGAGATTAACTTTAAGTTAACAAGCCTTTAACAAGTCAACCTTTGCCCTTTATCCTCCAGTCTTTTCCTGATTTCATCAGGAAGAAAAGCCTTTGTGTTTCATTCTCTTGGGTTAAGCTGTTTTATTCTTCTATTTGTATGGCTAAAGGCTGCATAGAAAGTACACCTGAAACCACTAAAAACAGTGAGTTATATAATCTTCGGGACTACTGACCCACACTACCAATATCCAACAGATTCAAATGAGCAGGAATCTAGGCACCATTTTAGTGTTGCCTTCAAAGTCTTCTTGCTATGTCTGAGGCAAACAGAGTAAGTGATAGCAGGATGTCATCTATACATGAGATGGTGTCAAGAACAGCACAAGGGGAACTACTCAGAGCAAAGAGGCCCTAGCAGTGGACAGCAAAAACACTGATGAGGAGTTGCTAGGACCAGATGAGGCGATAATCAAGCTACTGAGAAAGTCCTTACCACTTATTCCATTCTAAGTTAAATTCTTGGGACTGAAGAGCAATGCAATAGTCGAAGACAGCAATATTGATACTTGTGAAGAATCTAGCATTATGGAAGGCAAGTTTAGTGGGAAGAGAGCAGAGTGGACTCTTCTGTGATTGAAACAAAGTAGCTGAATTTTATGCCACAGGATAAAGGGGTTAACACACTGTTTTAGGAACTTGGTAAACTTCAGTTCCACTCAAACACACATTAAACATTACCTACTTCTCCTGCAATCTATGAAGAGAGCGCCAATGCAGCTCAGTCGAAAGCCATGGTTTTTCAACTTTAAGCATGGTTATGCTCATTTCCCTGCACTAAAACCACTTTACAAATGTGAAGGTCAGAATGACAGATTAATCTTGATTCTTTGTGAAGCTGCATTTCTACTTAAATTTATATCACATGGGGCCATGTCCATTTTGTCTATTTCAGAAAATTATCTTCTCACCAATGCCAATATCAGATAATTCCCCTTTCTGTTGTAAGGGGAAGTAGGCTGTTCCTTCCAAAAAGCTCTTACGCAGCAAAACATGCAGAGCCAGGGAACAACATCACTGTTTCCACAACCCTGCAAAGTCACAGGATTTGGTACATCCTGGAGACCGAAAGGCAAAAACATTGTATTAAGAGCCCGCTAATCTGGAGGCATAACCGTTTTTGTTTTGTTTTTTTGTTTTGTTTTTTTTTTGGGGGGGGGGGGGCGGTGCACTGCCACAGCAAAACAGGGCAACAATGCCTAAATTGCTTTGTGTTATTCACACCAGTGATGCTCAGACTTCAGTGGTTCAGGACCCAAATTAGGGATCAACATTACCCAATACAGCCAGTAGAGTGAATTCATTGTTTCATTTACTATATATATATATATATATTTTCATATTTAAATGGAATGACAGGGGATTTATTTATTTATTTTATTCTCACAGCAAAATGACTGACCAAGTCATTATTTTATCAACTACTAGGGCTGTCAAATGATCAAAAAAATAATTATGAATAACTGCAACTAACATCACAGTTAGTTGCACTAAAACAATTCTAGAATACCAACTGAACTTTATTATAAATATTTTTGGACGTTTTTCTACATTTTCAAATATACTGATTTAAATCACAACACAGAATACAAAGTGTACAGTGCTCACTTTTTTATTACAAATATTTGCACTGTAAAAATAGTATATGGTGAACTGAAAAATACAAGTACTGTAGTGCAATCTCTTTATCGTGAAAGTGCAACTTACAAATGTAATTTTGTTACATACCTGCACTTAAAAACAAAACAGTGTAAAACTTTAGAGCCTACAAGTCCACTCAGTCCTACTTCTTGTTCAGCCAATTGCTAAGACAAACAAGTTTATTTACATTTACAGGAGAGGTTGTTGCCCGCTTATTTATAATGTCATCTGAAAGTGAGACTAGGCATTGGCATGGCACTTTAGTAGCCAGCATTGCAAGGTATTTATGTGCCAGATATGCTAAACATTCATATGCCCCTTCATGCATCGGCCACCATTCCAGAGGACATGCTTCCATGCTGATGACACTCGTTAAAAAATAATGCATTAATTAAAATTTGTGACTGAACTACTTGGGTAAGAATTGTATGTCTCTTGCTGTGTTTCACCTGCATTCTGCCATATATTTCATGTTCTAGCAGTCTCAGATCATGACCCAGCACATGTTTGATTTAAGAACACTTTCACTGCAGATTTGACAAAACACAAAGAAGGTGCCAATGTGAGATTTCTAAAGATAGCTACAGCACTCAACCCAAGGTTTAAGAATCTGAAGTGCCTTCCAAAATCTGAGAGGGATAAGATGTGGAACATGCTGTCAGAAGTCTTAGAAGAGCAACACTCCAATGTGGAAACTGCAGAATCCGAAACAAGAGAAAGTCAACCTTCTGTTGGCAGCATTGAACACAAATGATGAAAATTAACATGTGTCACTCTGCGCTGCTTTGGATGGTTATCGAGCAGAACTTGTCATCATGGATGCATATCCTCTGGAACGGTGGCCAAAGCATGAAGGGACATATGAATGTTTAGCATATCTGGTACGTAAATACCTTTCAATGCCAGCTACCAAAGTGCCATGCCAATGCCTGTTCTCACTTTCAGGTGACATTGTAAATAAGAAGCAGGCAGTATTATCTCCCATAAATGTAAACAAATTTGTTTGTCTTAGCGATTGGCTGAAAGGACTTGTAGTCTCTAAAGTTTTACATTGCATTCAAAAACAAAACAGTTGTGTAACAAAACAAAAAATCTACATTTGTAAGATGCACTACAGTACTTGTATGCGGTATTTGAAAAAAAACTCTTTTACAGTGCAAATATTTGTAATAAAAATAAAGTGAGCACTGTACATTTTGTATTGTGTTGTAATTGAAATTATATTTGAAAATGTAAATTACAATTAGTATGTATTAACTGATTAAAACTGAAATTAATTTTTTGTAGTTAATCATGTGAATTAACTGCAATTAACTGACTGGCCTATCAACTACAACTGGTTAATAACATAGTAAAAGCCTCCTGATTAATTATTAAAAATCACACATTTTAATATCACATGCTGCAAAGAGCCACTTAAACAGAGGCTCCTGAGCTGCAAGTATTGCTGATTTATACCATTCTGAACATAAGATAGATGTAATAGCTTCTGCCAATTTTTGTTGTGCTAGAACAGTGCTTCAGATATGAAATAATGGTGACAGGGGGGCTTGTTTAATCTATTGACTAGAATGAACTTTAGGTTCTGACAGGCAGAGCCTTCAAGCCCTTAGTAGTAGCTTCTTGGGTTTACTAAGATATAGCACTAAAATTTGGCAAAAGGTAGCCTCCTTAAGGACTTGGAACAGAAGTTATCCTTGATGACAATGGAAGCCACAGGCTTGCTAAGTATGGAGAGCCAGGTGAGCCTTACATATTCCGACTAAAGGTGAACTGAATTGGAACTCAGCTAAAAATAGAAAGTGATTAAAGCAGTATTAAGTGTTCACACCGTATAATCACTTTGAAAAGCTGCAGATGAATGAATTAAAATGTTCAATAGATGACTCAGATGATAGCATAGTCATATTTTCTGAAGAAAAATATATTAGAAGAAAAATTGTTTGTTTGATACATACATTGCTTGCAAGTCACTTCCTTCTTCAGCAGGAGGGTCCCAAGAATGCAAAGCAACCTTCCAGAGTCTGATCTGCTGGTCCCAGGACCTACGGCTATACTTCTTAAATTTATTTGGAGTTCTAGGATGGACCCCTGGTACTCGATGACATCTATTTAGAAAATTGTCATGAAAATTCCACTATAGCTTTTCAAATAATCTGTAAAGTGACTGAATTTGTCTAACACTGGAAACCTATTAAATCCCATTCTCAGAATATTTTGGGTTGGTTTTAAACCCAGGCAGGTATTTAAGACAGTTAAGCCGCTTGATTATTGTGCGGCTCAGGTTTCTCCCTCCTCCACCCCAGGAAGTTTGGTCTATAAACAAATTTAATAAGTAATCAAATGTGAAGTACCAGACATGCACAATGTTTACATATTTATAGTACACCACTGAAACTTACCTTGGAACTTCTTTAATGTATCTGTCATATGCAATTGTGTTTTTTCCATAATTTATCTGTTTTTGCCTTCTCATCAGAACCACTTCATCTGTCTCAAGTTCTACTGCTACAGTGGATTCCTTTGAATCAGAACTAAAGAAAAAAATATCTAGATTTGAATTGCATTATGATCTTGTGAGCACCAGAACACACAAGCCCCCACAGCTGCAGCAATCCTCAGACCTGCTGCACTAATTCGGTTTATCTCTGAACTGTTCAGGATTTTGTTGAATTAGCATGTTACAAGGTGAACTTGTTAAAACAAATTACCTCAAGTTGATTATTTACAACAAGAAAATCATGGACATGCAAGGAGTTTAAAAGTAACTATTGCAGGATATTTTTCCTTTGATCTCAAGAGATGAATTTACACTTACCTTCCAGAAGAGGACTTCCTTTCTCTTGCAAATTCATTTATCAAGAGCTTTCTTTTGTATCTAGAAAAGACAGTTTATTCAGTATAAATACTTGTTTAAAATATAAGAAAAATGTATGTTACTTTCATAAATTGTTTCCACTGCATAATTAATGTAACTTCTATTAATGTTCATCTTCACTGCAACATTGGCTGGCTGGCCTTGCCCACATGCTCAGGGTCTAACTGACCGCCATATTGGGGGTTGGGAAGGAATTTTCACCAGGTCAGATAGGCAAAAAAAAACCCAGGGTCCCTGCCCTTCTCTGCAGCATGGGGCACAGGTCATTTGCAGGTTTAAAGTAGTGTAAATGGTGGATTCTCTGTAACTTGAAGTCTTTAAATCATAATTTGAGGACTTCAGTAAATCAACCAGAGGTTAGGGGTCTATTTCAGGAGTGGGTGGGTGAGGTTCTGTGGCCTTCAATGTGCAGGAGGTCAGACTAGAGGAGGATGATAGTGGGTTCCTTCTGACCTTAATCATCTGTGAAGTTCAAATCATAGGTGCACGGTAAGCATTTTTCCATCATGGAAATGGGTCCTTCATCTCTCTTTCGGAATCTGAAGATTCATCTTTCAAAACTCCACCTCAAGTCTTATCACAATAATTACCATGCAAACAGATGAGTAGTGGATGGAATGACATTCAAAGAGAGTCAGTCAATCTCACAGCAAGCCAATCCTGTATCTGCTAGACTGTTGGCAGTTCAGTGATGTTGGTCACCTCCTTCAAAAGGACTACATCATATCACTTTTACAGTATTTCTAAGTCTAAGCTGGCCTGAGAACAGAAATCAGAACTTGTCCCTACATATGACAGCCATAAGTGATATTTCATTATTGTACTGCTATAATACCGAAGGTAAAAAAGCAGCTATGACTCTACAAGAACAGGTCTTTTTTGCAACACCAATCATATAAACCTATGGTACCTTGCAATTTCTTTATTAACATTGGTCCTCATTTCATCTTCTTCAACTACAGATCCCCAGTCTGAACATCTTGAAAAGGGCCCAGGACCTTCTGGTGTTGTAAAACTGAAAAACAAAATCTCTGCATGAAAACTGGAATGTTATCCCAATTCCCCCACCTAATTAACCTCTAATTTGGTAGCTAATTAAAGTATTTTCAATAGAACTGCTTACTCATTGTATTCCTTATGTGTATCCAATCATATACACATGCACTAATAAAAAAGTTTCAGACTAGTTACCATTGCAGAGCTTGTACAGCTTGTGACACTGGATAACCAGGTCATGCTGGAGCATATTCAGGTCAATTCACTTGTGTACATCAAAGTAATGGTTAGTTATATAAGCATGTATTCAGATTTTTAAACTTCATGAAAACTAGTGGAATGTTACTGGTACTGTTTTCATTTATCTATTCCTGTCATAATGTACGTAGTAGCAAACATTTACACAGTATATTAATACCCTGATAAATAAATTACCCATCAAGGACATTTTGTAAAATGCTAAAGAAGGACTTAAGAACTTTAACAGAAAATGCTAATTTCAAAGCGAGTGGCCATTATGCATATGGTGGGAGGTCAAAAGTCTATGTGCATTCCTCACACCTCGTCTTCAAGGGAAAAGCTCAGGTGATAGACTGTCAGCTTGCTTTTGTGTAAAGGAGCTATAAATATGGATTCAAGAAATGAGCCATCATCTCTGGAATGTTTGGATTCTAACAGGGCAGAATAACTGAACGAGAAGAGGGAGATCCCCAGAATTAATCTGGGTAGCCCCGAAAGGCTTTTGGGAAACTGGAAGTTTATTACATCACTGTCACCATTGGAGTTACAAACCAATTTACCTGTTATATTTTACCTGCTTTAACTTCTCAATAACTCTTTTTTCTTAAGCTAATAAACCTATAGTTAGTTTACTACAGAACTGGCTGCCAGCATAGTCTTTGGTGTAAGATCTGGAATATCAACAGATCTGGTGTAAATTGGGCTCTTGGGACTGGGAGAAACCGGATCTGGTGTGATTTTAGGTTTTAATAACCTTTTATCACAAAGTTCAGTTTGTCTGGATGGCAAGATAGACTGAAGAGGCTAAAGACTGTGACTCCATGGCAAGACTGGTACAGTGATCCAGGTGTCCGCCCTGAGGTAGGCACTCGCTCTAGACAGTGTGACACAGCTACGGGAGAATGATCTGTATTCGGTTATGTTTTTGGCATCAACAAATTGCAGAGCTGATAATGGGACCATGCAAGTGTAATTTAAGGCAATGGGGATGCACAGGTGAGAGAATCTGACCTGCCAACAGACAAGGCACAAACAAAGCTTGACTTTCAACTGCTAAATTGAGTTTGCAGGGTCATAGGATAAGAAACTTCTTCCTTGTAAACGGAGCACATTCTGAAGCCTTGAAACAAAAGTGGGACACAAACACTGAACTCAATGACAATTCACTTTTCAAAATACCACATTTCAGTAGTGTAGATTCTCATTTATAATGCCGGCCTCTGCAGTTAAACAAAAACTACAGATTGTAAGGTAGGGAAGGAAAAAAATAGCATGCTTTATATTACATTAAAAACCACTACAAGCAGCAGATCTGACATTTTGCCTAAACTCTGAGTATATTTCTGGATTTGTTTTTCAGTTACTGCAACTAGGAGGCTGAATTGTTTATCTTTCCTCTAATATGATGTCCAAAATTGTGCACAAGACTCCAGGAGTGGTCTGCGGTAAAAATCAGAGATGGGAAAAGTCCTTTTAGGCAATCTAGTTCATCACTCTGCTGATGCAAGACTACTTCTTAGAGCACTAGTTCTCACTGTGGCCCTGGGGAGGTGGTGGTGGTGGGGGGAAATCACAATTTTTTTATTTTTATTTTTTTTAAATTCACAGCAGGTCCAGGTTTAGTTAATGAGGAGACCACGATCCATCTCCCCACACTGATAACCCCACTGGAGTAGGAGACCCACACACACCTGCTTGTCTCCCAAGCAATAGTGGCCACTATGCTGGGGTGCGTGGACCCACTCAGTTCCTCACCAGATAGCACTGTGGTGTCTCCCCAGGGCCTGCGTGGGTCACTCTGGGGTTGGCTAGGTCTGGACTTCTAATGGCCACCTTGTCAGTACCACCCCCGCATCCTTGCCAGCCAGCAAGCTGCAGCAGCAGCCGCCGCCGCCTGGATGTTGGCCACTGGTGAAAGACTCTCCCCCTACCCGCTAGAATAGGACCAGCCTGCCACCTCCCTGACCCTCTCCAGGATGGGACTGTCCCACTAACCTCTCCACCAACGGATGGGTCCTCAGTGGGGAGGCAAAAGCAGGAATGCCTGCTTCCACCACCCAGCAGTTGGAAAAAATGGGCTAATTTCACAATTCCCATGCAGCAAAAAAAAAAATCAATGATTTAAAAACCCCAAAAAACCCAGATTTTTTTTATTTAAATCAGATTTTTTTTTTTATAAAATACTTTTTGAGGAAAAAAACCTATCTAAAGATAGTTTTAATTAAGATACATTATAGCTCAAAGATATCTCATCATGGAATAGGGATTATAAATTCTAATTCTATAGTATGAGACAATATATTCAGCTAATGTTTAAGAAAAGTTTTGTAAATGACTTCCAAAAGTTAATGGATTAGGGACCCAATTATATGGGGTTCCACAGGCTTCTGTATAGATTATTTAGGTTAATCTCTCTATCTACCAAATGGGACTCAGTACTCAGTCTAGAAGATACCATCAGAAATGCTTAGTTTTGCAGTTCTCAAACTGTGGATTTGTGTCTTCAGAGGTAACATGCTTGTTAACAGCAAAAATGTTTTTAAATAAATAGAGAGGTGAGAAATAAGACCTCAACTCTATTGTCCCTCTGTAAATATGTGTACACAGAGTCAATCCCTTACCTCTCTCTAAAAGTTTCAAAAAGTTCAATGAATAGAAGATTGTTGGGGGCAGAATAGACCTGGACAATGAGAAGAAGTCTGGACATAGATGTGAAAAGTGAGGGACATAGGCTTGTTTTTGTTAAAATATTATGTTTGCTGTTGAAGAAAAAAATCCAGAATACTTAAGGTTGTTGTTTTAGTTAAATAAAACAATTGACATGTCTGTCTGGTGATGTTCTCCTCCTAATACAGCACAGCAAGAAAAGCCTCATAATATTAATGATTAATCTGTTGGAGATAGTTCACCTTCCAGTGACTTCATAAATATCTGATTCAATTATCTTTGTTAAATGAAATAACCAAACAATCATTCATTTTCTGATATAGCTGTAAAACTAATCTGAAAAGTTTTCAAAATAAATCACTGTTTAAAAATGTATAGTCTGTACCTTCTAAAGATGAAACCTACATCTATCTCTGAGTTGTGAAGAGTGTGTGTTAAGGTTATAACCATGAAGAATGCACTTTTATGTAGAAAACCATGATTAAATCAAGTCTTCCTGACTAGTGATTTAAACCAAATCCACCCTGCCATGCAGTCTGTGAAACCACAATTTTCACAGGGCCCTGTTGGTAGGCAATTGGCAGTCTGCAGAGTACTTCTCTGTGACCTACAGAAGTAGTTTCAGTACTTTTCTAATCTTTCCAGGGGCTTTTCCAGGGATCTGAATTTATACCAATACAACCATGCTTGGTGTGTGTATCATGCATGTTGGATTTTTTTTTTTTTTTATATTTTTAATCACAGAATCGTAGGACTGGAAGGGACCTCGAGAGGTCATCTAGTCCAGTCCCTTGCACTGATGGCAGGACTAATTATCTAGACCATCCCTGACAGGTGTGTGTCTAACCTGCTCTCAAAAATCTCCAATGACAGAGATTCCACAACCTCCCTAGGCAATTTATTCCAGTGCTTAACCACCCTGACAGTTAGGAATTTTTTTCTAATGCCCAACCTTAACTGCCCTTTTTGCAATTTAAGCCCATTGCTTCTTGTCATATCCTCAGAGGTTAAGGAGAACAATTTTCCTCCCTCCACAAGAGCATTCTTCAATTGACTGTGTCGATTCAACTACACAGATTACAAAAAAATAAAGGAGAATGTAATTTAACTGTCACAGAAAGGCAATATCAGCAAAGTGCATTTTCCCCACCTTTGTTTACTTAACGCTTGCTTTTTCATGTAAGCGAGCTCTAGAGCTGCCGTAGCTCACAGAACTGCATCACGATATGAAACTTTGGATCTATGGCATTACAATATGTTGTCCAGTGCTCTGTCCAGACCAATCTTAAATACTTTAATCAATGAAGCCACAATCTCCCTTTTGACTATTGTAAAACCTAACATACCTCACCATGAGAGCACGTTTTCCAGTATGCAGCTCAAATTTACCTTTTCTAATTTTATCCCAATGTTCCTACTTATCAGACCTATTTTGCTGCTCAACTGACGTTTCCCATCCTGGTGGATCAGGGCAAAAAGTAGCAGCATGAATAGGGAACAATGTATGACCTCAAATTGATCCCCTGCATGCATTCTTCCAAAGCTAAAAGTAGCTCCTTGGAAAGCCATCCACACTGCTTCCCTGCTCCTGCAGTAGCCCTAAAGCATCCAGTCCTGGGAACTGCTCCCATGAGCTTTAACTCATGCCACTCCCTCAAGTCCCTCTTCTCTGCTCACTCATCTCAACCATAAGGTCACACGATGCAGATAATTTAGCTCTGAGAGTCTCTGCAAGCTGAGCAGATTCAGGCCTTCCGGCGATCAGGGTGCCGTTAACAAAAAACAGGGCAGAAAAGAACAACCCAGCTATTTATTCGTCACAGGAAGTAGCTCCAAGATAAAAAGGTACAAAGTCACTAAGCAATGTTTTTCACTCCTTGGTTTTTACACCCTATTGGTACTTTAATCCCTGTCTCTCTCTTCCCATGCCCCCCCCTCCAAGGTTACTAGATAGTGATATATCACAGGAGGGTTGGAAAGTGAAAATATACTGGTCAGTTTCACTGTTTCTCATGCACAAGAAGCACAAGCCTGTTTCAGCTGCATACACTATGGACAAATCCTTTATTAAACATACCTATCCAACCTGTTGTCAGACGGTCCATACTTGTTTTCATCATCAAAAACGGACGAATCTGCATCATTCTGTTTTCTGCGTTTCCCATCTGCTCCACGTTTCCTTCCTTGAGACCAACGAGCTGGGTGTTGTGGGCTGCTGGGAAATAGGTCAGTCTTTAAAAAGTGAAACTTACATGCTGGCTTTGTAACCTTTTACAGCCACAATGCAACAAAGGTTGCAATAATAAGCATACAGGCACCACTTTTACCTTGAACGCAACACACAGCATTCCCCTATTTTGTCCCTGAAAGGCTTCTCAACCCGAATCTGCACAGGAACTGCTGTCTTCCTGGAAGGGGACCTAAAGATCTGGGTGTTCCCTCTCTCAAATCTGCATCCCCTCCCCCACTTTTCCCGTATCGGGAGCCTATGCCAAGACCATGTGTTTCTTCGCTCTCTGCCCGACCCTTCCTTCACCTCAAGCGAGCCCCCAGGATACCTGCCCCGACTCCTGGTGGCGCTTCTCTTCATGAGACGTGACGCCCCCCCCGGCCCGCTTTCACCAGCCCGGGGAAATGCCCCGGCCCTGGGCGCCCTCGGCCGCCAGGGTTCGGGGGAAGAGTCACACCAAGCCCGGTCTGTGGACGAGCCCAGGGGCTACCCCCGAAAACGGAGACAGGCGGGCTCGGGGTCACCCGGCCGTGCTGCCTCTCGGCGGGAAGCTTCCCCGCCGCTCTGGGGGGGCGGGGGGGGGAACGGCTCCCCCGCGACGCTGCCGCCGCGAGCGGCGGCCGGACCGGAGACACCTGCCCCCGCCACCGCCCACCTGCTCTCGCCGCCGCCGCCGTGGGGGCTCCTCTGGCGGAAGGACATGGCGCGCGGGACGCTCGGGGCAGCGCTGGGGCCACAGCCGGTATGCGCGGTGACGGGCCGGGGGGGGTCGCTGTCGCAGCCTCCTCAAGTCACCCCGCTCGCGCCTCCCGCCGGCACAGACTGACCGGGAAGCTGCGCTCCCGCGCGACACACGCCCCTCGCCCGCCTCCTATTAGAGCGCATGCGCTGGCGGCCAGGGCCCGACCATCGAGGAGAGGGGCGTGAGCTTGTGACGAGAAAGAACCTGCTGTCTCAAGCCGGGAAAGCCCCCTTCCCCCTTCAGCCCGGGAAGTGATCCTGCCCTATCAGCGCCGGAGGGGAACATGAAGGTTCGGAACGGGCACAAGACCTCGCACGGGGGAGGGTATGTTTCTCTACCCCCCCCCCTCCATGAGTGCCCTTGTGGGCTCGTCCTGCAGCTGGCGCCGCGCGCGCCCTCTTCCCTCCTTCCTCTCTGAAGGGCTCCGCGCCCAGGGGCGTGTTGGCGGGAGAATCTGAACCCAGCAGCGGCAGCGCGGAGGGGGTGGTACTGTTGCAGCCCGTGGCTTGGCGGCTGTACATCGCCCGCCCTGCATCGGGGGTATTGCGTCACGGGGCTCGTGCTGCCGCATTTCCTTGCACCCTGCGCGCCGGTCCTGCATGATACTGCAGGGCGCTCTCCATTGTTTTCTTCGGGTGCCTTGGGTGCCACTGCGTTGCCTTGCTGGGGTTTTGCCATACCACCATGGGTCTCACCGAAACATATTTTAAAACCTTCCCTGTTCTGCACTGGCCCATCACTTTCTCACCACCAATCTGGTGTTTTTCTACGGGACCATGTAGTAGCCTTGTTCAGCAGTCACAGGAGCTCTCCCCCACAGCTGTCATGGAACCTGCTGGTTTCAAGAGCATTCTGCTCCTTCCTCTGCTTACACAGGTCTCACACACGACACCCTGTCTGCTGTCTGAATGGCGAGATGAGGAGAATTACACCCCATGGCGTACTCTGAGATACATGCAGTATTTTCTTCTGCTTCTGTAGTGTTGGGAGTGGCACGTTGATGTGTCGATTAAAAGCTAGAAACACTGCCTATGGAAAGTTAGGTGCTCTTTTTGCATATTTAGCAGTATGGCCAAGATTTGTCGTAGCGTCAAAATGGCATAAGGCGAGGTTCACGCTATCTGAACAGCTTCTATAAGATTTGTTTGATATCCTAATAAAGAGCCTTTATTTCATCGTTAGACTGACCTAAAATGGACAAATATTAACTAACTAGTAATATGACTGGAAAGTCTCTTTTTAAGTTACATTTACTTGTACAGTTCAGGTTGCACTGATTATACATACTCTGATTGTAAATCTGTTTCTTTTTCAGTGCAAAAAATCTCAGGAGTCAAAATTAGTCTTTCAAGATTGGATCTGCTGATTCTCTACAATGTATGACTGAAGTCCTTGTTCTTTAATACTTCTTCTATACACAAAGATAGACTAGATATTTTCAAATATTAAATTAGCACTTTTAAAAACAATTAAAATCAACCTATTTGGCTGTCAACTGGAAACCTGTTCCTTAAAGGCCTGATGCAAAAACCACTGGCGTTCTTGGGAGTCTTTCCACTGACATAACTGGTCTCTGGAGGCCAGGGGCCCTAAATCTCATTGTTAGAGTGTTTTGGGCTTTGCTGAAACACACCTAAGCTCTAAAACTGATGCATTACCTGTAATATCAGAAAATACTAACTCAGCACCATATTTTTAGTGGGCTGTAATATTAAGATCCTGTATTATGCACTGAGAAAGGACTGTCAGCTTTTTATGGATATAAAGTTATATGATGGAATAGAACAACTAAGTCCAAGAAGCAGTGAGAGGCAAAAAGGCATTCTTTAAAAAGAGGAAGTTAAATCCTATTGAGAAAAATAGAAAGGAGCATAAATTCTGGCAAATGAATGTGTAAAAATATAATTAGGAAAGCCAAAAAAGAATTTGAAGAATAGCTAGCCAAAGACTCAAAAAGTAATAGCAAATATTTTTTGTAAGTACATCAGAAGCAGGAAGCCTGCTAAACAACCAGTGGGGCTACTGGATGATCAAGATGCTAAAGAAACACTCAAGGACAATAAGGCCATGGCGGAGAAACTAAATGAATTCTTTGCATCAGTCTTCACGGCTGAGGATGTGAAGGAGATTCCTAAACCTGACCCATTCTTTTTAAGTGACAAATGTGAGGAACTGTCCCAAATTGAGGTGTCAATAGAGGAGGTTTTGGAAAAAACTGATAAACTAAACAGTAATAATTCACCAGGACCAGATAGCATTCACCCAAGAGTTCTGAAGGAACTCAAATGTGAAATTGCAGAACTATTAACTGTAGTCTGTAACCTCTCATTTAAATCAGCTTCTGTACCAAATGACTGGAGGATAGCTAATGTGATGCCAAATTTTGAAAAAGGCTCCAGACAAGATCCTGGCAATTACAGGCCAGTAAGCCTAACTTTAGTACCAGGTAAACTGGTTGAAACTATAGTAAAGAACAGAATTGTCAGACACATGGATGAACATGAGTTGTTGGGGTAGAATCAACATGTTTTTTGTAAAGGGAAATCATGCCTCACCAATCTATTAGAATTCTTTGAGGGGGTCAAAAAGCATGTGGACAAGGGGGATCCAGTGGATATAGCATACTTAAATTTTCACAAAGCCTTTGACAAGGTCCTTCACCACAGGCTCTTAAGCAAAGTAAGCTGTCATGGGATAAGAGGGAAGGTCCTCTCATGGATAGGTAACTGGTTAAAAGATAGGAAACAAAGGGTAGGAATAAATGGTCGGTTTTCAGAATGGAGAGGTAAATAGTCCCCCAGGAGTCTTTACTGGGACCAGTACTATTTAACATATTCATAAATGATCTGGAAAAAGGGTAAACAGTGAGGTAGGAAAATTAGCAGATGATTCAGAACCACTGAAGATAGTTAAGTCCAAAGCAGACTGCAAAGAGTTACAAAGGGATCATAGAAGATTAGGTTGGGAAGAGACCTCAGGTGGTCATCTAGTCCAACCCCCTGCTCAAAGCAGGACTAACCCCAACTAAATCATCCCAGCCAGGGCTTTGTCAAGCTGGGCCTTAAAAACTTCTAAGGATGTAGATTCCACCACCTCCCTAGGTAACCCATTCCAGTGCTTCACCACCCTGCTAGTGAAATAGTTTTTCCTAATATCCAACCTAGACCTCCCCAACTGCAACTTGAGACCATTGCTCCTTGTTCTGTCATCTGCAACCACTGAGAACAGCCTGGCACCATCCTCTTTAAAACCCCTGTTCAGGTAGTTGAAGGTTGCTATCAAATTCCCCCGTCACTCTTCTCTTCTGCAGACTAATTAAGCCCAGTTCCCTCAGCCTCTCCTCGTAAGTCATGTGCCCCAGCCCCCTGATCATTTTTGTTGCCCTCCGCTGGACTCGCTCTAATTTGTCCACATCCTTTCTGTAGTGCGGGGCCCAAAACTGGACGCAGTACTCCAGATGTGGCCTCACCAGTGCCGAATAGACGGGAATAATCACTTCCCTCAATCTGCTGGCAATGCTCCTACTACTGCAGCCCAATATGCCATTAGCCTTTTTGGCAACAAGGGCACACTGTTGACTTATATCCAGCTTCTCATCCACTGTAATCCCCAGGTCCCTTTCTGCAGAACTGCCGCTTAGCCAGTCGGTCCCCAGCCTGTAGCAGTGCATGGGATTCTTCTGTCCTAAGTGCAGAACTCTGCACTTGTCCTTGTTGAACCTCATCAGATTTCTTTTGGACCAGTCCTCCAATTTGTCTAGGTCACTCTGGACCCCATCCCTACCCTCCAGCGTATCTACCTCGCCTCCCAGCTTAGTGTCATCCACGAACTTGCTGAGGGTGCAATCCATCCCATCATCCATATCATTAATGAAGATGTTGAACAAAACTGGCCCCAGGACCGACCCCTGGGGCACTCCGCTTGATACTGGTTGCCAACTAGACATCGAGCCATTGATCACTACCTGTTGAGCCCGACAATCTAGCCAGCTTTCTATCTACCTTATAGCGGATAGAATTAATCCAATCCATACTTGTTAACTTGCTATGAAGAATACTGTGGGAGACCTTATCAAAAGCTTTGCTAAAGTCAAGGTATATCACGTCCTCCGCTTTCCCCATATCCACAGAGCCAGTTATCTCATCATAGAAGGCAATCAGGTTGGTCAGACATGACTTGCCCTTGGTGAATCCATGTTGACTGTTCCTGATCACCTTCCTCTCCTCTAAGTGCTTCCAAATGGATTTCTTGAGGACCTGCTCCATGATTTTTCCAGGGACTGAGGTGAGGCTGACTGGTCTGTAGTTCCCGGATTCTCCTTCTTCCCTTTTTTAAGATGGGCACTATATTTGCCTTTTTCCAATCATCCGGGGCCTCCCCCAACGAGCTTCCTTTGCTTGGAGAAGCACCTATTTTAAATCTGACTCTGTCCTGTGTTTCCCCAGGTGCTGCAAGATGGGGGAGATCCAGGTTGCAGCCCCCAGCCCTGCCCTGTCAGCTTCTATATAGAGAAACAAAGTCAATGACCCTTCTGGTAGAAAGCTCACTCGGGAAGTATTGTTCAGTTCAATGGCCCTTGTCAGGGTTCCTTCCCCACTTTGATCTCTAGGGTACAACGTGGGGACCTGCATGAAAGACCCCCCTAAGCTTATTTCTACCAGCTTAGGTTAAAACTTCCCCAAGGCACAAAGTCTTTGCCCTTGGATTAGGTAAACGCTGCCACCACCAAGTGATTTAACAAACAATCAGGGAAAGGACCACTTGGAGTTCCTATTTCCTCAAAATATCCCCCCAAGCCTTTACACCCCCTTTCCTGGGGAGGCTTGAGAATAAATAAGATGAGCACAGACCAGCCTTGGATTTTTAAGACCCAAAAAACCCAGTCAGATTCTTAAAAAACAGAACTTTATTAGGAGAACAAAAAAAGATAAGAGAACAACTCTGTAAGACCAGAATGGAAGATAATCTTACAGGCAGTCAGATTCAAAACATAGAAAATCCCTCTAGGCAAAAATTTAAGTTAAAAAAAGACACAAAAACAGGAATACACATTTCCTCCAGCACAGCGAATTTTACAAGCCAAAACAAAGAAAACCTAATGCATTTTCTAGCTAGATTACTTACTAACTTTACAGGAGTTGGAGGGCTTGCATCTTTGATCTGTTACTGGCAAAGGTATCACACAGACAGACAAAAGCCTTCCCCCCTCCCCCAGATTTGAAAGTATCTTGTCCCCTCATTGATCATTTTGGGTCAGGTGCCAGCCAGGTTACCTGAGCTTCTTAACCCTTTACAGGTAAAAGGATTTTGCCTCCGGTCAGGAGGGATTTTATAGCACTGTATACAGAAAGGTGGTTACCCTTCCCTTTATATTTATGACAGCCCTTGATTGCTATGTCACAGATTTTCAAATATAGTCTGTTCACTGACTGTCAAGCCTGTGATACGAAATGGATGCTGTAACACGCAAAGAAAGCTACCATCATAAATGTCATTCACAAAACAAAATGGAGTTCATAATTTGATACAGACTTATCCCCAAAACTGTCTCAAACCGAGTCTGGTACTCCCTTGCTCAGGCATTTACCTATGAACTGGGCTTTACAGCCTGAGCCAGATAGCACGATCCAGTAGATAGCACACGAGAGAGGAAATCAGTGAGACCTAGGGTCTTATCTTGTCTCTGCCACTGATCATCTATCTTACCTTGGGCTAGTCACTTCAACTCCTCGTGCCTCTGTTTCCCTTTTGTCTGTCTTGTCTATTGAGAGTGTCAGCTCTTTGGACAGGGACTAGCCTAGCATAGTCGGGTCCTGATCTAGGTTGGGACTGCTACTGTACATGTGATATTAAGAATAGTGTTGCTCCTTTTTGACTTGAGCACTTAGTCAAATTTTGGGGCTCTGGGGATGTTCTAGTTGGGATTAGAAATTGGTCATAGTTGGGTATTTCTTTACAGTTTTTTTAATTTACAAAGAATGTACAAAGTCCTGTGTCTGCACATGCAGAATCAAAACCAAAAGGAACAGTTTATTATCTTACAGCTTAAAGCCTCTTTACCTAACAGAGCCAAAGGCCCTCTCTCCAGCTTTTCCCAGGGTCATACTGTGCTCACAGGCTGCTGCTTGGTTCTCTTGTTTTTCCCTTTGCTGTTCTGTCTGTTCTTGTCTATTTTCAGTTTGTGTGTTGTGTTCTGTCCCACACCCACCTGGTTGTAATACCCAGTGGAACTCTGTGCCCACATGGTGCTAATTTCTGGGCTGACTCTGAGAATACAAGAACTAGGGGTCACCAAATGAAATTAATAGGCAGCAGGTTTAAAACAAACAAAAGGAAGCATTTCTTCACACAACACATAGTCAACCTATCGAACTCTTTGCCAGAGGATGTTGTGAAGGCCAAGACAATAACAGGGTTCAAAAAAGAACTAGGTAAATTCATGGAGGATAGGTCCATCAATGGCTATTAGCCAGGATGGGCAAGAATGGTGTCTTTAGCTTCTGTTTGCCAGAAGCTGGGAATGGGTGACGGGATGGATCACTTGATGATTACCTGTTCTGTTCATTCCCTCTGGGGCATCTGGCATTAGCCACTGTTAGAAGACAGGATCCTGGGCTAGATGGACCGTTCGTCTGACCCAGTATGGCCATTCTTATGTTATGTAATATACAATGGAAAACTTAGTTTAAGATATACTATGTATTAGCCTTTCACATGATTTTCAGATATCTTTGCTAATTAACACATATCAGAAAAGATTAATCTGTAAAGGAACAAGTTCTCGAGTAAACCACATAATAGTGCTATATGTTTAACTTGAGGACTTGTTCCTTTACAGACTAATCTTTTCTATTTGATACTGCAGAGAAGTGATAATGAATTAGAGAATTTTCGTTATGGTCTATTGCTGTAAAAGCTGGATTGTGATGTCATTGCAGAATGAAGGGAAGTGAGCACACAGGAAAGCCGCTATTGAAACTATGTTGTCAATAGAGAATTAAAAAATTCTCCTTCTTAGTAATAAGGTTAAAATGTACACTCTACTGATGTGTAGTTGAATGGATTATAAATAATTTGACTTCCTAGTCCAAAGGATAGAAATACAGTGGATTCAAGTAAAGGTAAAAAACAGTACTGTATTGGCAGCACCATTCGGGCTATTACCCATAAGAACAGGCTCTGCAGAAAGCCTGCCCAGCTTCCCCTGCTTGTCATGGATGAGATTAATGTAGTGAGTTCCAGTCCAGACCACAGACTGGCCTACTAATTGCCTCACTGGAGTAGTAGTACTGGGAGAGATTAAATTTTTCATTCTCCAATTTTATTTTTTTAGTCATCTTTAAATACACACTTTGACAACAGCATATTTTACTGCCATGCAGGAGAGGAATTAGGGAGAAATTTCTTGTTGAAATCTATAATTTTGTTTGCTCAGCAGTAGCAACACCCAGCTACTTAATCTGTTGTTGACTCATGTTAAGGGTCATGCACTGTGAGATCTTCTCAGTTCAGGCATTGGGATAAATGCACAGGAACTGAGAAAAATATTGACCACAGAATAAAGGAATAGTCACAGGAACAGAATATTTATCTGGCTAGACTGGCCAGAAGTTTGGAGTAAACAGTTAGTTCATAGGCATCCCCAATCCACAAACAAAATATAGTAGGAAATTTAAGTAATTAAGAACTTGCCTTACTATTTTATATTTGCCTCATTATTTTATCTTTAGCACCCCCACTTCTCTGGTCTGAATACATTGAAAGGGGTATATGGTCTTCTGATGTGATAAAGCTGACAAATTTTAAACTCCAAATAAAATACGGTACTCTTATACCTCAATTTCCCTCCAAAAGTAGCCACAGACTGTTATATTTGGTTTGATAGTCTGGCTAAGCACTAGACTTGTGCTACTTCTCCTGCCACTAAAATAAGTTCACCTGTATGGTGAAATACAGTAATTGTTTTATATCACATTGCTTCCAGCATTAAATCAAGAATTCCTTCTCCAATTAAAACCAGAAGCGATTAGCAGCTCATTTTGGGTAATTTTAGTCAAACACAAACTCAAACTCTTCAATCAATCATTTCTGTAAGATGCTCCAATGTGTAGGCTGCACTTCATACCTCTCCAGGTTGTAGTCTCGATGTCTGTACCAGCTTTTGCCATCATCAGACATGAAGGAAAAGAATCATTCTGTTTTCTGCATTTCCATACTGGGGAAGGGGTACTGCAAATTTGTGTAATCCACATTTGTTACATTTATTTCTTTTGCACTTTCCATTGATCATTTGAGGTATCCGATCTGGGTTTATTTTGTAGACCTTTTTCATCTGCATTTACTATCTATGCCATTTAGGAGTTTTCTACCTACCTACAGCATGAAACTCAAAAAATAGCTGGGGAAATACTGAAGAATATTTTGTGTTATTTTCTACTCACTTAACTGTTTTTGAACAGGATCATTTCGTGGCCATGAAAAAAATTTGTTAACTCAGTTCATTTGCTGGTATATAACTGTCTACATCAGAGAACTCACCATCACCAGACTGGCTTGCAAGCTAAACTACTCTCAACCCTGCAGGCAGTCACTTTAGGGTCAGAATTAAGGAACGCTAATGGGCTATGCATGGAACCTTACTACGAGTGCCCATCCTGTTCTGTGGGGGAAGTAGGGAGGAAGAGTACTATTTATCCAAGGCTGTCACTCTTGCTCATTAAAGGTGCCATACATTTGGCAGTTAAGATTCAAGGGGTACACACCCCCTAGAATTTTACTACAGAAAGATACAACTATCCAAAATGCTTCCCTTATCGATGGTTAATTATACTGATGTTTAATACTGGTATTGTGTCACATTCGATACTTTATACTAAAAGAGGAGAGCACATGCTGCAATGCATCTAAGCACAGAGTTAAAAAATCGGGCAGTTACAGCCTGCATTCCTTCCTATATTAAACTGCTTACTAATACAAACTGATGACAGCAGCCTGTTTTGGATTGTTGCAATAAATCCAACAGGAATTATATTTCTGCAGTGTTTGTATTGATTTTCATATAAATTTCTTTTCTGCTTTTCATCAGACATTGAAGAATCAGGGCCATCCCCATGTCTGCAGTTCCATTCCTGAGAACTGCCTGAGGTACTGCACTACTGAAAAACAAAAACCAGTAATTAGGAAATGACATGAGTACTTGCCTGTCAGCTTTGCCCAACACGCAACTGGAATTGCAATAACAACTAGCTCCCATTATAATTCCCAAGACTGAGGGAGTGGTAATGACAAAAAATGGTACGCAGATTACAGCACTGCTGCAGAAGTGATTTACAAAATACAGCGGCAGAAACGAAAAAGACACAATCCTGATCATACTTCTCTCAATTAACTAGCTCAATTCCAACAAATATTTGGAAAGGCTGGCTTTATTAGCCAACATCTTATACAGAGACTCAAACTTCAAAGTTCTTAATAGTGGAAAAAAGCCCAAAAGAAATTCTTAACCCCAAGAAATATAACAGTTCATTCACTTCAGTAGCAATTACCATTGATCAGTCTGGATAAAGAGATCAGCATCAACATCTCAGTGATCATTCTAAATGTCCCCTAAAATTCTCTTATAAATAAATAAGAAGGGTGGAGGGCAAAATAGTTCAGAAGGTCCCATGGCCTGACTCATGTGGAGAAGAGGGGCACTTTACCATCAAGGCCCAATGCTGAGGAAAGGCAATCACCAGTTCAACAAAGCTTCCATGCACTCCCAATCTTCCCCAGAAAAGCAGAGGAACTTCATCTTGCTGCCACTGGGGCAGAGACATATGGAAATAGAGCTAGCTACTGTGGGGGAGCAAAGGCTTCATTCCCTGAGTGATTAGCTAGGAAAAAGTCTAGGTTAAGTGTTGGGAAAAGTTTTAAAATTGTGAGAAAAATAGACAATGAAACAAGATGCCAAAGGAGATTGTAGAAGATCCCTCCTAGGAAGTAGTCAAGACTTGGACTAGCTCTCTGCCCCCTCCAGGCATACTTCACTGTGCCCCTTTCAGAAGTCTGATTTGTCTTTCTGTTTTTCACTTGTGAGCCTTGTCTGAAGCCAGAGCTCTGGGCAGCAGTGCTAAAGCATGTAACTTAGCTTTGCGGAGCCCCTTGTGGCATGAGACCCTGGGCAACTGGCCTGCTTGCCACCCCTTAACGCCGACCCTGCATTTGCGACCCTCCTAAACCCATCCTGTAACTCCCCTGGAATTGCAACCCCCTGGCTGAGAACCACTGCTTTAGGGAAAATAAGACCAACCCTGCTGTGAAGCAGTAGATTAGAGAGAGTGCAAATTGTGTGATCTATACGCATGTTGGCTGCAGATCTCATTTTTCTTCAGCAGGTGGGTCCCAAGTATGCAAAACTATCTTCCACAGTCTGATCTGCTGGTACCAGAATCCCCGGCTGTACTTTTCTTAGATGTGTTGGGAGTCCTAGGATGAACTCCTGGTATTTGTTGGTTGCTATATATACACACACAATAATGTTAAAATTTTCACCCTGCAAACATGTTTTAAATGCGTTAACTTACCCAAGCATCAATAACCTATTAAATCACATTCTCATTAAACCTTTATGGCTTAACTGAAATATGCTAAAATTGATCCATCACTAGTAGTGTCAGAAATATGAAATAGGATAGGAGCATATGGTTAACAGTTCGTATTAGCACCGCATCATACAAGAAGTTATTATAAAGATTGTTACACTTCCTGCAGCATGGTGTCCTTTAAATGGGGTGGGGGATTTCAGAAGACTACCAAGACGCTGTGGAAAGTGGTGTTGGCAATTCAGTAGGTGGCATGCTTACCAATGAGTCAGCATTGAACAAGTGCTCCAAGAATGGTGTTAGGAAACATTGTGAAGCTGGATGGGACGTCTTTCATGCAAGATCTAGAACTGGGAACCTGCCCACTGATGATCACTGGGGAGCCAAAGGCACTCTTTAACCTTTTCTCCACTACAAAAATAAAAACCATGTTTAAACATGGCTGTAGCCACATCATGTTAGAGTAGGATTCATGCATAGGGAAGAAAAGGTTTAAAAAGGAAATAGATAAATTCATGGAGGATAGGTCCAGTGATGATCTGCCAAAATCTTAACAATGGGTTCCCTCCTCACCCCATGAGAGGGTCATTGCTCACCCCCGCCCCCTGGGACTCCTGCCCCATCCAGCCCCCCCTGCGTTCCTTGACCCCCCCCCCCAGGACTCCTGCCCCATCCACTCCCCTCCCTGTCCCCTGACTGCCCTCAGAACTGGGCAGGAGGGTCTCGTGGGCCACCATAGTGGGTGCCCACCCCACCCCTAAGAGCCAGAGGGACCTGCCGGGGGACGAGGTGTGGAGTCCCGGCGATGCTTACCTGGGGCAGCTCCCAGGAAGCATCCGGCAGGTCTCTCTGGCTCCTAGGGGCAGGGGAGCGTATCTAGGGGGGAGCAGGGGGAGCGACCGGTCCCCCCACTGATCACATCAAAAGTGGCCCCTTAGGCTCCGACTCCGTGGGTGCTCTGGGGCTGGAGCACCCATGGGGAAAATTTGGAGGGTGCAGAGCACTCCCCGACCCGCGCCCGGCCCCAGCTCACGTCACCTCTGCTCCGCCTCCGCTTCCTCCCCTGAACGTGCTGCCCCGCTCTGCTTCTCCACCCCCCCCGGCTTCCCGCGAATCAGCTATTCCCCTGCGCACGCCCCTCCCAGGTTACCTGCTGCGGCATGGGCGGCCCTCCTCGCGCCCCTCCTGCCCCAGCTCACCTCCGCCTCCCTGGGCCTGAGTGCGAAGCCACCGCCTGCTTCTCAGCCCGCCCCGGCTTCCCGCACGAACAGCTGATTCGTGGGAAGCCTGGGTGGGAGAAGCAGAGCAGGGTGGCGCGTTCAGCGGAGGAGGCGGAGGCGGAGCAGAGGTGAGCTGGGGGTGTGGCGGGGAGCTGCCAGTGGGTGCTCTGCACCCACCAAATTTTCCCCTTGGATGCTCCAGTGCTGGGGCACCCATGGAGTCGGCGCCTAAGGTGCCACTTTTGGCCGGTTGTTAAATTTAGAAGCCCTTTTAGAACCGGTTGTCCCTCATGGAACAACCGGTTCTAAAAGGGCTTCTCAATTTAATGGATCACTTGATGATTATCTGTTCTGTTCATTCCTTCTGGGGCAGCTGGCATTGGCCACTGTCTGAAGACAGGATACTGGGCTAGCTGGACCATTCATCTGACCCAGTATGGCCATTCTTATGTTCTTACCTCAAGAAAACAAACTTTGTAAAGGCATGTTATTAACTTGTTTAACCCTACTAGTTACCAAGGCTAAAGCATGATGATGTTTTATTCCTGTATGACTGGATAGAAAAAAAGCCCACCTTCGTAACATTTGGCCATAACAATGTTGATTATGGTTATTTTTATAAAGAGATATTTGTAAAGAATAGGGGAGATGAACTTCAGTGTCCTGTCCAAATTTCATCTGATATTTTTTTTCTGCCTATATAGCTTACCCAGCACATTTTACTGAATATGACATTCTTCACTTCCTGCCCTCAAACTATCAAGTAGCATTGCTGTGCTCAGTTAAACAAATGCCAGATTTCACCCTGGAGCTGGCTGCCTTTCCATAGGTGAAATGATCTTGTCTGTACAGTTTGTAAAGCACTTTGAGACCCTTTGGGAGAAAATGTTTCATATGAAGCCGTGCCCATCATCATATTGTGGAAAACTTTCAGGTTATTTACAGTACCTCTCAGAGGATTTGTATAGTAATTTTTTCTGCCTGGTGTCCCAAGGAACTAAGGTAATACTCAGAAATATTTGTGTAACCGGAAGGTTTGCTCTTTTCCAGCCTTACTCCTCTTATTGATCCTGCAGTGGCGACAATACATTACAGACAAGTAGGACTTGTATTACATGATACAATTGTGTTGCAGGATCAGAAGAGAGCAGCAGCAGTAAGATGTCACCCATGCACAAAGCACCTGCATTTCCACGTGTTCCTGCTTACTGGTTTCTGAGCTCTTCTGCTGATTGTCTATATAGAGGACGGGGCTGACTGGAAATCCACATTTGGATGGCATGACTTACAGGCTCTGGTTCCTCCTTTTGCTAGGTTAACAAGCAGAAAGGAGCAAAAGAATTAGGGCTTAATCTATTGTGGTATCTACACTGAGCTTGTGTACATTTCAGTGCTAAACCCTGTTCAGCCCCCAGTCAGCTAACGTGATTGCTGACAATCATGTTCTGACACAATTGTATACTGCAGGCCAGGCCTGCTAGAACAGAAGAGTCACAGGAAGCGGGATCGAGCACAAAAATATTAAAAATCTTCATTATTAGCAAAATAGACAATAAAATGTTCTTTCTCCAGCCAAATTTGCTTATGTGGAGAATTTCTCTTTAGGTTTGCTATTTGAACACAGTTCTTAGTCAAGGATTTATTCATAAAACGTATCAAATCAACCTAATGGAAAAAAGCAAGCAGTGCACTGAACTGAATGCATGAGTTGCAAATATTCACCTAACAGGGATTTGAAATGCACACAAGTTATTTTGGAATTTCTTTAACGTATCTGTGATGTGCAAGTGCGTTGTTTCCAAAAGTGATCTGTTTTATTCTTCTAATCAGAATAATTTCATCCATTTCCTTTTCCACTGATCTAGTAGAGTCATTTGAAACAGACATAGAAAAAGAGTTAGAAATCTTTTTTTTTTTAAATGGTGCCAGAAGTCTGATGTTTAGGTGCTAGAACTATGGACATTGTTTGGGGCACTGGGCTAAATCTTCTTTCATTTTCACCTGTGTAGACTAGGAGAATTGAAGCACGTGGAGCTACACGGTGAAAAACTAAAATGAGAAGAGTCAGGTCCTCTCCATTTTTATCAAATTTATTGGTTAAGTGATTGTTTAGTTAACATGTTTTTGCCATTTGCAGTAGTATGGACATCTTAATATCAGGAATTTATGATTAGATCCAAAATAAGGAAACCAAGTAATAGCTAATTCTAGCATGCATGCATAACCTCCTTCTTGAAATACAAGTTATTTGGCTCAGTATGGGGGTAACTGGGCAAAATGTACATGGGATATACAAGAGGTCAGACTACATGATCTAATGGTCCCTTCTGGCCTTAAACTCTATGGATCTATGAAAAGAGAAAGGAAAGAGTTCCTTTTTGTATTGGAAAATACTTCTGGAAAATATGAAAAGTTTACTCTACATAGAGGTTATGCAATTTAGTGTTTACAAGCAAGAGCAATTAGGTGGATGGTGTCAGCAGCTTCTGAAGTACTGAACAGGATTTTTCAGCTCTTCAAGTTTCCTTTTAGACTTGGGAAGAAAGGCTGGGCATTTGGTTTCGGCCATGTGAAGTGTAGCCTGATGGTGAGAAATCTGGGAGGAGATGTTGGAGAGGCAGGATAATATAGAGGTGTTTACGAGTCTTCACTAGTGCATGTAAAGTGCCTGAAAATCATGAGACAGAAGGCACTAGAAATGCAAAGTATTATTATTAAATAATCACACAGCACTTACTTGGCAATTTTTTTATTAATTGGTGTCCTTATTGTTTTGCCTTCTTCAGTTGTACTTCCCCAGTCTGAGCAATTTGAAAGGGGCCTAGAGCCTGCGGATGTTGAAAAACTGAAAAATAATTAAGCCTCCACACTGACATTTGTTCCTCAATTTCCCCTGCTAATTTATCACTTAGCTGACAGCAACCTAGCCTATATTTGACACCCCAGCTTCATGGCAGTGTCAGGTAGTACAGAACTTGATATTACTTCAAGTCAAAGTGATGGTAACCAGGCTCCTTACTGCATCTTGTCATTTTCAAAACTGAGCAGCCAAGCAAACATAGACTAAGGAGGGAGAGGAAGGTTTCTTTATGAAACAGTGTTCTCACCATTTGAGCAAATTTAATTGTTAACAGAATACCAGTTATGTTTCATACTTTTCCTGAATTTCATTTCAGAGTCGGAGGCTGTATGATTTGTCATCTAAAGCAAAATAATGGGAGCTGGGAAATTTCTAATTCAGTAAGTGGTTGAGCCACTAACATCCCTGTGACCTTGTAGAAACTCACCCAACTCCCGAATGTTTAAATCAAACAAACTGAAAATTGGGTAGTGTTGCAATAGGTTAGGACAGTAGGAGGCCATGTGTCCTAACTAGACCTGTTCACCTTTGTTGTGTTAGTACCTCATAAATGCCATCCATGCCTGTATCCTTTAGTGTTATGCATTATAACCATATCCTCTCAAGTCCTTATATTTCAATACATTACAGTTGGTGTTGCTAGTAATACAGTTAAAGTTGCTCAAGTTATGTATAACAGAATGATTCTGAATGGGTGTACAAATAGAGTCCTCCTAAACTATTTCACATCTCTTTCAACTCCTCCTACCTCTCAAGATTTGCAGGAAGGTCTCCAGTTTGACCTGTGACACAATATTCAAATAATCAGGATATTCTTAATGTGGAAACTGCTCTCCAAGACATTAGTACCTCTACTAGCATAATCTTGATTTTCCTATCTTCGCCTCAGTTATAATCCAAGAGACCCTTTTATCATCTTTGTTGCCCACTTTGATACCCACTTTTTTCAGTTCAGTAAACTTCATGTACCATGGTCCTCAAAACTGTACAAAATACTCCTAGCCTTTTGTTCAGCAATATCATTCATGCTCTCTTCCAGGTTGCATTCCACTTATTTGCATATATTCCAGCACTTGGTTTGCTTTTGTTTCTGCTGCCAGACAGCAGGAAGTATATGCTTATCTCCACGATTTCCCTATACCCGCTCTTTTAAAATTTGCAACAGTAAAAACACAGAACACTTTGGAAACTAGTTACCACATCTGATCTCATTTTGAGTTGTCACCAGTGAATGACAATAAATACTTACTACCAGATTGTGCTATCACTGAATGGGTCGAACATGTTAACAAAGAAAGAGGTTTCTATTTACACGCATCGTGACTGTCCACACTCATGGCAAGGGACATATTGACAAAGTACAGAATTTAAAACATATGGCTTCCCATTACTGCAGAAGAAACTTTTCAGGATTCCAGCAATTACAGTTTCCTCAGTTACTATCTCATCAAGTAAATTTTTTTCCTTTTAAAATAAAGTGTTTGCTGATTTTATTACATTAACTTAACCTATTATGTAGCCAGACTGAAAGCTGTACTCCCGTATAATAGAAGTCAAATAGACAGATCATCTTTTGCTGGTTTGACACTATTAGATTAAATGTTTTATAATAAAAAGCTCAAGGCTACAAATTCAGAAAGTTGTATTCTTATTTAAAGGAAAAAAGGGACAATGGCACCTCATTGTGTGTTGTTTCAATATCAAGCACTGAATCTGTAGAATCTTCAGATGCCCCTACGTGCAGTCTATGCCATACTGGTATTCATCAGACATAAGGAATCTGAATCATTTCTGTCTTTGCAACCAGCAAACTGGAGGTTGTAAACTGCTGGAAAGTTTGAAAAATAAAATAAAAAGTCTTCCATTAGCAATCAAGTTAAATGTCACTGCAACTTCACCCAACCAAAATGCAACTAAAGTGGCAGCACTACTTGAAGGTTATCATCACTCAAAATTCCCAAATAATGGTAAGATTTGGTATAAAGATTTTTTTAATAGAGGGCTGTAGCACTGTATAAATGATCTGAACAATGTAACTACAGCTCGAGGGAAATACCATTCTAAGGCTATGTCTACACTACACAGCTTTTAATGTCTAACAAGTGTCTAGACATTAAATAGTCACACTATGGTAGTGGCACAAACTAGTGTAACTAATGCCTGAATTTTCAAAAATGCATGCCCAACACTACTGTGCATGGAAACTGGGGATTTGCACGCAAATATACAATACCTACTGTACTGATATTGTGTATGCACAAGGGAATGTAGAAGTGCACACACACTTTTTAGGATTTCCACCTTCAATCTGTCTCCAGGAAATTATTATTCTATAAATAAATATTTTATTTTACAAAATGAGTTTGGCTATTTTTAAAGATGAACAGTAAGAAGAACTGTTCTAAATATTGCTTTTATGCTTACACATGTTAACGGGACAGGGTGGATGGAACATGCTTTTAAAGCGATTCTTCAATGCAAGTTATTACTTTCCATGGAAGAGAGAAAAAGGACCTTATTTCACCATATACTTCTCAGGCCATCGACCTGATGAAACCACAAAAATGGATGTCCATTTCTACACTATATCACTTAGTCTCCATTAAAGTATGCAAGTCAATTAAAAAGTTAGGGGCGTTGTATAGTAAGAGGCCATTGGCCCATTGTTCATTTTCTACTAGCTCTAAAGGTAAAGCTCATTGAGGTTTGAAAACACTCGGTTCTCTAGTCTAACATATCCAATAAGATGTTTGCAGAACTTAGAGACATGTTGGACTCATTCAAACAATCTAAACTTCAGAAGTTGTTGGTTTTAGGAATTTATGTCAATTAGTATTCATGACATTACAAAAACCACTTTATTTAGTAAATATTAGTGAGTCTTCTAAGACAGGGGATCTCACAACAAATTTTTTGATGGCCTCAGAGTGCGGCCATCAACTCTTCCTGGTGGCTGGTCTGACAAATTTTCCTAAAATACTTAATTAACTTTAGGAAAAACAAATAAATAAGCACATATGCATGTCCAAAGCATTGTAATTTATTTATGTAGGGTTTTTTCCCCCTGCAGACTCAATAATAAAAACAATGTACAGTTGTATTTTGGTGTCTCAGCCCCCGCTGCCATCCCCAGCCCCCCACAGATCCCTCCCCAGGCTCCCAATCACCCCCCTGCTCCCCTGGACCTCACATCCCAGGCTCATCCCACTCCATGCCTCTTGACCACGGTGCCTGGTAAGGCCGGCACTGCTGAAGTGCCATTGCCGTGGGTTGAAGCCCAGAGCGGGAGCCCTATGGCTGGAGCCAAGGGAGAGTCCAAGGGGGCCTGAAGCTTCACCAGCCAGCACGGGGGAGTGAAGACCAGAGCCCCCGAGCTGAAGATTGGCAGGGGGAGGAGCTGAAGCATGGAGCCCACTGTCAGAGCTCCAGGGCTCAAGGAGGGGCTGAAGCCCACTTCTGGCTGAACCAAGGGAGGGGGCTGAAGCTCACCTCTGGAGTCCTGCAGCTGAAGGGGGAAAAATGGGGGCTGAAGCCCTCCCCTGGAGCATCTGGACACTGCAGGGATGCGCTTCTGTTTGACCCCTCCCCCATCTCTGCCCAGGAGGCTGTCATGGCCACAGGAAAACACTCAGGTGACCGCATGTGGCCACAGTGGCTGCATTTGAGAAACACTGTACTTCTGTAGATACAGCACTACCCTTAAAAGATGCAAGAATATTTTACATTTATGTGTATTAGTGCATTTGGTATACTATTACTAAGCTCTATTCTTATGACACAAAGATCCACTGAAACTTTAAAACTTCCAGTCACCTCAAAGAGAGGCTTTTTATAGTTAAAAAAGTAAAGAAATATATAGTGAATCTACTGGGCAAGCTGGTCAGATAGGAAAGCTTGTATTAAAAAGACATACTGGCAATCATCTTATTTTTACTTTATTAAAAAAATACTCTGCAGTTCTATAGTGCTTTTCATCCAAGGATCTCAAATTCCTTATGAATTAAGCTTCATAACACCTCTCCAGTAAAAGATTATTATTCCAAGTGGGAAAACAGACATAGAAATTGAGTGACTGTCAGTGAGAAAGCCACGGTCAGATTACCCATTTCCCTGCTGCGCCTACTCCATTAAAGACCACACCTCCTTACCATTGTGTTATGCAAACTTGATTGAAATAAATACTAAATTATCTTTATTTGCAAAAATTATTACAGAAGGGAAATGCACGCACCTATCTGAGAGCAGAATTCAGCCCACTAAGACTGTGTAGTGTAGGCTGAAAGAATACTGTAAATGTCACTTCAAAATAACCTCTCCACAAACTCATACTCACTTGAGCATGCATCATGTATTTTAAATGATTAGTGTCTTGCTTTTATTTTTTTTCAGACTTAGCACAAGCCTGAAGCTAAGGAATTCAATTGGATTCTGGTCAAATAAAAAAAACTAATGTCAGTTAGCAATTTTTTATGAAAGAGATTCAGATCCACATGGCCAGCCTCTGTATCAAGTTTCGATTCCATATGATCTGAAACAGCTGAGATATGAAACCCAGGAAAATCATCATTAATTAATTAATTTATAGTATAAAGAGTCGCCAGTATTTCAGAGTAAAGAGTGCATGCCTAACAGCATGCTCAAGTGAGTACTTTCCCCAAATACAAGTAATCTGGCAGTTTATATATATAAATATTAAAACAAAAAAGAGGCCTATATGTCATTTCTAAGTGTCCTTAAACCCTGTCCACAATACAAGTTTTAACCATATTTGTAACCAGTTCTTGACATGCCTGGCTTGTGTCTACACACCACACAGGCTGTGGCTACACCAAAGTTTAAATGAAATCTCCCACTATTGCAGCTCATTGCTTGTATTATTACTATGCTTGGCAGAACTGACTATTTTCAAAAAAATAATTTTGGCAGATAATACAGAGGTTTATTTTTAAGCATTTGTTTAGATTTGTATTTATTTAAATTTTCATCTTTGCAGGAAATTGTTAGGGGTGGGTGGGGGGTGAGAAGAGGGTGGTGGTGGTCCAGACAATAATTATTTAATGACAGTAGATGTTGAGATGCAAAAAGTTAAAGCTACCTAAATGGCACCCCTGCTTCAGCTCCGCTAAGCCAGCATTACAACACGCTTTATACACATTGAGGTGGGACTCTAATAAGTTCTCAAGCAGCATTTTTCTCATTTTGCCTATCTATAAATTTCAGTTAGTATTGCCGGAAATATTGTTTCATCAGTTTGTGCATGTCTGGTGAAATCATTTACCAATAAAAATCTAATTCTTCAAAGCATAATTGTTACCAATGGTGGGAGCTCGGAGTGTAGAGTGGCTGCTATCATATTTTATACTACGCCATCTACTTCTGCTCAAAGTGGTCCTACATGACCTACAGTGATTCAAATGCTGGCAACCACTAGCACCTTGTCTATACTCCCACTGCTACTACCTACCCCTTGTGGAGCTGCATCAGTGGGAGGTTTTAAGGAAAGTGCCAGAGTAGACAAGGCCACACAGGTTGCCGCGCTAGTACTACGGTCTTGTCCGCACCAGGAAAATCTCTCTGCTTTTCTGCACTGGTGCAGCTCCATTGTGGAAGCTGTGGTATAGGAAAGCACAGGCATTTTTACCACTGTGTTGTCTAACCCACACTCTGTCTATACCTGAAATAGCCAGCATGGCGACACGTCCTTATCCAGTCCTGACACCCCATTCATTTGGAAAAGCAGTTGCCGAGGAAAAAGCTACAGGTTTTACACAGCCGAACATTCTTTTGGATTACTCAGATAATTGAGAGGATTGCTGCTCTCCGTCCAAATATGGATAAGTCATGCTTAACATTAGCATTAGCTGGAGAGTGCTGAGACTCCGAACAGGAAAAAAATAGCTCTAGCTATAAGATGCTCTACACAGCACCAACAGCACTTCAGGTTAATGAACTAAATTAACCACCCTTTTTGACTGACCTTCCTTGTATACTAAATATATCTGGAAATAAACAATTTTCTATTCTTCTTTGCGCTAAACTCCCTGCAGAAGTTACAGCGTAATTTCCTAGATCTCTATAGTAGTTCATCTGTGGGCCTGTTTTGGTGGAAAGGAAAAACACAACACTGAGATGTCTGTTTTGAGGAAAGCCCACAAAAATTAAAATGGACTTTACAAATGGATTCAAGATGAAGAAAGGTAGGCTGCAATTTGAGTCAACTATCCTTAGCAATAGCAACTTGCTTAGTACATCTTATTATAAAGGAAAATTAGCCCTTAGCTAAAGAATCATTAAACACCCATGCTTAATCCTGTAACTAAAATAGCACTTAAGATATAGCTAGTTTACCAGGATTTCACCTATGATATAAGGGAAGCAAATAGGCCACTCTTATTGGTTTAAAGTGCATCCAACTGTTTGGAAATGAGAAGCAAAATCCCCCCCAAAACTCAACAATCTAAAATTTTAACTATGATGTTAGTGAATAAAAATGGAGAACACATTTTGAGGAGTGGGAAGAAAAGGAAAAGAAAATGTTGGGTTGCCATTTTCAGGGCTTTGAAGAAGAAAACTCCAGAGCTTTTACCTCTTCAGAAGCAGAAGAGCAAGAAACAAATCTAATGGGGCTCACATCCAACCCTGCTGTGAATACATTCAGATTTCAAAAGGTAAATTGTACCAAGATATTATTCATTGTATTATGCAAACATCTAAAATGCAAAACTTTGCTCGGCAGGTTGGACAAGGCACTTGGCTTGATAGCCAGGTCTCTGGGTGCTGCTGATCCTGCCGGCTGGCAAACCATTTCCCCATGCAAGTCAGGCACCACATAGGACGACAGTAGCATTGCTGGCATTCTCCTTCGTTTGGCTCTTGGCAATTTTTAACAAGCTTGATGTTTGCATTAGTCTGCATACACCCTATACATGGCTCCAGCTCCTATAGAAAGAGAAAAAGGGTAAAAAAGCATAACCGTATAGCAAATTATTGCTCTTCAACATCATTTATGAAGGTACTTGAAATGTAATGTTTGTTATGTATTCTCCTTCCCCCAAAAGGAAGGAAGATATATTGGGTGAAATCCTAACTCCAATGAAGTTAACGGGTGTTTTTCAAGACGGCCAGGATTTCACCCCCTGGGAGTTTTCCAGCAAATTTTGTATAACTGAAAAGGACAGACTATCTGGGCATTTATCCACAGTTAGTCATGTTGGGTGTGCACCTGCAGCCCCCTTGGGAAGGTGCAGGCTGGAAGAACAGTTTTTAATGGTTTTATTAACAATAATAATTTGCATCGCCATTGGGCTTTCCAGCCCAGACCCTCAAAGCATTTACGTGGTCCAGCAGATAGAGCACTAAACTGGGAGGATTACACCTGAGTTCTACTCTCAGCTTTTTCAATCATTAGTGTGGCCCTGGGCAAGTCACTTAACCACTCAGTGCCTCACTTTGCTCATCTGTAAAATCTTTATCATACTTACCATACTTTGTACAGCACTTTACTCTATAAATGAAAAGTGCCAAGTAGTATTTACAATCAAATTAGCCTCATAATTCCCCTTCAAGATATTATCTACATTTTACAGAGGGGGAAAGCTCAGGCACAGAGGGATTGAGTACATTGGTTAGAGTCACTCAGAAAGTCAGTCTCAGAGCTCGGGAGATATCCTAGATCTCCCAATTCCCATTTCTGTGTTTTAACCCCCAAATCATCACCTCTCTTTTTCAATGTAGACCATTACTTATGGTATCAGTCAGTATCAAACCAAAACCCATAAGCACAAGTACTTTATACCTAAAGATACCACAAGCTAAAAGGACTGAAATAAAGTGATTCTCTCTCAACCTAATAACTGTACAGTTCTGAGCCTGAAGGTTTGTTTCCATTGACACGTGGTCCTTATTATTACTGAAGAAAAGATTCAAAATATTATTTATAATGAAAATAAGATCCAGATTAGGAATCATTTCAATGCATTAAAGGATAATAGCCCAGATCCATAAAGATGTTTAGGCACCTAATTTCCATTGATTTCAAAGGACATTGGGTATTTAAAAACCTTTAAGGATCTGGGCCCAGATCTAAAGTAACTTAGCTCTCCAGAAATACAAGATGTAAGGTGTGAGACTAGCTAAGGCAAATTGTCAAGACAGAATATGCCCATCAATTTCAATTATTAATAGGAATTGTGACTCTAGCTCTCTAGACAACACATGGAAATGTAACTCCATCATTTCCAAATTCCCCAGGTAAAATCCTAGCATTGACATTACATTAAAATAAAACTCCTTATTATGATATTTCCCATCCTCCCCCAAACTTAATCAATCAATGGCTTCTCTTGGAGCAAACACCAGAAAAAACAGCCAGGTTTACTTTACTAAATATTTACTGAACTGTAAGATAAACACTATGCAAACACAGTAATCATAGATTTGACTAAGCCAGAAACTACAATTATTATAATGTCAAGTGATTAGAAACTCCTACCTGATTGCTGGGAACAGGGTATGTCTGATTAATTTCCACCAGCGATGTAAAAGTTTCCAGAAACAAGTCACTGAGGCTCTGATGGATCACAACGTTAGCTGCGTTACGGATCGGAGCATGAAGTTTCTCTCGTAGTTCCCCATACTCTGAGGAGTTCAACCTAAAGAAAGGATGGAACAGAATGTCACCTCATCATCCATTTAAGTAAGAAGATAAAATTTATCTTGCTTGCTACTTTGAAGCATAACATCAAAGAAGTGAATACCTAGAAAAGTTGTGTAGCGTGGTGCAGTCTGGTACCTAGTCAGAATAAATACACTTTCGGCTTTTTTTTTTTTTAATAGGTAGTAAAAGGAAAAACTTTATTTTCCTTTTCCACAGGTCAAGACAAACCCTGAAACCCTAAACTCGTTCACTCTTTTTTTAATTGCTGTGGTTGGTTCATGCGGGACCATATTTTCAAAACTGGCTTCTCGTCTTGAGTGCCTAACTTGAGACACCTTTGGCTTGTTTCTTCAGAGATGCTGTGCACCAACACTGCCACTGATTTCAGATGGAGTTGCAGGTGTATGACACCTTGGAAAATCATGGCCAAGTTCAGTCAAGCTGGGATTCCAAAAATTGGGACACCACAACCCTGAAGCCACTTCTGAAAATGTTGGTCTTAAGCATGCATGAAAGGGGTTAGTCTGACAATACTGAAGGGTGAAGCCATCCCTTTAGCTACAGGGCAGATATAACCTGGATAGTGTGTACTTTTCACACTGGCCATCATCATGCCTCAGCCAGACCGAGATGCACGGCTACTAGGGCCAAGAGTGTAGTTTGGACTTCATGCCCATTCAAGTCCTTGGCTTCTTTGCCAAGACTGCCAATAGGGGCCATACAAGAGATGAATTAAAATATTACATAAAACCAAAATAAACCTTGTTCACCAGTAAGTGGAAACCAACTTACTGAGTCTCTGCAGGATTTACATATGTTACCTTGTCCAGTCCCTCCCCCGCCCCATTTGCACTCACTCATTTACATCACGTCTAAATTCTAGTTTGTAAGCTCTCTGGGGCAGATATCAGTTTAGTTATTGCTCCTGTCAGGCACATATCACATAGCTAGGTGCAATATAAATAAATAAATTAGGGCTGTTGATTAACTGCAGTTAATTCACGCGATTAACTTAAAAAAAGAATCACAATTAATCGCAGTTTTAATCGCACTGTTAAACAATAGAATACCAATTGAAATGTATTAAATATTTTGGATGTTTTCCTACATTTTCATACATATTTTATTCTGTGTTGATTGAAAACAAAGTGTATATTATTTTAAAAATGATAAACAAAAGAAATAGTATTTTTCAATTCACCTCATACAAGTACTGTAGTGCAAGCTCTTTGTCATGAAAGTGCAACTTACAAATGTAGATTTTTGTTACATAACTGCACTCAAAAACAAAAAACACTGTAAAATTTCAGAGCCTACAAATCCACTCAGTCCTACTTCTTGTTCAGCCAATTGCTAAGACAAACAAGTTTGTTTACATTTACAGGAGATAATGCTGCCCTCTTCTTATTTACAATGTCACCAGAAAGTGAGAACAGGCATTTGCATGGCACTTTTGTAGCCGGCATTGCAAGGTATTTATGTGCCAGATATGTTAAACATGCCCCTTCATACTTCGGTCACCATTCCAGAGCACATGCTTCCATACTGATGATGCTCATTAAAAAAATAATGCGTTAATTAAATTTGTGACTGAACTCCTTGGGGGAGAATTGTATGTCCCCTGCTCTGTTTTACCTGCATTCTGCCATATATTTCATGTTATAGCAGTCTCGGATGATGACCCAGCACGTTGTTCATGTTCAGAACACTTTCACTGCAGATCTGACAAAACGCAAAGAAGGTACCAATATCAGATTTCTAAAAATAGCTACAGCACTCGACCCAAGGTTTAAGAATCTGAAGTGCCTTCCAAATTCTGAGAGCGACGAGGTGTGGAACATGCTTTCAGAAGTCTTAAAACACCACTCCGATGTGGAAACTACAGAACCTGAACCACCAAAAAAGAAAATCAACCTTCTGCTGGTTGCATCTGATTCAAATAATGAAAATGAATATGCGTCAGGCTGCACTGTTTTGGATTGTTATCAAGCAGAACCCGTCATCAACATGGACCCATATCACCTGGAATGGTGGTTGAAGCATGCGCATCTGGCACGTAAATATCTTGCGATGCCGGCTACAACAGTGCCATGGGAATGCCTGTTCTCACTTTCAGATGACATTGTAAACAAGAAGCAGGCAGCATTATCTCCTGCAAATTTATACAAATGTGTTTGTTTGAGTGATTGGCTGAACAAGAAGTAGGACTGAGTGGCCTTGCAAGCTCTAAAATTTTACATTGTTTTATTTTTGAATGCTTTTTTTTGCACATAATTCTACATTTTGTAAGTTCAACTTTAATGGTAAAGAGATTGCACTACAGTACTTGTATTGGGTGAATTGAAAAATACTATTTCTTTTGTTTTTTACAGTGCAAATACTTGTAATCAAAAATAAATATAAAGTGAGCACTGTACACTTTGTATTCTGTGTTGTAATTGAAATCAATATATTTGAAAATATGGAAAACATCCATAAATATTTAAACAAATGGTATTGTAATTAGCAGTTCAATTATTAATTGCAATTACTTCTTTTAATCACTTGACAGCCCTAAAATAAATAAATAGAGTGTGTTAATAGTGCCAACCATTGTACTGCTTTGTATGTAGCATTATGGGTAACACAACTGAGATTTCACGTTTCACATAGGCTACACCTACAATCATTAGATGGTAACAACTCTGTGGCACTACTGTCCAGCAACATTGATCGGGTCCACATTAGGTTATTTTTGCTAAAGTTTCCCACTCTTGCTACCACCAGTTCAGCTCCGGAGGTGGTAGCCACAGTGGCAATGCTAGTTAAGATACGGCTCCTGGTGGCCCCCATTGTTTTAAGCACTGCTCAGCACAGGTCACCACAACATGGGACATAAAACCTGTTGTAGAGGGTAACTTGTCTATAGTAGGGCTCTCATATGTGCTATCACTGGTGGAACTGAACCTGCGGCAGCAAAAGTGAGAAACTGTAGCAAAAAATGTCCTAATATAGACAAGGCCATAGAGGTAAAGGCTCTTCATCCTATTGCTAATTCTCTGACCTACCTATGTTCTTTAACTGTGATTTTCCTTTCTAAACCTGCTCTTCCCCCATTTTGAAGCAGCACAGGGATACAGCAATTTTGCTTTAAATAGTGATGGCACACAGGAAAATCAGGATGTGAAAGGCAATTACTGCTGGGTCTTTCTAGGAAAGAGAAGCCTCTAACACAAACCCCCTACATTGGGAGAGTAATTTCAGGAGCATGATAAGATCTTATTTGGCAAGTTCCAGAGTAGCAGCCGTGTTAGTCTGTATTCGCAAAAAGAAAAGGAGGACTTGTGGCACCTTAGAGACTAACCAATTTATTTGAGCATAAGCTTTCGTGAGCTACAGCTCACTTCTGTAGCTCACGAAAGCTTATGCTCAAATAAATTTGTTAGTCTTTAAGGTGCCACAAGTCCTCCTTTTCTATTTGGCAAGTGCAGTTTGCAGGGACACAACTAGCTGTTTGGTTCTGTCACAGCCAGAATTGATAAAGAATACTCATCCATTACTGGAAAGAAATCTTTCAAGGCTAAGGCTAAGCTGATTTAACAGATCAAACTCTTGTCTACAGCCATATATTGTAGTCTCTAGTACTCAGCTTTTCAGCCTTTACAGGTTAAGCTTTCACACTGATCATATGTATCTGAAAACAACACACCTTGTTTTGACTACATCTTAACTTCAGTAGACTGAGAATCATTTTGATAGGTAATTTAACCTACGATAAGGTAAAATTAATCCTGCCCCAGCAGAGGGGGCTGGACTAACGGAGCCCTACAGTTCTATTATATTTTAATGTAGGGCTGCAATCACACTGAATATTACTCCGTTCAAGTTACAATATGTAGGAGTCTGCAAAAAATAAAAAAGGAAAAGGAACTGTTCAGGGGGCTTGCACCTAGGAGATACTTTAAAAGAGACATTCCTGGGATAACATACATATTTGTAATGTGCTGGCTAGAACCTGTGTCACCACTGCCCATGGCTGAATGGAATCACATCTGCTCAAGTGTTTGTGATGCTACCTTCTGGTGGCTGCAGACTACAGAGTGGTTAAATGCCCTAACCCCCAATGTTTTCTGAAAGCTCAGGGGGAGAATCAGCTGCACCTGGGAGAAGTCTGAGAAGGGTTTAATGGGCAGGAAGTGGAGTTAACTGGAGCAGCAGGAGAGTGGAGTACTGGAGAGCAAACTAGCGGTGCACAGAGCTTCAGCAGCACACAGGTGCAGGAAGCCTTGCAGTGGTTGGAGAAGCACAAAAGGTGGGATACTAGGAGCAGAAAGGGAAGCCCAAGTGTTGTTTAGAACCGCTGGCCAGCTGCAAGATGGTAGAAACTGGGGCTGGGCGTGAGGGTCAATGGAGAGATGTGTAAGAGAAACTGAAAAAAAAATCAATCACCTGTATGAGAAAGGCATGATACAGCCCTTTGGAGAGCTACTCCAGTGCACTACTAAATGAAGAATTATAGCTAAAGGTAATATTGCTGATAGCAAGTAGAGGTATTCCTTCAGTGCAAATGGTCGAGGCCTGTGTGTTCAGGGCAGAAGGTCCTAGGTTCTCATGTTGAACATGTGTGATGTATGGGGCCTTGTTCACACAAGTCAATTTTTACAAAAACTTTCCACTGTTGCTAACAATGGTGCAACTCAGCCTGTGGGTATGTACCTATACTGCACACAGGGGGAAGGGGAAATGTTGACATATGTCCTATTATGACTTAGTTATGTTACATCTACATTATACCTATGGAGATTTGCTATTTCTGCATTTTCTTATTACAAGAACTTTCTGACTTTATAAAAACTATTCTTGGTACTAGTTTATTTAGCAAAAGGAAGGCCCTGATATTTCTTTGGAAAAAATTACCAAGGTAAGTGTCTGATTCTTAACAGTGGATGTGACTTTACTATTGCCTCATTAAAACACAATTGAAATAATCAGCTAATGAATAATCTTTATGTCACCACCTTCAAAGCCCTACACACATTTGACCCTCCCTACTTATACCTTTGTCAAGGATTGCATTGGGCTCCTCCCTTCCCCCCACAATCTCCACAGTTCTGCAAATGTTCCAGCTCTGTCAGCTTTTCACAATCACCCTTGTGCCTTCTTCCATGCTTCCTATGGCCTCCCTCAGCTACCCTGCAAGGGTCCTGCCTGGTCCACTTTTAAATCTCTCTTAGACACACCTCTGTAATGCAGTAAGTCAAGTTGATTTGTATATAGGTTGTCCATTACTGTGGCCTTTTCCTTAAACTCTGTCTACTTAACTGTCCTTATACTAAGCTCCTAGAAGTAGGGACCATCTGTTTTCAGTGTCTGGCAGATGCCACTGTAAATAAATAACACATTGAAATTGATGGATTAGTATCTTAGATCAGGCCTGAATATATCTGCTATTCTAGTTTAGACTTCAGAGCCCTCTGACACTTACGATTTAGTCTGTCAGTCATATCCACAGGCTGTCCCACAGACTAGAAGCTTACAGATTCAGCCATGTAAATGGACACTGTCAGCTACCTTTTCAAATATACAGTTTTAAATATCCTTTTAGAAGCATGAATAAAAACAAACAACAGGGCGTTGTTTGTTTACTCCTTTGTGAGACCAGCATTACTAAGGATGTCAGCATCACTAAAAATAGCCTTTGTTAACTACATTTTGCTGCAGAACTGTAGATTTATCTAGCTCCTACATAAACAGTGACTTGAAAAACAAAAACAGCAATTGAGAGGAACACAGAAAACAGGCATTTAAAATCCAGAGGACATTCACTAAGAACATAAGAATGGCCATACTGGGTCAGACCAATGGTCCATCTAGCCCAGAATCCTGTCTTCCGACAGTGGCCAATGCCAGGTGCCCCAGAGGGAATGAACAGATCAGATAGTCATCAAGTGATCCATCCCCTGCCCCCTTTCCCAGCTTTTGGCAAACAGAGGCTAGGGACACCATCCCTGGCTAACAGCCATTGATCCTCCATGAACTTCTCTAGTTCTGTTTTGAACCCTGTTAGTGTCTTGGCCTTCACAACATCTTCCGGCTAGGAGTTCCACAGGTTGACTGCGTGTTATGTGAAGAAATACTTCCTTTTGTTTTAAACCTGCTGTCTATTGATTTCATTTGGTGACCCATAGTTCTTGTGTTATGAGGAGTAAATAACACTTCCTTATTTACTTCACACAAGTTATGATTTTATAGACTTCCATTACATCCCCCATTAGTTATTTCTTTTCCAAGCTGAAAAGTCCCAGTCTTATTATTCTCTCCTTATATGGAAACTAGCAGGATTTTAAATTTAAATAAGGTGAAATTTGGGGCCAAAGCTACTTGTCAACTTCTCTTTAAAATTAGGTTTGTTTGCAATATGTCACTGTGAAAACACAACCACTGCTTGTAAAGGTATGTATGTCTCAAAGGAAGATGGAAATCATGGATGAATCATGGTCAATTTTGCTAGAGTCATTGATTTTTATCACAATTTTGACGGGAGATTTTCCCTTGTTCCCTCTTCTCCCCCATCTCTCACCCATAGCTCTTCTAAGTGGCTTCGCTCTCCCTCTTTAACCTGCTCTGGGAATGAGTAACTTGTTCCTCTGATTGGCCAATATGCCTTCATTGCCTTACAGAGTAGCAATCTCCCTGAATAGCATTTTTCCCTGCACCTTTACAGGGCTACACACAACTTTCTCTGTTGGCGGCGAAGGGGAGGTGTCAACACCCTAAAAGTTTTGGGATCTGTCACAGCAGCAGCAGATATGACACATGCGCTTCCCTATCCATCATCAAATGGCATATACTATACACGGCATAACACTGCAAGGTTAATTTGTTTTACCGGATATCAAAAGCTTTCACATAGGGATTAATACTGGCAACACGGATGGTGAGGAACTGCACAGGCATGTTTGAATCAGGTGATAGTTCGTGTTGTCTGGAATCTGTCACTGTCAGATGAATGTCCTGCTGTTGGGCAACATGTAAACTGTAAGTGGTCACTTTAATCACCCAGGTGTCCGTAACAATCACCCTTGCTCCTGGTGCTCCAGTAGCAAACTTGTCAATCCTCCTGAATTCTGTATTGATGGAAGAAGCCACTGCCCGCCAACCAGACTGTGGAAGAGCATGAAAGGCAAGTGTCCGAGCTAAAGGATGGTTATCCCAGCCATTCCGTGACCAGTAATACGCCAGGATGCCAGTGACTGTTGGAGCAAGAACAGCCAGCAAGAAGAATATTTCCCAGCCTTCTGAGGCCTGGTAAAAATAGAAAAGCTGCTTCTCTGGTGCTGCAAAGCACATGCCAATGTAATAACCTGCAAAGAAAGATATTTGCTTTCAGAAGACAATAGAATATATTCACACCAATTGATCTTATAGTTCATCTGGCGGGTGTGCTCAACTCTGGGTGACTTTTTTTTTTTTTTTTTAGGGTGGGGACTTCAATTTCAACTTTCCTAGCCTGAGTCTTTAGAAGACATTTATTTTTACACAAGTTATACAGTTAGTAAAGGGAGGTAATTACAGTTTGCTGAGTAAATAAACCCATATCCCTGTATAACATATAGTCAAACATAGCCAACTGGGAGTTACCGAGAATAAAAGTAAAGTGGTATGTATATAATATGCAGGTCCCAGAGATGGAATTAACCCCATTATTTAAAGTTTGACAGTTTGGGTTTTTTTTTTAAACTTTATAATAAATGGCACTGCACTACCACCCTGAACTGCCTTTCTGTGCTTGCTTCCTTCCCTCTCTGGGGTTAGTTAATCCTGCCAGAGCAGGTCTTCTGATGACAACAACAGACAGAAAGAGTTTTTCGGACAGTGGTGCTGATTGGTTCAGTTTCACAATTCACATGCAGATGTAATTTCATACCTGTGAGTTACAAGGTTTCTCCTTCCAAAATGGATTACTTTGTTTAACACTACAGCTCAAGTATTATTTATGTTCACTTACACTGCTTATTAGAGTGGTGTAGAGACACAGGGCACCATGGTTGGGGTGAATGCAAGACTGTCTTTATTTTCTGTTTACACAGAATTTTACCTCCCTACAACATGCTCCCTAGGGGCCACCCTCAATAGCGGCTCTAAGCGTTCACATCTACTGCCCCAAGCAGAACCTCGCTATTTGCACCATTTTCTGGGAAACCCATTATTGATTACTTCATAATTTGCAGAATCTGACAATCAGTTAGTTAAAAGGTGCTATATCTTACAGTATTTTTTCACTGACATGTAGTTTTGTTTTATTTATAATATTCTGTAATGTCTGAGTAAATATTCTAATAGTGAATTTTTATAAAACAATGAATTCTTAGTAACACCAGATCTCACTAGAGCTGATATTAGATCTCCACTCATAGGCAGGGCAAGACCGTTGTTATTTTGGTGCAAATTAATGAGGCTCTGATGCATATGAAGGAGCTGCTTTACCTCACAAGTACTTCAGATGTGTTTGTGGATTTGCTAAAGAGACAGAAGCATGTAAAGACACTGAAGCCATGGACAATCCCTCAACCTTCAAGATCTGGGTCTTGCCTTCCTTCAACTCACACAGCCACACCCACGTCAAGGGGACACAACAGAGCGCATTTTTCAAACTCAGTGCAGACAAGGCTACATTCAGTAAAGAAGTGGGGATGCAAATCACAGCAAGTGAAAGAGATGAGAAGGGGAAACCACTGTGGGGAAACCACTGTCAGGAGACTGACTAAATGATGACAGACCAGGGTCCAGGCTTTCTGCATAGTCACTGCTAACTGAAGGTGCAACGGGACAGTCTGACAGCAGAGACTGTACAAATACCTATTTTAATTTGCTGTCACCTTCTTCCTCCTTCTCCATCCCCTCAGTTCTTACCACACGACCTAGGTATTATCCCCCCACCCCCTTCACCACAGCCCCCTGGCTATTTCCCTCCATCCCCTCTCCTCAAGCTATACTCCCCCATTCTCCATAGTTCCTTCGTTAATCTCATCCAACCCCCTAACTGTTCTCCTGCCTCACCATCCTCCCACCCTTCCCTACAGCCCCCTCGCTATCCTTTCCCACTCCCTTTCCTTCCTCCCCCTTGCTACTCTCCCCCAGCACTTTCCCCCTCCTTCCACCAACCCCCCGCCCGCTACTCTCCCCCACCATCTTCCCGTTCCTCCCCCCGGGCCACTCTGGCCCCAGCCCTTCCCCACAGCCCCCCCCCCCCCCGGCCACTCTGGCCCCAGCCCTTCCCCACAGCCTCCCCCCCTCCCCCCGGGCCACTCTGGCCCCAGCCCTTCCCCACAGCCCCCCCGCCCCGGGCCACTCTGGCCCCAGCCCTTCCCCACAGCCTCCCCCCCTCCCCCCCCCCGGCCACTCTGGCCCCAGCCCTTCCCCACAGCCTCCCCCCTTCCCCGGCCACTCTGCCCCCAGCCCTTCCCCACAGCCTCCCCCCTCCCCCCGGGTCACTCTGGCCCCAGCCCTTCCCCACAGCCTCCCCCCTCCCCCGGCCACTCTGGCCCCAGCCCTTCCCCACAGCCTCCCCCCTCCCCCGGCCACTCTGGCCCCGGCCCCAGCCCTTCCCCCCCGGCCACTCTGCCCCCAGCCCTTCCCCCCCGCCTCAGCTGCTTCCCCCAGCCCCGCTCCCTCCGTGCCCAGGCCCCCCTCACCGAGCGGCAGCAGGCCGTGGGCCAGCATGGTGCCGGTGCTCCGCCGCAGGTGGTAGTGGACGAAGGCCGCGTCCTCGCTGCCCAGCCAGCCGGCCAGCAGGTTCTGCACGGTGAGCCCGGCCGAGCGGAACTCGTTGGGGGTGAACACGAAGCAGACGGCGAACACCAGGTAGGCCAGCGTGAAGGTCACGGCGGGGCTGTCCATGGCCCCCTCCCGGCCCGCTCCGCTCCAGAGGCGGCTCCGAGTCCGCCTGTGCCGCCCGGCCCGGCCCAGCCGCCGCGCAGGGCCCTGGGAGAGGAAGCGGTGCGGCGCGACAGAAAGCGGCGATCCCCGGCGCGGCCTCCGCCCAGCGGGAGACCAGCCCCCAGCCCAGCCGGCTCGGGACCCTCCTGCGAGCGGGGGCGCTACAGCGGGCTGCAGGGCACGGAGAGGCCCCGGGGGCGTGTGCGCCTGTCCCCGGGCCGCGAGCAGCCTTCCCGGCCCGCCGCCGACTCCCGCTCGGCTTTCGTGTGCAACTCTCCGGTTCCCAGCCCCTGTGACGCGAGCCTTGCACACGTAGCCGACTCCGGAGCGAGGTATCCGAAGTCCTCCCACAAGCAGCGGGCTGCTGGGCTTTGCGGGCCAAAAAACTTCATGACAATCGGTCCCCCGGTTTTTGACAAAGAGCCGTGGCCATTTCACACAAGGGGCCTGTCCTGCGTGCCCCGGTTACTACCCGGGCTGTTGTAATTCCCTACTAGCCCGCGGCCTGTGGCTGAGTCAGTGCCTCTACTGAGAAGCCAGCAGCGTGAGCTCTGCTCCCCGGGGCTAGGCAAGGGACTGACCGCAGGGGATCGATCCTGATACGGATTCCCGAGGTGTTGGTCGAGTTACACACACCAGCGTTTTCCAACTTGGGCACCTAACTTTAGGCAACCAAATCTAGAGATGCTGACCATTGCTAGTATTATACCAATAAAGTAAAAACCAGCAGGATCTTCTTAAAGGGGAAAAGGCAAAATGCCACATTTATTGTGATTACAGAAAGGATCATAGTAAGCAGTTAGTTATAGCTATAACGTTCCATTCAATCTCATATTTATTCACACATTCATTCATACACACACAGGTTCTGCAAGGTTGTTATCATAGTTACCAGGCTTAGAGTTGCTCATGCCAAGCCACTGGCCAGGTGGCCTGGACATGAGGAGGGAGCAGGGCCTTCTCAGATGGTCATCTGATGCTCCTGGAAGTTGGTTTGCAGAATCAGACCTCAAAGTTCTCACTTTCTAGAGTCCATTTTTGTAGGAATTTCTTCCTATACCAGTCTATGGGAATTGCTTCATCATGCTGTTGCTGAATCAATCAGCAGATGTCACAGTCCTGATGGCTCCGTGCTGCCAGATGTTATCTTGTTCTTTGGTTCTCCCATTCTTGAGGCTGTTGGGTGGATTCCAGTCTGCCCTCCCGGCTTATGCTCAGATAAATTTGTTAGTCTCTAAGGTGCCACAAGGACTCCTTGTTGTTTTTGCTGATACAGACTAACACGGCTACCACTCTGAAACCTTTACAGAACAGCGTTCAGAGTAGCAGATGTGTTACTCTGTATCCGCAAAAAGAAAAGGAGGACTTGTGGCACCTTAGAGACTAACAAATTTATTTGAGCATAAGCTTTCGTGAGCTACAGCTCACTTCATCGGATGCATTCAGTGGAAAATACAGTGGGGAGATTTATTTACACAGAGAACATGAAACAATGGGTGTTACCATACACAGTGTAACAAGAGTGATCAGATAAGATGAGCTATTACCAGCCGGAGAGCGGGGTGGGCCATTTCCAGCAGTTGACAAGAAGTCTGAGGAACAGCGGGGCGGGGGGGAGGGCAGGGAATAAACATGGGGAAATAGTTTTACTTTGTGTAACGACCCATCCACTCCCAGTCTTTATTCAAGCCTCAGTCATGCTGAAACTGTGGAAGAGCAGCATCACTTGCCTCATAACCTCAACCGTGCAGAACACAATGCCATCCACAGCCTCAGAAACAGCTCTGATATCATAATCAAAAACGCTGACAAAGGAGGAGCTATCGTCATCATGAGTAGGTCGGAATATGAACAAAAGGGGGCTAGGCAGCTCTCCAACACCACTTTCTACAAGCCATTACCCTCTGATCCCACGGAGGGTTACCAAAAGAAACTACAGCATTTGCTCCCTGAAAAAGCACAAGAACAAATCCGCACAGACACACCCCTGGAACTCCGACCAGGGGTATTCTATCTGCTACCCAAGATCCATAAACCTGGAAATCCTGGACGCCCCATCATCTCAGGAATTGCCACCCTGACAGCAGGATTGTCTGGCTATGTAGACTCCCTCTTCAGGCCCTATGCTACCAGCACTCCCAGCTATCTTCGAGACACCACTGACTTCCCAGCTATCTTCGAGACACCACTGACTTCCTGAGGAAACTACAATCCATCGGTGATCTTCCTGAAAACTCCATCCTAGCCACTATCGATGTAGAAGCCCTCTACACCAACATTCCACACAAAGATGGACTTCAAGCCGTCAGGAACAGTATCACCGATAATGTCACGACAAACCTGGTGGTTGAACTTTGTGACTTTGTCCTCACCCATAACTATTTCACATTTGGGGACAATATATACCTTGAAATCAGCGGCACTGCCATGGGTACCCACATGGCCCCACAGTATGCCAACATTTTTATGATTGACTTAGAAAAATGCTTCCTCAGCTCTCGTCCCCTAATGTCCCTACTCTACTTGCGCTACATTGATGACATCTTCATCATCTGGACCCATGGAAAAGAAGCCCTTGAGGAATTCCACCATGATTTCAACAATTTCCATCCCACCATCAACCTCAGCCTGGACCAGTCCACACAAGAAATCCACTTCCTGGACACTACAGTGCTAATAAACGATGGTCACATAAACACCACCCTATACCGGAAACCTACTGACCGCTATGCCTACCTACATGCCTCCAGCTTTCACCCTGACCACACCACACGATCCATTGTATACAGCCAAGCTCTGCGATACAACTGCATTTGCTCCAACCCCTCAGACAGAGACAAACACCTACAAGATCTCTGTCAAGCATTCTTACAACTACAGTACCCACCTGCTGAAGTGAAGAAACAGATTGACAGAGCCAGAAGAGTACCCAGAAGTCACCTACTACAGGACAGGCCTAACAAAGAAAATAACAGAACGCCACTAGCCATCACCTTCAGCCCCCAACTAAAACCTCTCCAATGCATCATCAAGGATCTACAACCTATCCTGAAGGACGACCCATCACTCTCACAGATCTTGGGAGACAGGCCAGTCCTTGCTTACAGACAGCCCCCCAACCTGAAGCAAATACTCACCAGCAACCACACACCACACAACAAAAACACTAACCCAGGAACCTATCCTTGCAACAAAGCCCGTTGCCAACTGTGTCCACATATCTATTTAGGGGTCACCATCATAGGGCCTAATCACATCAGCCACACTATCAGAGGCTCGTTCACCTGCACATCTACCAATGTGATATATGGCATCATGTGCCAGCAATGCCCCTCTGCCATGTACATTGGTCAAACTGGACAGTCTCTACGTAAAAGAATAAATGGACACAAATCAGACGTCAAGAATTATAACATTCAAAACCAGTCAGAGAACACTTCAATCTCTTTGGTCACTCGATTACAGACCTAAAAGTGGCAATTCTTCAACAAATGGAATTAATTTGCAAACTGGATACAATTAACTTTGGCTTGAATAAAAACTGGGAGTGGATTGGTCATTACACAAAGTAAAACTATTTCCCCATGTTTATTCCCTGCCACTTCCTCAGACGTTCTTGTCAACTGCTGGAAATGGCCTACCTTGATTATCACTACAAAAGGTTCCCCCGCACGCCCCTTCCTTCCCCCACTCTCCTGCTGGTAATAGCTCATCTTACCTGATCACTCTTGTTACAGTGTTTGGTAACACCCATTGTTTCATGTTCTCTGTGTATATAAATCTCCCCACTGTATTTTCCACTGAATGCATCCGATGAAGTGAGCTGTAGCTCACGAAAGCTTGTGCTCAGATAAATTTGTTAGTCTCTAAGGTGCCACAAGTCCTCCTTTTCTCTTTACAGAACAGAGCCGCAGGTGTGGAGCTCAGCCTTCTATAGGCCTCTTCACTTCTGACTGTTAAATAGAGACCTGATCCTGCACTGAATTCTGCATGGGCGGACTCTTATGCCTGTCTGAGGTCAATGGTGCTTCATGAAGTGCAGCAGTCCACCTGTGAAGAGCTCATTCCAGAATTGAGGTCTAGGTGTTTTCATAGCTTCCACCAATACACCATATAAAAATCCAGTTGAGGCTTCAAATTCAGAGCCTTGCCTTGTAATTTCATCCCATATCCTTATTTGGCCTTGTGATCACTAGGCTTAATTTTTGTAAAATTTCCCCCTTTGCAAAGTGGTTTATGGCATAAACACAGAGAAGTTAGATAAACAAGTAAAGTTATCTTGCTAGAAGGTTGCAACTTAACACTACTTTATTTCTTAGAATTCAGAATGATAACACACAAGAACCAAAGAGAGACAAAGCTGTTCTCTAAGACAGAGAGGCACAACTCACCTTCCCCTTGTTCTTTTCAGACTGACTATGGTACTCTCCCCATCCCAGATGACTAAGGTACCTAGCCTGCAAGTGGACCTGGAACTTCTTCCCTCCACACACACTCTTAAAGTGATAGCTTGCATGTCCAGATTATTCACACAAGTAAGGGTTATTCATAAGAACAGTCCTATTGGGTCAGACCAATGGTCCATCTAGCCCAGGATTCTTTCTTCTGACAGTGGCCAGCACCAGATGCTTCAGAGGGAATGAACAGAACAGGGCAGTTTTGAGTCCAGTCCCATCTTCTCGCAGTTGGTGCTTTAGGGATACCCGGAGCATGGGGTTGCCTCCCTGACCATCTTGGCTAATTGCCATTGATGGACCTATGCTCCATGAATTTATCTGATGCTTTTTTGAACCCACTTACTTTTCACTTTCACAACATCCTATGGCATTGAGGGTCACAGGTTGACTGTGAGATTCATGTGAGTAAGAATTGCAGGATTGGGTCTTATGTTAGTCATTTCAAAAGTATTTTATTCAGTTATTTCCAGAGCAATGTTTTATGTCATTGTTGTTAACATTTACATTTTTCAGAAATAAATAAGTTTTTTTGTAGCATTGGCTTGGTGTTTTATAAATACCAGAGGTCCTTATCCTGCAAAAGGGACCCACTTGTGCAGACCCCTTGCTCACACAAAGTCCTATGCATGTCCAGGGACTGAATCCTGACATGATGTTGATGCAGGTGCAGTGATCCACCTACAACTTATTATGGCATTTGTGCCCATGTGAGCATAAGAATCCTTGCAGCATTGGGACTTGAAATAGATAATTGCAGTATTTATATTGGGGTAAGATTTTAAAATAATATTTGTGTAGGATTAAAGTAATTATTTGCCCAGGTTAAATTTTGTTTGTAATACAGACAATTGTGAGGCTGTTTCAGTGACCTATGCTCTTTATTAGTAAATATACAGCATGTTCCTTGTAGGAAACATTTATTTGAAGCAGAATATATTTAGGTCTCTCAGTAGCTTTCCTGAGCTCACCAACATCAGCCCCTGATTCTGAGCCCCCTGAAGCCAGTGGGGAGAATTTGGTGCTTAGCCAGCGGGAGCGAGATGAAAAGGTTCTCGTGTTCCACCCTCATCCCTAGAAAACTACATTTCCCAGCATGCCCCACGCACCATCGCTTAGTTCTGGGGAGCTTTTATTGGCTGGGTGCCCCTCCTCCAGCCCCCTCTCTGATTGGTCTTTTCATACCGAGGTCACCTCTGACTTGATTGGCTCCTGGCCTGTCATTGGCAGAGTCGAGCTAACGTTGACATTTGAAATCCTGAGGCGGGGGCCGCGGCTGCGGCGAGTGGGCTCGGCTGGTTGCTTGCCGGTGACGGGGAGAGCGGCTGCGGGGCGAAGAGGGGAGACACCCGGGCAGCCGAGCGCACAGGCAGGGCCTCAGGCCTGGAACTCGCCGGCAGGTAGCAGCCCCCCCACCCCCAGCTGCGGGGACGCTGGCGGGGTGGTGTGGGGGGCCGGGAGGCGCTGAGGTGTCGGGGAGGGGAGAGGTTTGTGGGTTCCCCGCTGAGGGAGTCTGGGGTGTGGTGCGGGGCCGGGGGTGGGGACTAATGGGTCTCCCTGGGCCGGGTGGATTTGGCTCGTGCACTGACGTGACGGTGAGGGTGTCCTGACAATACGGCGGGGGGGGGCGTTCGTCTGTCGGCCTCTGAGCCTCCCAATCTCCTGTCGCCCCTTCTTCTCCCTCTCTAGTCTAAGCCGATGAAGCGAGCTGCAGCTCACGAAAGTTTATGCTCAAATAACGTTGTTAGTCTCTGAGGTGCCCCAAGTCCTCCTTTTCTCTTTGCGAATACAGACTCACAGGGCTGCTACTCTGCAATCTCTCTAGGCTGTTCTCCCTTCCCCATTGTTGCAGCTCAGTGGCCACGTCTGCGGCTGCCCGGTGTGGGAGCCGCTGCTCCATTCCTGGCTCTGCTGGTAACCGAATGTCTTGGTGATTCACCAGAAAAAGGCCCTCTTTTGTTCCCCTGAAATGCGTGACAGGGGCATGGGGGAGGGGCAGGGGGTTTAATCATCAGCTGACTTGGCAGTGGCATGACCGGGATCTCCTCTGCCTCCTGGTGAGGCTGTGTCACCCTCCGCCCTTTCCTTTGAGTTATGTGTTACTTTCGCAGACTTGCCTGTGGGGCTGTAACTTACTAAACAGGATGGCTTTTTGTGGCTGGGAAGTCTGACTAAAATCAGCCTGGCAGTCATGTCTTCTAGTTGTAAATAAAAACTGATTTTCATTTACATTTGCTACTAACTTAAATGCTGGTATTTTTTTTTAACATAGCTATGGTCATCCCAATGACTATGCTCTTACTGAGTGCTAAATCTAAGAGCTCAATATTGCAAAAAAATAAAACGTAGGTTTTAAAAAATGTGGTATGTTTTACACATGTGCCCAAGGTATCTTTAAATATCCATGTTATTCTATGACTGTGATTCTCAACCTATTTATCATTGTGGGCCGCATATCCAGCTCTCTATGTGTTATGTAGACCACATCCACACAATATATATTACGTGTATGGCCCCGAGGATGTCATATGGGCTGTAGCTGTGTGGTGATTGGGCCCCAAGTGGTCCATGGGTTGAGAACCACAATTCTATGAACTGAACATAGACAACATGCACATGCCAGTATAGAACACTGGCCATGCAAAGCACTGAAGCTACCTGTTCTTCATGTCCTGTGTTCTGCTGAAGAACTGAAGGCATTATTCATAATGCTCCACACTAGTCTCTTCTCTCTACGCTGAATATTCAATGCAAACTTTAAGTATGCACAACTGTGTGAGTATTTGGGTACGCTGTTGCCATGATCTTAAAGTTTGACATATATGCCAAAATGAACTACTACTAAACAGTTTTTAGCTGCGCATCTTCTAATTTCAGGTTTTGTGCATTCTGAGGCATACAGAGAAACCTGAGTTGACCTTTTTATCTAATGATATTGACAGTTCTGCATATGCAATTGCAGATTGGCACCAATGCACTTAATTATATCCTTCACTAAAACCTAAAGCAATTAAATGTTAAATTGTTGAGATTTATATATTTATAAGGTGGAAAACTCAGTGATGGCTTTCACATACTAACTCAATCACATTTACACATGACCATTCTTATGCGGTTGTACCTCATGGTATACTAATATTTATGCAAATGGATCAAGTTATAGTTATTTGCTGTGAAAACTAACTTGTGTTCTCAACCAAATCTTACATTAAAGTAGTCTACTCTCTGCAACACTACTTCAGATATCAAGTATTTTACAATGACTTTGTTTCAGAATGTAGAAATGGTTGCAGTGGTTGCTAATGTATGGAAATCTAGATATGTGGTGTGTGCATATATAGTATCTTTAACTCGATGCTGGATCCCTATTGTGCACATCATATGTCTTTTTAGTGGTCTTTTATTAACTTTTCCAGCATGAGCAAAGGCAGCTAAATTGAATAAGTGAAGAAGTCTCTGAATGGTCCTTGTTGTGTAAAGAGATCTGGTATTAAAAGGATGCTGTCAACTTAAATCTTATCTTATACTTTCTGTTTTATTCACTGACTACTTAGAATATTACAACTACAACTCTAAAAATTCAGTTCACTGCTGCTCACAGGTTTGTGTGCATGTCGTCGTCTTCCCCCCCCCTCCCCTTTGGCTTGGACAAAAAGCAGTGAGGTTAACTTCCCTTGAAGATTCTCAGAGCTGTAATTTGGGGGCAAAGTTTCAGTTGACACTGTCCCTTTAAAACAAGATGAGGACTAAAAAGAATAGCAGACATGCTTTAAATCCTGCTAAACTTTCTTGCATACCTGTCCATTTTTAAAAAACCCTCATAGATAGTTCTTAAACATTCAAGAGTAATACTAGGCATCTGTAATTATTATCACAATCATACCCACAAAAAGACAGACAAATGAAAAGAGTGTCTGTCAGAAATCGCCAGAGTTAGAGTCCAGTGCCAGCATCAAAAACATTAGGATTTTTATAATAATTTTTGAATACTTGCTTTCACTGTGCTCTAAACTTCTCTATCTTTTGTCCTTGATATAAAACCCACTGAAAAGTAAGCATACTATAAATTGTGCTCCCCTAGATCACTCGTAAAACAAATCAGCCTACAAAGTCTGATGAGCTGTGTATAAGCTCCTTTAATGTCGACGGTAACGTTGCATGGAAAAATTATATTCCCTATAAAGCTCTTCTGGTTCTCATGCTAAAATGTTATATATAATATTTATGTAAATAGGACCCTATGGTTCTATGTGCCTTATTATGTCCGCTTGAACTGTTGAGTCACAATTTATATTTGAGGGGGATGAATAACTGACATCCTGAGAAAGTGGGAGGAAATGCCTATTATGCTTATGTCCTCCGCACCATTTCAGAACATTAACTATTAAAAGCTCTGTTCAAATAAGGAGATTCTGGAAGCTTAATCATGATGCATTATAAATAAAATGTAGGAATTTTGCAGGCATTCTGTTTCCCCTGCAAAAACTGTGGCTACGCATAGCTTGAATATCATGACAACTGCATGACTGCACATACCTGTCAGGTTTGGGGGAGGGGAGGGAAGAGAAGAGAACTTGTGACCACGTTGTGTTTAAAAGCAGAGTTGCTGATGTAATATTGTATGTATCTGCTTTTTCAATGTATTGTAGTATGTTAACTTGCATAAGGATTTAGAATAGTTGTAAAACTCAGTTCTGTGGCTGTTAGTCTTTCTTCACTAGCATGCCAGGCTGACTGTTAAGTGTCCAATTATCTGAAAGCACAGCTGTCTGACAACACCCTCTCATTCACGTTGTGGGCATGTAAATGTGTTTATTTTCTAGAATGAGTCTGCAGATTTTAAATGGCGAAAACATCAGTGATGATCTAACAGCAGAAAGCTGTTCCTTCCTTTTCCCGCCACCAGAGTCCACAGGGAGACCTTCTATCCTTCGTCCATCACAGAAAGAAAATCTGCCACCAAAAAGTGTAGCAAAAGCTATGAAGGTATGTCTGCATTTATGTTAGCCTCTTCCTTCTCACGCTTTCAGGGCCTCGCTCTTAAGAGAAAAAGTCATGTATGTATTGTTGGGGGCTTAAAAATATTCAGTCAGAAACTACTTTTTTTTTTTCAACCTCAAAGGTAACTTTTCAAACTCCTATGAGGGATCCTCAGACTCACAGAATCCTGAGTCCTAGTATGGAAAACAAACTTGATACTACTTTCACACTAGACGATTGTACTGAAGTTCTAGGAGACCTTCATCCGTCTGAAACCAGCAGTGCTGCGTGAGTAATACACTTAGTGTTCTTGCAAATAATTAAGGCTATTAAGAGTGACTGGTTTGTGAATGCAATATATGTTGAGGATGACTATCTCCCATTAGAAATTTGTCTGCATAATCAACTCTGACACTTTCATACTTATCAGCAAGTTCTAAATTGTACAAGTAAAGCAATCTGGTGCTGCAATTAAAAATGATACAGGGGAGCCTACATAGCTGGAGCAAAAATACCCTAGTAATAAGCACTACTACGATAGTAATTATAATAGTACTACAATAGTAATTCCCGTGTTCTAGTCCCAATGCTTTCACTGAGACTGGTCAAAGGAGTCTGACTAGAGGCAATGCTTGAGTTATACCTATAAAACAATGCTGGGAAGACAAGCCCTTAGACTACATGACTAAGATTTTTTTCAGTGGTACTCACTTATAAGTAGGGCTGTTGATTTAATTGCAGTTAACTCACACGATTAACTCAAAAAAATTAATCGCGATTAATCGTAGTTTTAATCACACTGTTAAACAATAGAATACCAGTTGAAATTTATTAAATATTTTGATGTTTTTCTACATTTTCAAGTATATTGATTTCAGTTACAACACAGAATACAAAGTATGCAGTGCTCACTTTATATTACAAATATTTGCACTGTAAAAATGAGAAACAAAATGGTATTTTTCAATTCACCTCATATAAGTACTGTAGTGCTTTCTCTTTATTGTGAAAGTGCAACTTACAAATGTAGAATTTTTTTTGTTACTTAACTGCACTCGAAAACAAAACAATGTAAAACTTCAGAGCCTACAAATCCACTTAGTCCTACTTCTTGTTCAGCCAATTGCTCAGACAAACAAGTTTGTTTACATGTGCAGGAGGCAATGCTGCCTGCTTCTTGTTTACAGTGTCACCTGAAAGTAAGAACAGGCATTCACATGGCACTGTTGTAGCCAGCATTGCAAGATATTTACGTGCCAGATGCACTAAAGATCCATATGTCCCTTCATGCTTCAGCCACCATTCCAGAGGACATGTGCCCATGATGATGATGGGTTCTGCTCAATAACAATCCAAAGCAGTGCCAACCAACACATGTTCATTTTCATTATCTGGGTCAGATGCCACTAGCAGAAGGTTGATTTTCTTTTTTGATGGTTCGGGTTCTGTAGTTTCTGCATCGGAGTGTTGCTCTTTTAAGACTTCTGAAGCATGCTCTACACCTTGTCCCTCTCAGATTTTGGAAGGCACTTCAGATTCTTAAAACCTTGGGTCGAGTGCTGTAGCTGTCTTTAGAAATCTCACATTAGTACCTTCTTTGCATTTTGTTAAATCTGCAGTGAAAGTGTTCTTAAAACAAAGAACATGCTGGGTCATCATCTGAGACTGCTATAACATGAAATAGATGTCAGAATGTTCAGTCACAAATTTAATGCATACGTTATTTTTTAACGAGCATCATCAGCATTGAAGCATGTCTGCCAGAGTGGTGCCCAGAGCATGAAGGGGCATATGAATGTTTAGCATATCTGGCATGTAAATACTTTGCAATGCTGGCTACAACAGTGCCATGTGAATGCCTGGTCTCACTTACAGGTGACATTGTAAATAGGAAGCGGGCAGCATTATCTCCTGCAAATTGTAACCAAACTTGTTTTGTGTGAGTGATTGGCTGAAGTAGGATGGAGTGGACTTTGTTTTATTTTTTGCAGTTATTTTTTGTACATAATTCTACATTTGTAAGTTCAACTTTCATGTTAGAGATTGCACTACAGTACTTATCTGAGGTGAATTGAAAAATACTATTTCTTTTTTACAGTGCAAATATTTGAAATAAAAATAATATAAAGTGAGCACAGTACACTTTGTGTTCTGTGTTGTAATTGAAATCAATATATTTGAAAATGTGGAAAACATCCAAAAATATTTAAATAATCTATTGTTTAACCGCGTGATTAATTGTGATTAATTTGTTTAATCGCTTATAAACCCTACTTGTATGGCATTTTGTTCTTTTTTTCAGAAAATTACTATCTCCAAGCTGGCTAAAAAGAACTGGATAATCTTTGACTAGTGGTCAAATTCTGATCTCAAATCCACGCAGCTTCTCTGAACTGAACAGCAGTATTTGATTCTAGATCTTTAGGCACGGTCACTAATTTCTTAGTTGTAATTCATATGTCAACTAAACTTCTTGCTCCTATGTCTCTAAATGTCAGGGTCTGACATGTAGGGATTAAGTGACTTTTACAATGGCAAAATGGAACATTTATTGATGGTGTTGTACAGTCATAATTCAGGCACAAGTAACAGCATCTCAAGAGCTACTGCTTTTGTTAGAATAATAGAATATCAGAGTTGGAAAGGACCTCAGGAGGTCATCTAGTCCATTCCCCTGCTCTGGTATATCTCCTCTCCCTTTCTCCATGCTACAATGAGAATGCTTGTGTTGCTGCAGTCTAGTATTGTGTTGTGGTAAGGAGTATGAGGACTTATTTTAGGACTAGGAGGAAGAAAGTACTGCAGATGGAAACTTTCAAAGAACGGCACTGTGGTGCATGGTTCTCAGGCTCTTATTGGTTAAGTACTGAAAGAGGATGGGAGGGGTCTGATTACTTAGACAACAAGTCTTGCAGAGAAGAGACTCACAGGGTGGGGAGATCGTAGTGAACTATATCCTTTCTTGCTTCCAACTTTGTCATGCTGGAATTTTAACTGGTTGGCTTTTAATTATGTTTTGCTGTATAGCTTTTGTGTGTGTGGCATTCATATAACTTTTTGTACTCTTTTGCAAAAGAGGCAAAACAATGGGAGGAAATACTTTTTCAGGAAGTAATGTCTTAATGCTCTATCATGTGTACATGAGCTACAAATAAGCAAACTTGAGCTCAGGGGTGACATGGGAACATAACATTAGAATGCGTCTGTAGTGATTATGCATAATCTTTCTATAATCTATTCGCTTACAGCAGTCAGTCATTTCTTTCTCCCCCCACCCCCTGTGTTCTTCCTTGCCTCTCTGTTTTTAGTAAGTCTTAGCATTCAACTTCTGTATTCAGAGCAGTCTATGCAATTCTGGCATACATGTTTCATAGATGGCGGGGGAGGGAAGGGAGTGTTCACGGACAGCCAAAAAAAAAAATCAGCAGTGACCAGAGAAAGCAAAGGATGGAATGGAAGAAGTGAGTCATGTTATAACTTGATACATTATGTTGATGGTCACCCCCATTCTTATAAACCCTGTGTGAATATCTACAGTAGTCCAGGAATCTGTACCATTATCTGAATCTAAGTTCTGTAGGGGTTTTCAGTACTACTGGTTCTTTACTACTGCAGTACATATTCAGCCTATCCAGAGAGTTATGCTCTGAATTTCAGCCTCCCTTGTAAAGCATTCCTATGTGGGGTTGAGGAGAAAAGGAAGGGGACTCAGCAGTGTGTTTCTATATGAGCACAATGTGGTGGAGGAGAACTGACTTCTTTAGGAGAGATTTTGTTGGCTTTTCTCTAATCCCTGAACAGTAAGATACCAGGGTGGTAGGCTCTTTAGAAAGCAGACAAATTCTCTTGCTTTTATGGTGATATCAGCCCTCTTATGTCCAACTCTTTTGGTGTAGCATAAAGCTTTGCAAACTCCAGCATATGAGTTTGAAAACTGTTTTTTTAAATGGTGTCTTAAAATGGCTAATTATAAATTAACACTGACTTTATTTTTGTGTAACAGAAATCAACATGTAACAGAATTTGACACTAAAATTACTAGAGAAGATGCACAAATGCAGGAGGAAGCCAGTGTTGTTCCTTATCCAGATGATGAGATGCCAGTGAAAAGCTGTGGTACATACAGCATTGATTTTGATAACTTAAACAACATCAATCCATTCCAGAGTTCCTCTCAGATGCAGAATTCTCCTGAGAGTCTAAAAAAGTCTCCTATATTGTCTAGCAACCCTGAAAAGGTTTCTGAGAAAAATGATACAAATTCTCTGTCACTGGATGATATACTTCCTGTTACTTCCCCACCTACTGCTGCAGTGTCTGAGAGTACAAATCTAAATGCAGACACTCTTATTGGTGTGACAAAAGAGACTGTTTTCATGGATGTCGTGGTGTCTGGTAATGAATCCAAACCAATTCCTAATGACACTGAACAGGATGTAAAGCCCACTTCTGGTGAAGTCAGCAAAACCAATTCTTCCAACAGATCAACACAAACACAGAATTCTCCACCACCTGTACAAGGGTCCTACACCTTTGATCCTAACAGCTCTGATACAACACATCCTTTTGAAACTAGGGAATCAAAGCTACAGAATTCTCCAGTAGCAGAAAGAACTTCAACAAAAGAGTCAAAACCTGAAGAAGAGGCTAGCTTCTCCAAAGCCGAATCTGTGAAACTAGAATTTGACTTCACTGATAACACAGCTAGTAAAAGGCCACCTCCAAGGAAACTAGGTAAAAGACCTGGAATTAAGCCTCCTTCCAAGAAAACCACTATAGCTCTAGGGAAAACATTGGAGAACTCTGAGGCAAAAAGCAAAAGTAAAACAGAAAGTGAAATTCCTGTTTCCAGTGCATCTTATAACTTTGACTGGGACAAATTTGATGATCCAAACTTTAATCCATTTGGAGGAGGTTCCAAAGTTTCTAGCTCACCCAAATGCCCTAAACCCAACACCGAAAAAGCTAATCAGCAAGAGGAACAGGATAACACCTTACCAAAAAGGGAATCTCTTCCACCAGAGCAGATTAACAGAATTGTTGTTGCAGATGGGACTGCTGAAGAAATAGTGCCTGAAACTCAGTAAGTAAATCTTTAATTGAACTTGTAGAACTGCCTCAAAGACTTTTTTTCAGGGCAAGATGATGCCAAAAATTTGTGGGTGCAGAACTCTGTACAGTTCTGAGAAATCTGTGCTGATGCCTCTGAACAGAATTTTTGTGTTGACAGTCAACAAATTTTAAAAATACCTCTCTCTGTCCTTGCTTCAGAAAGTAAAAGATAAGAGCATCAGATCTGTGTGCCTGCTCTCCCTTCAACATTGCCCTGCCCCCTCCTTCAAAATAAACATTATATCTACCCTGTTTCCCATTCACTGATCTGTCACATTCCTTCCATTGTAGATGTTAAAGCTTGGAGAGCTACCAGATAATGGCTGGTTCAGTAGCAGGGAGCGGAACAAACTGGACAATGGTTCTGTTTTACACTCTTAGCCTAAAATCAATTTCTCACTTCACCTCTGGTACCTAACCCTAATGTTCTTGGGGTGCAGGACAAGAGCTAGCAAGGAAGAAATGACCCTCTTGTTCATCCTATTATTCTATAGTAGGGAGTTAACACTGCTTTCTGGTTGTGAACACGGTCTGTAATATAAATGCTTCTCACAAAATCTGGAGCTGGAGGAAAAAGTAGTAATATCAAGGGACTGGAGCTTTCTTCCCCTAGTTAATTTTAGGGTGTAGGGTGTTGAGTTTTGAAGTCCAGTTTTAACCACTACATGCCAACGACTTTACTATGGAACATATTGGAAACAACTAGCTGTTTATCCAGAGTAGAATCTATTTCATTTCATTTGATAAGAATGAGTAATATGTGTTCACTCTCCTGGTCAAGCATACAGAGCCACCTATTACTGTTAAACTTAGGGTAAATATTAAATTTACACTGCCATCAGCTAAAGTTTTGGACTGCTACAGTGAGGCTTTATGGAGTGCCTATAAAAACGTTACTACGGATATTAGACCATTGTTAAGGGGAGGGTGGGAACCCTATGAGTTCTGGGGTTTAACTCCAACAGAGCTGTTTTCACAGAAATAGAAACTCCTTTAAATCTAATCTCCCTGCTTTTTGTTAATGGAAAAGGCTGTTTGGCCATTCTGTGACAGTCATGACTTTCTGTGCATCCATGATAGCATTCTAGCTTTCATGGGAGAAGTATGTAAATTCATTATCTTACGTGCTGATTTTTTGTTAATGGAGAGCTTGTTGCCATTTAGAGACCACTATATTAGTCGTGGGCTGAGGGGGGAGGCAAGCTGTCAAACAAGCTTCCTCTGCTTAAATGACTCTTAGCCAGGTCTAGGAACATGTTTAGACCTTACAACTGACTAGATTACGATGACTTTAACTGTTTGTTTAGTAGCTTCCCTGAAGAAAAACTGAGTGAAGATGAAGACAAATTTGTAGTTCAAGCAGAAATTGAAGAGGAATCTTCAAGAGAACTAACTATGGTAATGTGTATCTATATTTAAGATATCCAGTTCTTGGTAAAACCATTATGTTAAAGCAGTTTTCTATTTCTAATAAAGTTGCTGTTCTCCCCTTCTTGCATGCCCTTCAGTCTAAAACTGTAACTCTTACAGATCCTCAGACTTCTTTAGTGAAAACAAAGTTTATTTTAAAAACCAATGAAAGAGGGGTTGGGCCCTGTCTGTACCAAATCCATAAACTCACCCTGACATAACTGAAGGGATCAAATCAGTATCACGGAACATCTGAAATATCTTGATTTTAGTTGACAGCATAAAGTGCTCAGGCTAAAAACTTAAATCAAGGGTGGGGAATCTGATAAAATGCAGTTCTGCTTGATGAGGATTAACACAATGTGTTGGGTTAACAAATTCCTGCTGCTGTTGCAGTCTTCCCCATGGATTCTGTTTCAGCAACCCTTTTAACTGTTGTGTAACAAACTGATTTAACCATCACTAATGTTTTTAAGTGCCATAAATGCACTATGCCAGTCATACTCCCAATGTTCCATATTACAAACTAAGTGTGTGTATGCCTTCCAGGAGAAAAAAACAAGCTCAAATACCTCACCAGTTGATGCCCACAGTCAAGATAACTTGCCTTTAATTGGCAGTGGAACATCCCCTTTGGCTGACCAAGAACATGAAGCCAATTGCAAGAAAACTGAAATGGCAGTTGATATAAAGGATCCAACAGTAGTCACTGAGTCTGAAGAGTACTTCAGACCCTCAACAGAAGGTAAGAGCAGTTGCTCTTAGCAAGGCGCTGCAACAGAACTGGACACACATGCTGTTAAAACAGCTCTGTATGCTGTTTTTCCACTACTTCAGTTTAAGTTACAGGAACATACATCCCATTACCAATTCTAGTTTTTAATGTTTCACCCTGCCTACCTTTAAAGGGACAATCCTTAAATTCAGACCAGTAACTTTTCCTAAGATTATTGAAACTGACAGAAGTTTAAAGAAGACTTGTTACACTTAACACTTGAAAGCATTGTTTACGGTCAGTTTCCCTCTAATAGTTTTCTTTGACTGTTTGCTTCTTGCAAGTACTACCCAATAGCTATTTTTAAAGTTGAAGGAGGGGGGAGAAGAGTAACATTAAAGCCACCAAAACGGCAGGGTTGTCGGAGCTGGTGGAGTATCCAAAAATACTGTTTCCTTTTCCTTCCCCCTTAAAAAACTGACTAGATTTCCTGTTGACATTGTCCCGTCAAGCAATCGACACTAAATAACCAGGTGCCAAATCCAGTTACAATCCAAACAATACCACCTCACCTGTTTTGGTGACAATGATACGGTTTCTAATGGGTTTCACTTGGCTGGTTGTAACATTAGAAAAGCACTTTTATGTTGAATTATTCTTTTCAGGTCATAAAACTACACATTACCAAAGTGCCCACTATACAAAACACAAATCTATTGAACAATCTTGATACTACATTTACTTCATACAAACCCATAGGACCCACCCTGTCCTTGTTATGGTACAAATGGCTTTTCTGCATTTTCATACCTTAAACAGAGAAATCAAGTGCAGAATTGCAATTTTATTAAAAAATAAAAAACTTCTATAGTATGCTGCATAATTCAAAAGATTGTTTATGCTCAAAACTAGAGGGCTAGGTCTATCATTGCACATTAAGTTTACTTGTTCCCCTTTTTACAATCTATCACAAACCTCTTAATACTCGGGTTGGTGGATCATTTTGGAAAACGATGACTATGGTAATAGCAGCTGTGTGTAAATCTGCATAGATTGAACTGTCAATGATATACTAAAAGGACAGAGCTCATAGAACAGCGTGTCCATTCTTGAGGATACCTCCCTGTTAAACTTAAAGATGTGCACTAGCTTTTCAACTACATCAAGACACTTGAATCGTGTTAACTCCTTCCGTCCCCAAATAAACCTGAGTTTTAAGAAGAGCAGTGGGGTTGTGGGGGTTTTTTTTTAAATTTTTTTTTAAATGCCAACTCTTTCCCTTCTAGGCTAAAGTTCAGGGTTCTTTTCTCCTGCTAATAACTTAATCTAACTGGGGACAGTAGTTTCTCTTTGCTTTCCATCAGTTTCATATCAATGTCACTTTCCATCCTACTCTATTAACAACTGTATGACTGCATTAAATCATTTTTATTAATATATTTGCCCTTTCCAGTTCTAGGAATGGGCATAGAAATAGACTACCTGGAACAATTTGGTACATCCTCAGTAAGTATCTGATATTTAAGCAGTTAAACTTGTTGGCTCAAGAGTTAGGGGTGGGGAGAGAACAATAAGATCTAAGCCTTTCTCCGCTAGGTTGTAGGTTCAAATGTGGCCCAGTTGGGAGTAGCAGTTTTATGTACCATCTCATGAGTAGATAGACTGAGCTCAACCCATTGTCTCTTTCTCATGATCCCCCTATAATTAGCTGCTGTCCTTGTTGGTAGTCTAGCCAAGGCTGAGGTTTGACTAAGCCTATCTTCTGGAGAGAACACACCACTTGAAGTTTGAGTTGGCTATGCTCCAAAGTAACATATCCTTCAATATGATTAATATCTCCCCTATCTCTCCCCAGTTTAAAGAGTCTGCTTTGAGGAAGCAATCATTGTATTTGAAGTTTGACCCTCTGCTGAGAGACAGCCCCAAAAAGCTGGCTCCTGGAACAATAAACTCATGTGTAGTCAATGCACCATTTCAAAGTGGGTAAGTATAGATTTTAATCTAAATTATAAATTTGGTTTTGAACATTCTCATTTTAACTGTTTGTTTGGTTTTTTTAGTCCTCTTTCTGACTTCAGTAGACTGCCTTTGGAAACCCCAAAGCCTGCAGTGAAATCTCTTCAAAATGAAGAAAAGCCTAAAGGACTGGATCTTCTGGGAACTTTCCCAGCTCCAGTAAGTAAATCATAAACATGTCAATTTTCATGTTAGTGGATTTTTGGATGAGTTCTTCGAGTGGGAAGAATAAACAACCTTTATCAACTTCTTGCCTGCTTAATGTTCCTGCACTGCTGTGGGTTAGTGTTGGTGTTACAATTGCCGGTACCCTCAAACAGGACGTATGCATTCACTGGGTGAATGGCATTACAAGTATTGCCAAGAGACTTTAAATGGCTTAATACATATAGGTTGTCTCTGAGTTTTAAAATGACAAAGGAGCTGTGATGATGTATGGAATCTGGGGTACACTTGAGGATATTATGAATATCCATATTGTAATGAGTTATGCCAGATATGCCATGTAAGGTATCTGCAAAAATGTTATAATTTGCCAGATCTGATGATCTGATTTAGTGTTTATTATGAGTTCTAGATATGTATATCTGTATTTCAAACTTGTGCTATGCTTCTGGGTGACACCCCCAGACAGTTTGGTATCTGTACTGCCTAGTCTGCTTGATGGCCAATTAAGGATCATCAGCTATACAACTGACCCATTGAGATAAGGTATGGGGATATACCTTATGAATCAACAAGGCATGCAGGGCATGCCTAAGGACAGAAAAGGCTTCCAAGCCATGTGCTGGGCAGTTTGTTTGAAACAAAGGAAGCACAAGCCGCATGGCAAAAGACTGTAAAAAGGCAGCTGCATCTTCTCCATTTTGGCTTCAGTCCTGCTTCTTACCTCTGGAGGAACTTTGCTACGAACTGAAACTCTGAATAAAGGACTGAATGACCCATCCACGCTGTGGATGTATTCCAGAGGGACTTTCAAGCCAGCAAAATCACCAATACTGCTAGGAGCCTGATATATGGACTTTGAAATCTTTTGTATGTATGTGACTCGTTCCATTTAACATCTGTCTTCTGGTTCTTCCCCCCGCCCCCTTATAATAAACCTTTAGGTTTAGACACTAAATCATAGAATATCCGGGTTGGAAGGGACCTCAGGAGGTCATCTAGTCCAACCCCCTGCTCAAAGCAGGACCAATCCCCAATTTTTGCCCCAGATCCTTAAATGGCCCCCTCAAGGATTGAACTCACAACCCTGGGTTTAGCAGGCCAATGCTCAAACCACTGAGCTATCCCTCCCCCATAAAGGACTGGCCAGCAGCTTGGTATTTTGGGTAAGATCCAAACTGTACTGATCTGGTAACGTGGCTGGCCCTTTGGGGTCAGAAGAACATTTTTTGTGTATGTGAGTAGTTTTAAAACTAAACTTCTCACTGTACTGGGACTAGGTGCTGACTGGGAGCCAGAGAACTGGAATGAAATAAGAGGGCTGTGTGACTTCCTTTTTGCTTCTTGATAACCAGTGGGGAATCAGAAGCATGGTTTGTGACTGGTTGAGGAGATAAACTTCAGTGTTTCCCACCAGTCTTGGGAGTATCTGCTCTCCCTTTTGCAGCCTGCCCTGCCCCTGGCATTTCCAGTGAGGGCTGCCACAGGTCACATTGGCATAGTCTTGGCAGGATCCACAGAACCAGATTATTTGGGTTTTTGATCAGAACCCCATGATATTCCAAACTGGAAATTTAAAACTGAATGTTAAAGTTAGTTAGCTGGCCAGCCCTGTACAACTGGCCCTGCTGGCCACACCTCAAAGATGGGATATGGGGATTAGTTAGTGGAACCAGCTGTATATGAGGAGCCGATTCCTTTATAAAAAGCAGCAGGAAGCTTCAGAAAGGGGAGTGTTCAGGGAGAGAGACAACAGTAAAATGGAAGTCAGAGACTGCTAGGAGTGAGCAAGTTCCAGCATGAAATCCTGAGCCGCAGGGAAAAGGGCTTCAGGTAGGGAACACCTAGGAGACCCTCAGCAGGAAATGCAGATTGCAGCCTTGATGGAGGTTTGAGGACTTTGTTTTATTATTATTTTTGATTACTCTGATAAAACAATCCCCAAGGAGGGTTGTGCTGAAGCATAGAATTTGTTTAGGTAGGTAGCTTGATTGAGTGTGATGGCTCTGTTAGTAGAGCCAGGTACCTGCAGAGTAATCTCAGGCCATGAAGGGATGCTCAAGAGGCAGTTGGCCTATTCACAAGATCTTCATATTTACAATATTTTCTAGCCCCAATACTGGGTATTAAAACTAACTTTTTTTAATGTTTAAGTGAACTGTTATCATTGGTGAGGAGGCTTCTATCAAGCTTGTTTTGACATCAGAGTCACTGTCCTATAATTGTGCTACATAATAGCATTTTTGTTGGCGCTTTTGTTTTACTCTGGCAATTAAAAACAAATCTCCAAAAGTGTCTTCCACACCCTGAATTTCTCTTCCTAGTATCTTCCATACTGTCTCTTCCTAGAGAGCAGTTAAATGTTACAATCTCAACATAGCCTAATTTTAAGCCAAAAATTAAATAAGATATTGTGTGTCTGAGTACAGAAATTCAGGATAAGGAGGAAATTCCAGCACTAAGCACTGGTCCTTTGGGGGAACGGGGGAAATCTCGCTTGCTTACCATAACCTTAAGCTAAATTCTTACAAAACCTTGTGTGACGAGAAGCATTTTGTACACGATCCTTTAAATTAAACTTGATTAAATGGTTCTCTGATCCCTAGTAGCATTGATCATATCTCTATAAATTGGCACTATTAATGATCTACAGTGTTTCTGATGTTAAACACTAAAACAGGCTTGCTCTTGGATAGTGGGCTTCTAGACTGGTGTTATTGCATGTTGCCTTTCAGTCCCTAGAGGCAGCTCAAATTCCCATTTCAGTCAAAGCATTCTTTTTTCATACAGCTGAACCCATGTAAGGTGAGAAATGGGTTTTCGCTGTAGTTCCTCTGCTTCTTGAATAAGCAGCACTCTGTGCCAAATTGTACAATTAAATGTAAAGTTTTAAACTTGACTGTCCTTGTATAACTCTATGTGGATGAAGGTCTGTTTGCCTAGCAGTAATGCTTAACTTGCTGTGGGGGGAGCTGTTTCTTTGTCTGCTGTTCATGAATAGGCAAATAGTGCAGTGCGCTGCATCTCAATATAGCTATAGTATTACCACATCTCTTTATCAAGCTAGAAAAATGACTAAGCAGTTTATAGGGATAGCTTTGGGGTTAAAATAACTTGCAATAATCTGAATAGATTCTGATGTGGTAGCCACTCAAACTTTTTGTTTTTCTTCTCCGCAAAGGATACAGTTCCTCTAATTCCAGATATCTCAACCAGTAACGCTTCACCGCTCTCTCCTTTTGGAGTGCCAACCAACACTGCAGTTGACGCTATTATAGAAGTGCTGAAATATAGCCAAAAAGATATGGATGCAGCTGTTGAAACAGTTAAACTAGAGGTAAGAAGAAAGCTTTAAAAGCCTTGAGGAATGTAGCACTTACTTTGAAAAGGCATGTCATTATAACTTGTTATACCAATAAAATAAAAACCAGCAGGATCTTCTTAAAGGGGAAAAGGCAAAATGCCACATTTATTGTGAATACAGAAAGAATCATAGTAAGCAGTTAGTTATAGCTATAACAATCCATTCAATTTCATATTTATTCACACATTCATTCATACACACTCACACAGGTTCTGCAAGGTTCTTATCATAATTACCAGCCTTAGAGTTGCTCATGCCAAGCCACTGGCCAGGTGGCCTGGACATGAGGAGGGAGCAGGGTCTTGTCAGATGCTCATCTGATGCTCCTGGAAGTTGGTTTGCAGAATCAGACCCCAAAGTTCTCACTTTCTAGAGTCCATTTTTATAGGAATTTCTTCCTATATCAGTCTATGGGTATTGCTTCATCATGCTGTTGCTGAATCAATCAGCAGATAGCACATTCCTGATGGCTCCGTGCTGCCAGATGTTATCTTGTTCTTTGGTTCTCCCATTCTTGAGGCTGTTGGGTGGATTCCAGTCTGCCCTCTGGGGGTCCTCTGGTTATTTCCATTTGACGCCTTCTTCAGCCGATGGACACTGGATTCTTAGGCTGGCACCTCCCTGATCATTGTTGTTATCCCCACAAAGCATCCATCCACATACATCCTCTATCTCTATTTTAATCACAATTGTTAACAAAGTGAGATGAATACAACAAAAGGGCGGGGAGTCTCTAGGTGCTGTTTCTGTTGTTACAGAGTATTGCTTTGAGTCTCTCTGAGTAGTTGTTACAAAGAATTGCTTTGAGAACAGACTCTGTCTTAGAATGTACTAACACAATTAGAAGCTTGCAAGTTTCACACACAGAGGAGAGAAACAGTACCAAAAATCAAGAGACCTCTTAATTAGTAATTCCCTGTAATTTAAACTATGGGGAATCAAACTCATTTGTGATTTTAATACAGAACTTCTTTAATATGATCCAACACATGCAAGCATTCCCCTCTTTGAGTTACTCAGTAAATACTGGGCATCTATTTCAACACTTGTTATCCCACTACCCCCACCCACCTTTTCAGGTTTTCATGTACAGTAACTCCCCACGTAACGTCGTCTTGCTTCACGTTGTTTCGATCTTACTTTCCTGCTCAATTACAGAACATGCTCCATTTAAAGTTGTGCAATGCTTCGCTATAACATTGTTTGTTTGGCTGCCTGCTTTGTCCACAGCTGGCAGACCCCGTGGATCAGCGCTCTCCCGCTCCTTCCCCCCGCCCCTGCCTGTGGCAATCAGCTGTCTTGTGGCATTCAGGAGGCGGGGGGGGGGAGGAGCGAGGACACAGTGTGCAGGCTCCTCCTCCCTCCGCTGCCTCTTGAATGCCGCAAGCCAGCTGATTGCTGTGGGCAGGAGGCAGGAGAGGGAGGGGGGAGGAGCGAGGACACAGTGTGCGAAGTAAAGGGGGGGGGGGGAGGGGAAGAAGAGGTGGGTTAAGGATGGGGGTTTGGTGGAAGGGGTAGAGTGGGCAGGCCGAGGGTTGAGCCCCCCTGCCCCTGGTGCTTGCAGGGTAGGGGAAACTGCCGCTGCTGCTGTGCAATGTGCTTCTCCTAGCCTACAGCACCTTCAGCCTCCTTGCCTGCCTCATTGTCTCCAGTGCCAGTGGGCTGTGCCTGTGTGGGGCAAGGTGGGGGCACCTCCCAACTATAGTACTGTACTGTGACAAGAACAAGAAATGATAGATGCCCTGAAAAGACAATTCTTGATTTTCTCTGAAGGAGGAAGACTTTTTTTTATTTAATTTTTTTTTTTTTAATTGCCTTGTAGTGACAACACGAGGGGAAGAATCTTATCTTTTCAAATCAGTTTCTTCTAATCTGGAGCAACAAACACGAATATAACTTCATGGTTATTGCATGGCTTCACTACAGGACAGAGTCATGTTTGTCTGGGGGCCTTAACTGCATTTTATAACTTAAAAGAGAGCCAACCATTTTAAACTAAGACTGAATTTCCTGCAGTTATAATGCTTGCTACTAGGATAGTTCCTACATAGCTAATGTGTGTTTTCTCAACTGTAACTCCATTTTAATATAACTTGTCTGAAAATGTAAGGTTATCCTTGTTCCCTCCAAATTTGTGTGAACACAGATTGATTCAACCTGCAAATTAACATTGACTTGAATAAATTAAAAGAGTTGGCTGCATGCTGTGAGAGTCAATAGAATAATACCTCTAACAGTGAGGGAGTAAGATGCCTATATCACAAATTAGGGGAAGTCTACTTGGAAAAAACAAGTCTGTGATCAATGTATGAAGAAATAGTAAACTTAGTCTTGCTGTGTGATGCAACAGACACCAGTGCTGTGTGTACAGGGATAGCATGGGAAGATCACTTGTAATCTGCTTTAAAACAATTTTTTGTGTGAATCTTTTTGATTGAGAAGTGTTGAATATTACAATGAACCATGAGACTAGTGATAACACTACATCACCCAGTCTACTGGTCTGTCTCTGACTAGTACTAGAGCTTTCTGCCATAACTGACACTTATGAAATAGTGTCCACAGGGAAAATTTTATCTTCTGTCAACACCTCTTTAAGATACCCTTCAGGTTGTTCTGAATGTCCGTTTATCTCAATCCCTGTTAAGTAAATTTAGAACTTTTTTTTTTAAGGTTCAAGAAAAGCAAATGGAAGTTTTAGAATGGAAAAAGAAGTATGACAGGCTTTATATGGAATACCTGGAAATGGGGTTAGTGCCTGCTAATTATACAGCTTGATTTATTGCTTTTGATTGCTTTCTCTAACGTATATTCAATATTGTTTTTTAGAAAAATTGTTGCAGAGTTTGAAGGCACAATAACCCAAATGATGGGTAAGTATCCTGAGAAAATGGAACACTGCTTGAGATGGGCTTTCGCTTAGACCTGAAGGGCGCACTAAATATATAGCTGGCTTTGACACAAGAATATCTAGTACTCTTCTGGCTAGTACTTTAGTCATGCTGTCAATACTGCATTACATGTTATACTTGTATCATACTGAATCCTTGGAACAGAGATCAGAGCTAGACAAATTAATGTGTTTATGGACAGATTTCTAAAGTTGAATGTGCACAGTTGTATGCATCTTAATTGCACAACTGGGGTACTTGCATGTTTGCTTGACTTGTACAGACACATGCACGTAGCAAGGTAGGTGCCTGATTTGTACCTAACTGAGGCATGCACAGTAATGGCCACAATATGGCTCGTAGCTGTTCAATTCTAGATGGTCCATTGATGTTACAAGTTCCAGTTGCTTACTAAGCAATTCAACAGTTTGCTACTAAACGAGAACAATAATCTGTAGATCACACACAGCCATATCACTTCTGACCAAATGTCAGTGGAACCCTCTGGTGGACACTTCTTGTTTCTACTGTTGTTCTAAACTGCAAAGGCATCGATTAACACGTCAGCTAAAAGCTTGCATCTTGAGTCCATAAGAATATGAGAACGGCCATACTAGGTCAGACCAATGGTCCATCTAACCCAGTTTCCTGTCTTCCGACAGTGGCCAATGACAGATGCTTCAGAAGGAACAAACGGAACAGGGCAATCAAGTGATCCAGTCCCAGTAACTGTCAGTCAGGCCTAGGGAAAACCAAAGCATGGTTACATCCCTGACTGTCTGTTGATGTACCTATACTCCATGAAATTATCTAATTCTTTTTTTAATCCAATTATAGTTTTGGCCTTTGCAACATCCCCTGGCAATGAGTTCCACAGGCTGACTGTGCATTGTGTGAAGAAGTATTTGTTCATATTTGTCTTAAACCTGCTGTCTATTTCATTGGGTGACCCCTCATTCTTGTGTTACGTGAAGTGGTAAATAACACTTCCTTATTCACTTTCTCCGTACCATTCAAGATTTTATAGACCTCTGTCATACCCCCTCCACTCCTTAGTCATCTCTTTTCTAAGATGAATAGTCCCAGTCTTTTTAATCTCTCCTCAGATGGAAGCTGTTCCATACCCCTAATAATTTTTGTTGCCCTTTTCCATTTCTAATATCTTTTTTGAGATGGAATGACCAGAATTGCACACAGTGTTTATGGTGTGGGTATACCATGGATTTATATAGTAGCATTATGATATTTTGTCTTATCAATCCATTTCCTAATCGTTCCTAACGTTGTTAGCTTTTTTTTTTTTGACTGCCACTGCACATTGAGCGGAAGTTTTCAGAGAACAATCCATAATGACCCCAAGATTTTTCTTGAGTTGTAATGGCTAATTTAGACCTCACCATTTTGTATGTATAGATTGGATTATATTTTCCAATGTGCAATACTTTGCATTTATCAACACTGAATTTCATGTGCCATTTTGTTTCCCAGTTGCCCAGTTTTAAGAGATGCCTTTGTAACTCTTCAGTTAGCTTTGGACTTAACTGTCATGAGTAATTTTGAATCATCTGCAAATTTTGCCACCTCACTGTTGACCCCTTTTGCCAGATTTATGAATATGTTGAACAGCACTGGTCCTAGAACAGATCCTTGGGGGACACTATTTATTTCTCTCCATTATGAAAATTGACCATTTATTCCTACCTTTTTGTTTCCTGTCTTTTTTAACCAATTACTGATCCATGAGAGGACCTGCCCTCTTATCCCATGACTGCTTACTTTGCTTAAGAGCCTTTAGTGAGGGACACTGTCAAAGGCTTTCTGAAAGTCCAAATACACTATATCAACTGGATCACCCTTGTCGACGTGCTTGTTGATTCCTTCCCCACCCCACCCACCCTCAAGAATCCAAATAGATGAGGCATGATTTCCCTTTACAAAAGACATCTCTCCTCTTCCCCAACAAATCGTGTTCATCCAAGTCTGATATTTCTGTTTACTGTATTTTCAACCAATTTGTTTGGTACTGAAGTTAGGCTTACCAGCCTATAATTGCCAGGATCACCTCTTGCGTCTTTTTTTAAAAATTGGTGTCACCTTAGCTATCTGGTACAGAAGTGACAGATTACATATCTCAGTAGTTCTGCAATTTCATACGAGTTCCTTCAAAACTGGTCCTGATCACACATTACTGTTTAATTTATCAATTGTTCCCAAACGACTTCTATTGACTTCAGTCTGAGACAGTTCCTCAGATTTGTCCCTTAAAGAATGGCTCAGGTGTGGAAATCGCCCTCCCATCCTCTGCAGTGAAGATTGCAGCAAAGAATTCATTTAGCTTCTCTGCAATGGCCTTGTCTTCTCTGAATGTTCCTTTAGTATCTCAATCGTCCAGTGGTCTTACTGATTATTTGGCAGGCTTCCTGCTTCTGATGTACTTTTATTTATTTATTTTTGCTGTTTAGTCTTTTGCTGGTTGCTCTTTTTGGCTTGCCTACTTATACTTGATTTACCAGAGTTTTTTTCCTTTTTATTTTCCTCAATAGGATTTGACTTCCAATTTTTAAAGGATGCCTCTTTGCCTCTTAACAGCTTCTTTTACTCTGTTTTAACCTTGATGGCTTTTTTCCCCTATTACTATTTAATTTGGGGTATACATTTAGTCATCCTTTTACAAGTAAGCATGTTAAAGCTATGCATAATTTAGATTAAATCCCTAATTAAGGAAGAGTCATATTTACAAGAATGACAGTTCTACGATGCTTGTCCTTTGGTCCTTTAAAGAGAATTCTGCAGGAAAGGTAATATGGCTGCGTGTGCTGATAATAATTAAAGGTTTCATAAGGAAGTTCTCATTATGCTACAGTAATGTCTGGCCCTGTGTCTTTAGTAACTGGGATGACGGGGTGCTTTGCTTTAAGAAAAACAAAAACACCCAGCCCTCTTGTATTTTTTTTTTTTTCATCTTTAGAGGATGCCCAAAAACAGAAGGAGCTTTCAAAAAAGGAAAACCAGAAGATGCTGGAGGAGAAACAGCAAGTTCTGTCAGATCTGAACTCCATGGAGAAGTCTTTCTCTGAACTCTTCAAACGATTTGAAAAACAGAAAGAAGCTTTAGAAGGTTATCGCAAAGTAAGATGATGGAATGACACTGGTACTGTGCTTCCAAATCCCAAACAAGACTAAGGCCCCGTTGAGACTGGGGAAATAGCTGAAATTCTAAAACACCTCGCTTTATACTAGGTGTTAGGTGGTCACAGTCAAAATTCGACTCCCCCTAGAAATGTGGCTGGTTAAGGTCTCAAAGATGTCAGTAGTTAGGGTAGACAAGGTTCAAGTCATGTTTTAAAATGCAGTAAGCGTGGTTTAAAAAAAATTTTTTTTTGTTTAACTGAAAGTACTCCACATCTTCCTGGCTGTCTTGAGAGTTGCATCAAAATGTGACTAGCTCAGTGTCCTATCCTTTTTCTATCACGAACAATTGAACGAGTGACTCTGAGGAGAAGATTAGATATGTGTCCAAAGAGAGCCTGTCTCTGGATTATTCATAGGTTCCAAGGCCGCAGGAGGTCAGACTAGGTGATCACAAGGGCCAAGATAATTTCTACTAGAAGGATCTGGTTCGGGTTCAGGAGAAGTCTGCCTATTACATTAGCCCTTGGAGACCCTAACTTTTATATCATGACTCCCTTGTGCTAGAACTGTACGAACCAAGGTGGACCAGGCCTTTGCTCTAAAGTCTCACTCAGGGGAAACTGACTTATCTTTTTCTCCTCCCATCTCACTGTAGTGGCTTTTTTTGCACTGCATGGTTTCATACTTGGTATTAAATATTTAATATTTGATTCAACTGCAGCAGGGTCCAAATCCTGAATTTTCCCCATCATCTTCTGCCTTTCCTGGAAGAGGGTTGATTTAGCCTTACTTTGAGCCAGAGTAGGTGGTACATTGATTGAATGAATAGAAGTGGACAGAATGAAAAAATTTCAAGATCATGGTGGCTTTTGGTAAGAGAAGAGAGAAAGAGACAAAGTTGAGGATGCAAACTAGGATGAATTTCTCCTTTGTTGGCATTTTGAAGATAAGTGAGCCTAAACAGAGGTGGGTGAGAACAAGTGGCTGGGTGTGGAGGAAAGATCTGACATTCAACTATACCCTTAGAATCATAGAATATCAGGGTTGGAAGGGACCCCAGAAGGTCATCTAGTCCAACCCCCTGCTCGAAGCAGGACCAATTCCCAGTTAAATCATCCCAGCCAGGGCTTTGTCAAGCCTGACCTTAAAAACCTCTAAGGAAGGAGATTCTACCACCTCCCTAGGTAACGCATTCCAGTGTTTCACCACCCTCTTAGTGAAAAAGTTTTTCCTAATATCCAATCTAAACCTCCCCCATTGCAACTTGAGACCATTACTCCTCATTCTGTCATCTGCTACCATTGAGAACAGTCTAGAGCCATCCTCTTTGGAACCCCCTTTCAGGTAGTTGAAAGCAGCTATCAAATCCCCCCTCATTCTTCTCTTCTGCAGACTAAACAATCCCAGCTCCCTCAGCCTCTCCTCATAAGTCATGTGCTCTAGACCCCTAATCATTTTTGTTGCCCTTCGCTGGACTCTCTCCAATTTATTCACATCCTTCTTGTAGTGTGGGGCCCAAAACTGGACACAGTACTCCAGATGAGGCCTCACCAGTGTCGAATAGAGGGGAACTATCATGTCCCTTAACTATTTGTTTTCTTGAACAGGTCTTTTGTTTAAAAAACAAAACAAAACAAAACCCCAAAAAAACCCTGCAGTAGTAGAGTCTTGCCTGCCTATGGGGTAATGAGGTTAAATTCAAACAACCACCTTGACACTAACTGAACTCTCCAATTATATTGGGATAGAATGAAGAGGCTCTGAAGAAATGTGCTGAGGATTATCTTGCAAGGATTAAGAAGGAAGAGCAGAGATATCAAGCACTGAAGGCACATGCTGAAGAAAAACTGCATCAGTGAGTACTTTCTCATTCTTAGTCCCTCATGTTTACCTTTATATGTAGGGTGAATTCACAAGCAAAACTCCCCTTGACTTCAATGGGGCCAGGATTTCACTTTAGTGTCTCAATCTCAAAACCTCTCTTAGAAATATTGTAACCACTTCTAAAGTGGAAGAACCTAACTTGACTTCAGACCGTAACTTGCTAGCTGTTTTGAATTAAGTCAGATTTAAACATTAGCTCACTTTCATTCCAGAGCAAATGAAGAGATTGCCCAGGTACGGGGCAAAGCCAAGACGGAGTCTGTAGCACTGCAAGCTACTTTGCGTAAAGAACAAATGAGGGTACAGTCTCTAGAAAGAAGCCTTGAACAAAAGGTCAGTTTAAGTATCTGCTGCTTGACTGGTTTTAAACTTGTAATAAGCTACGTTCTAAACTAGCATCAGAACTGGGGTTCTCAGGAGTACCACTGTGAAATAGCAAGAAGTCTGGTGGTACCTTAAAGACAAACATGGCTACCCCCTGATAATGTGAAATAGGAGTCTTGATTGTATGTCTCAAATATTGGTATGGCAGAACCCTTTGATACTGAGAGATGGAATCCATCTACCCTTGTAGAGGGATCTATTGTGAATAATGGGTTCATTTGCATAGATGAGCCTCAGAAGTGACTAACAATATATAGACTTCAAGACTGTATACTAGCTGAACTGTTGAAAGGGTGTAACTAAAATATAGGTTCAAGTTGAAAGTGAACAGTACACCTTGTCCTGGGAATGACGCTTAAATATGATGGCACTGCATCCGTTCTAGATGCATTTTGATCTAGAGAACCAGCATCACTCATGCTATAAACATAATTCCATAATGAATTGCTTCAGCCATTTAGGAAGTGGAAAAACAGGCGCCAGTAATAGGTATGTTGATGGTTGCATCTTCTATTTAGTTGTAAAGAGAACTTACAAAAGGGTGTACAACAGTCTAACAATAGTCCTTAACAGTAGAGACTACAGTCTAAATTTTAGACACTGCCTGGAAAGTTAAGGAAACAATGTAATGTAGCTGTCCCTTTAAAATCTAATCAAGATATGCCTCCTTAGGATGCCTTGTTCCAAGTCTTTACTGCATTTACAGAATTTGAGCATTTGTAATGGAACTCCTGTTCCACACAACACCAAAGGTGCTATGACTCCTGTGACTGCAATTTTGTGATATGAATGTGAGTTGCAGTTTGTTCTTGACTCACTAATTCTTTGTCTTCTTAACAGGCAAAAGAAAATGATGAACTAACAAAAATCTGTGACGACTTGATTTTAAAGATGGAAAAAATCTAATATTTGGACTGTTGTACATATGTTCACTCAGATTCATTCTGTCCTTTTTCTTTGTGTGTTCAGTGACTTTTTAATTATGTATGTGGAAAGTAATAAAAAGTAATAGATTTCACTTGCACTTGTTCCTTCACGTAATGTTGGTTGTATATTGGCTATGAATATGGAGTGTCTGCCTAATTTAGAAATACACTAGAATGAGCAGGTTCACCACATGCCTATGAAAAGTCAATTGAAATAAATGAGCAAGTGTAAGTTTCACTCAAATTTTGTAAATAAAATAAATTTGGACACTCATGGCTCTTAATCCATTAGCTGTGGCAATCTCCTCAGGAGCTCTGGACTAAAGATCTCAATATCCCACTGGTTACACCAGCCCTCTGTTTGCCTTGCCATTAACAAGATATGCACTCCAAATACCCTTGAAGCATTCCCCTATGATATCCAGCCCCTGATACTGATTATTCATAGAAATCCCAGATACTTTGCCCCAAAGGAGCAGCACACCCCAGTTTTACCTTAAATCTCCAGTCCTGTCTTATATCAACACTTGTAATAAAACAAAAGATTTATTTAAGAAAAATTAAGGATTTCTCTAGAAATCAGTGACAGAAAAATGATTACAATACAAAACAGTCATAAAATCCAAACTAGGGCCTAAACTTACTAATAGTTACCTTTCCTATCCAAGTAGGCCTCCCCCACAACCATGTTCATCCTGCAGAGCTGGCTAGTTTAACAGGAATCAGGATCCAGTTTTTCATGGAAAAACAGCCCAGATCAACAAGATGCCTCCTGATTGATTGGATCCAAAGTACCTTTTCTCCATCTCATGTTAGCATATAACAGTTTCTTGCCTTTATTCATAGGGTCATCCCTTGTCTGTTTTATTGTTTGCAATTGGTTTTTTTTTTTTTTTTTTTTTTTGAAGGTTTCCTGTTGATGGGACAATGGTAGACAGTTGAGCATTGCATTACATCACTGGCTAACCAGTGCCAACTCCCTCTGGTATAAATAGGCTATCACTAAGTACTGGATTACTCCTCTTAACCTTAAGGGCATAAACTTCAATATAGTTACATTATTCCTTAAATTGCCACTTCCCATCATGCCAGGATAATTAACATTGAGAAGTTGCAAGCTTCCAACAGAGATCTTACACATGTCATTTTATGTGATTGACATGAGTTTGTCAGGACTGAGAGGAGAGTTGTTTGCAAAGAACACGGGACCCTTGCTCAAGGAGCCATTGTGACAATCTAAAATAAAGGCATTTGAGATTCAGTTCTTTCAAAACAGGAGCTGCGGTTTTAAATATGGCTCAAGGCCCTTCAGTGTTTCCTATTACATTCAACATTGGAGGGAGGAATTTTGCCACTCATATGCAACTTGGGGTACAATATAGAGCTTCACACTGCAAGGGCAAGCATGAACCAGTCCATGCTAAGGCAGCTTTGACCCCTCTCCCTCCCTACAGCCCTGTATTAAGCTCTCCCTCTTCATAGTGCTTTACTACCTGTTTTGTTTTCCTTACTTAAACTAATTTAGTGGTCATGAAAGTGACAGACTCCTATAAGGTAGTAAGTTATTCACAGAACAGGTACCTCACATACAGCAAAAATTTCCTGTGCCTGTTTCAACTTTAGCCAGTAGGGATGGCTGGAGGATATTGACTTTTGGTCTGATTTGCAATGGATTTAACCAGCTAGCCTTGTAGTGTAAAGCTCTCTGCTCTATCAGTGGCCTTAAGATGTATCGCTCCCTGGAATTTTTCTTTGAATATTATTTCCATTAAACATTTTTTGGGAACTAGTTACTGTGATGAATCTTCATGGATTTCATGATTTTTCTAAGAAGAAGACTGCAGTACCATGTGTTTCCACAAGATGTAGCTGCTGCCCTTCTAAATGGACTATATTTTATCTGTAGAAATGTGAGGAAACTATACCTAGTCAGTTCTCTTTATGTGTCCAATACATTGGATCGCCTTCTCTGTTCTTCAGACACTCATGAATTAAAGATTCATTGTTCTAATGAAGGTTCTTTTACATGATAGGCAAACAGCTGCAAAAGGAAATGTACCTACTGATCATATATCTATTCAAGGCTCCCCCTGTTATGATTAGGGTTGAAAGATTTTTTTTATCAAACTGTCACTTTCACTGTACAGACAAAGTGATGAAAAAAATATTTCCATTGATAATTATTGAAATTTACAGCTATGTAGTGTAAGAAAAATGCTGCTTGAGAACTTAGTTTGATTTAAGAATATTTACTTGGTATGTTTTGACATGATGTTGAAAATGTGTTAATTATAGAGCGCTCACTTTTTGAATCTAAACATTTACTGACAATTATTATCTGCCCCCATAATATCTCAAAATGGACAGTGTAAATTGCTAAAAATAAAGCTTAAAATTCATAATTTTGTGCAACTGAAAATTTAAATCAATAAACATTAACAATTGCATAAAATAAACATGGATATCTGTCAATTATAAAATAATAATAATTGAATTCTGCTAAGCCCAGTTATGACAGATAGCTTCCCAATAGCAAATGTTATAATATGCTTATGTATAGACTAGGAACTTAGAAAATGCCACTTTCAGGAAGTGATTGATGGGATAGTACAGAGGAAGAAATAAAGCCTGACTGTTGCACTGTCTTGAACACCCTGGATAGTGGAAAATATTTATTCTTTATTCTTGAACACCCTGGATAGTGGAAAATATTTATAAGGATCCTTGGAGATATAGTCCAAAAGGTATGCTGAACATAACCTCTGCCCATGTCACTTTGCATTGTGATCCTGTCAGCTCTTACAACATACAGCATTAAGCTGTACCAAAATTTAAATGGAGAGCTCTAAGAATCCTGGCTACTAAAGGAAGTGGGGTTAGTGATATGGCAGATGGTACTTGACTGAGGCCTTGGCTACACTTTGAGTTACAGCATAATAAAGGAGCCTTGTGATAGAAATCTTCCTTTCTAGCAGGGGTACTTTGTGCCTGCAAAATGAATTGTAGTTGTACATCTGATTAGTTGTACCACTACATAAAATGCCAGCTAGATGTTCAAGTATTTAAGCTTCCCACGTACAATTCATTTGCAGAATCAAAATTGGGTGACTAGAGGCCTGCGTCTCCTGTCATTTAAACCAGTTTTATAGTGGTGCAACTCTACTCACTTCAGTAGGGTAATGGTGTAACTCCACTGATTTCACTGGGGTGACTGGATGCACATAAGAGGATCAGCCCACAGTTGCTCAGCTAGTGTAAATTGGCATCACTCCAATGAAGTAATGGAAGCTGATTTATACCAGCTGAGGACTTATTTGTCCAGATAAATGCATATGACAGGTCTCAATGGCCCTGAGCATCTGTGACAGTTTATTGGGGAATAATCCACATTATGAGTTATTGGAAGAACAATGTATATCCCCAGATGGATTACTTTGCTTGTTAGGATTCAGGAAACAGCTGTTATATAAGCTACAGTTATGGAGGCAAATCCTCCCCCATATGTCTGTTTGTGTCCGGCTGTTGTCACTTGTCTTATACTTAGATTGTAAGCTCTTTGGGACTGGGGGCCTCGAGCACAGAGTTCATTGGAGTGGTCCTCGACTACCTGTTTCAAGGCGTTCCTGCTGCTGGAAAGGTTCCACACATTGACGAACCTCGTCATGGAAGTCTTCGCAGGGTTCCACACATTGACGAACCTCGTCATGGAAGTCTTCGCAGTCCCTCTGACTGTTGCCAGGGTCTGTCTGCATCTCCTGGGTCATATGGCAGCGTGCACTTACGTGGTCCACCATGCCAGGCTCCGGATACGGTCCCTGCAACGAGGGCTGCGGGCAGTCTATTCCCAGTCCTGAGACCCCCTGGAAAAGACGGTTACCATTCCCCAGGTGATACTTAGCTTGCTGCGATGGTGGACTGACCACAGGAGAGTCCTGGAGGGGGTTCTGTTTGACAACCCCCCTCATTCCATCGAGTTGGTGTTGGATGCCTGAGACCTCGGCTGGGGTGCGCATCTCGGCGACCTCCAGACACAGGGGATGTGGTCCCCGGAGGAGGTGCGGTTACACATAAATGTCAAAGAGGTCTGAGCAGTCCAGCTGGTGTGCGGAGTCTTCTTGCCCCACCTGTTGGGCAAGGTGGTACAAGTCCTGATGGACAACACAGTCTTGATGTTCTACATCTACAGGCAAGGGGAAGCGCTCTCGTTGGCTCTCTGTCAGGAGGTGCTCCGTCTGTGGGACTTCTGCATCAGCCACGAAACCCCTCTGGAAGCTTGTCACCTTCCCGGTGTCAGGAATACGCTGGCAGAACAGCTCAGCAGGGACTTCTCCTCTGACCACGTGTGGTCACTCCATCTAGAGATAGCCTACATGATCTTCCAAAGGTGGAGAACTCCCCCAGTGGACCTGTTCGCTATCAGACAGAACAGGAAATGCCAACAGTTTTGCTTTTGGCAAGGTCTGAGCAAGGGCTCCCTCTCAGATGCCTTCCTCCTGTCATGGTCAGGGAGCCAGATGTACGCGTTCCCTCCGATTCCGCTCATCAGCAGGGCCCTGGCAAAGATCAAGAGAGACAAAGTGCAGGTTGTCGTGATCACCTGACGTGGCCTCACCAACATTGGTTCGACACACTCATGAGCTTGTTAGCGGCCCCTCCCTGGCCCCTGCCCAACCGACCTAACCTGCTGTCACAGGACCACAGCTGGCTCCTATGCCCCAACCTCGAGTTCCTCCACTTCTCAGCGTGGATGCTGCGTGGCTGAACCTGGAGGAGTGGACCAACTCGGGAGTAGGAAGCCCTCAACCAGACTGACTTACCGGGCCAGGTGGACGAGGTTTTCCTGCTGGGCATCCAAGAGTGGCATCTCTCCCTCGCATTCTTCCATTTAGGCTGTCTTGGACTACCTGCTCCATTTGAGGAACCAGAGCCTGGCACACTCTTCCATTAGAATGCATCTAGTGGCCATCTAGGCTTTTCACCTGCCGATCCAAGGACAGATGGTGTTTTCCCATGACATGACAGTCAGATTCTTGAGAGGGCTCAAGAGACTCTTCCCGCAGGTATGGACTCCTGTCCTGCAGTGGGATCTTAACTTGGTCCTCGGCTCTCTGGCCCGCCCTTTGAGCCACTGGGTTCCTGCTCCCTTTCCCATCTGTCATAGAAGGTCATGTTTCTGGTGGCAGTGACATCGGCAAGACGGGTCTCTGAAATTAAAGCCTTGACCTCAGTACCGCCATACATGGTCTTCTACAAAGATAAGGTTCAGTTGTGACCCCACCCGGGATTTCTGCCAAAGGTGGTCTCCACCTTCCATATGAACCAGGACATCTTCCTCCCAGTGTTTTGTCCCAAACCACACAAGACCAGTGAGGAGAGGTGTCTTCACGCCCTGGACGTCTGGAGGGCCTTGGCTTTCTACTTAGAACGTACCAAGCCTTTCCAAAAATAGACTCAACTCTTCATCGCTACAGTGGATAGGATGAAGGGCCTTCCGGTGTCCTCGCAGAAGATTTCCAATTGGATAACCTAGTACATAAGGACCTGTTATGACCTGGTGGGGGTTCCGCCATTGCTGATTGTCAGAGCCCACTTGATGAGAGTGCAGGCATCTTTGGCAGCCTTCCTGGCACACATCCCTATCTAGGACATCTGTAGACCCACAACGTGGTCCTCTGTTCACACGTTTACCACTCATTACGCCATCACTCAGCAGGCCAGAGATGACGCTGGGTTCAGCAGAGCTGTGTTGCAATCTACACATCCGTGAACGCCTACCTGCTTCCAGGGGTACTGCTTTGGAGTCCCCTAATATGGAATGGACATGAGCAAGCACTCGAAGAAGAAAAGACAGTTACCTTTTCCGTAACTGGTGTTCTTCAAGATGTGTTGCTCATATCCATTCCACAACCCACCCTCCTTCCCCACTGTCGGAGTTTCCGGCAAGAAGGAACTGAGAGTGGGGTGAGCTGGCGGCGCCCCTTATACCATGCCATGCTGGCACCACTCCAGAGGGTGCCAGAGCCGGTCCCCTATGCACACTGCTGAGGGAAAAACCTCCGGCACTGGTGCATGTGGCGAGCGCACACATACCTAATATGGAATGGACGTGAGCAACACATCTTGAAGAACACCAGTTACAGAAAAGGTAACTGTCCTTTCCCCACCCCTGCTCTGGTACAACAGGGTCCTGGTCCAGGCTGCGGCTCCTGGGTGCTACTGAAGTACAAATAATAAAGAAGAAGAAGAAAATCTATTTATTAAGCACTGCCCCCCAGCCTCCTGCTGCCCTAATGTCTTCAATCAGATTTGACTCGGTCCTCTCTCAAGCAAAATTTCATCAGTCAGTGGGAGTTTTCCTGAGTGAAAACCAGACAAAGCTTCAGGCCTTGGTCCCGGTGCTTTTACAAACATTGCATAAATATGTGTTTAAATGGCAAACTTTAACAGGTGTTTGTCCTTCAGTTGACTTTGGGCCAGGTTGGCAATGGGCCACCTAATCAGCCAATTAAACCTTTCTCTGTCTCAGGGATATTGTGTCCTGTCCTGGTTAACTGTTCTAATGTTTGTCTTGTCACTTTGTTAACAGCTAAAAGAAAGAACTACAGCTTTTCATGGGCTGCTTTAGCTCAGTTCCCAAAGAAATTCACACCATTATTCACAAAGCCAAGCACCTGCAAACCAGCACATAAAGAATGTTTTTCAAATCAAGAACTTGATTCCTATCAAAGTTAAGACACTTTCCCTTCCCTGAGACACACCCCTCCAAGTAAACTTTGCACTTTTTGAATTCAATCAACCCATTTTCCTCTGTGTACAAGTGACAATCTCTCCATTATCCTCCTGGGGGATGCTGCACAAGCCAAATGGAGAACAAAGTCAACAGAAAAAGAGGTAATTCCATCTCCCGTGAGCAAATTACATGTATTCTTTAGAGGAAATGTGCCACTCATAGTCCCAAACCTCATGGGTTTAATTAGGCCTAGTCAATGAAAACTTTGTAGGTCTTCTGTAGGCCTGTATATGCAATCTCTGGGATATAGTCCCCCACTTAGACAAACATGCACCAGGAAGCAAAAAAAGCTAATGTGCACAGATCATTAAGATTAACCGAGACAAAAAAGAAAACATTTGAAATAAGCTGGTTTTATAGATTTCATTATGCATAAAGTTCCACCCACATCTCTTTCTTGACTAAAAAATCCCCAATACCTCCCCCACCTTTCTTTTCGTTAAACAAAACAGGACTGATTCTGTTTCTCAAGAGCTAAGGAACAAACTGTGGCCAGATCAATGTGCTGAAAAGTAGGGCGGAAAGCTCTCACTTGATAGCTGATGGTTTTACTTATAATTGTGTCTTCATGATTCAGCATTTCCATTTTAAATTACTGTCAGTAACAAAAGGGAGAGCTATGTTTGGGTTGTAAATCTGAGCCTAAAAATGGGACGGGGGTTCAGATCCTGGACTCCATCCAACACAGTTCAGGAGATAGGGATGCAAAGCTGGCTTTAAGATATTTTTGCCTCCTGTTCCCTCACCTTCTACTGCTAGTCCAGTTCTGAACTTTATTACATGGTCATGATCTTTCCTGGATAAGAAGTAGTCTGTAGAGGGGCAATGTAGCCTAGTGGGTAAGGCATGGGACTCAGGAGACATGGATTCTGATCTGCTGTGTTATCTGCCCTTCCTCTGTATGCCTTAGTTTCACCATAGGTAAATTGGGAATAATGATACTTGCCTCTTCTGTGTAAAGATTTTTGATATGTGCAGGCTCTAAAAGCTAGGAATTATTATCGATATTTTCCATGTTCTAGCTAGCTAGAGGCAGCATGGTGTTAGCATTTTAAATTTTAGCTGCCCAGATCTCGTTAGAAAATATGTCATTTTTATAAACTAATTAGCCATGAAACATCACATCTGGTAGAAAAGGACTCACAAGTCTAGTTTCTATGGAAATGTCTATAAATAAATAAAATCGGTGTATAAATAAATAAACTCTAGCCTCTGTGTCTCAATCAGCAGTTTCTTCTCAAACAATGGAACATATTGGATGGAAATGACGTAAATCAGAACCCCAGATCAGAAGTCTCCAGAACTTTGTAGAAATTAGGATCTGACTGTACTTTTACTAGTTCTAGTACCATAATAATGTCATAATCAAGGTCCTGTGTCCTCTGCGATACTGTGGCTATGGAACTTGCTGCACAATTCACACATTTAGATTCAGCATCAAAGGGTATTAAAAAAATTACATTTGTAGCCCTTATGTTTATAAATAAACCTTCCAGTGTAAACCTGGTTTAAACCAATATAGCACTGCTTTCAATCAGCCTGAAACAATAACTCTAAGGGTAAACTGCCTCCATTCAGACCAAGATGTTATGTCTGAACCTACTGATGGGAACTTAAATGTCAGTGTTAGTTATTTCACAACTGACAATTTCCATAGATTTCAAGGCCAGAAAGGTCCCATTGTGGTCATCTAGTCTGACTTCCTGTATAACACAGGCCATAGGACTTCCCCAAAATAATTCCTAGAGCATTTTAGCAAAGCTAAGCTGCTTATCATCATACAACTTCAAACTGCCTTCCATTCCCTTCCCAGGTTTCAAAGTCCCAAACGTTCTCTGCTTTGCAGACCTTCCCTCTGACTTCTGTAATGCAGTTATAGTTATCAAAAATGGGATCAGATCGTCAGCTGGTGTAACCAGGTAGCTCCACTGGAAGTCAGAAGGCTATGTCAATTTACATCAGCCCTGAGGATCTGGCCCAGGATTTTATTCTAATACAGCTATTGATTGATTTTGTTATCATAAAGACAAGATGGCTTAATCAAGATGACCTCAAAACATGGAGTTATCTGGTGGCTGCAACCAAACGACGAAGAAAGAAAATAATTGAAAAGTTCTGAATATCGCCGGTGATGTGCAGAGTGGTATTGATTGAAAATTAGGAAACTAAGCTCCCTCCTTAAAAACCAAAAGTAAAACAGGTTCCCGTTTCCTGTAAATTAAGTGGTTTTGAAGAAATACTGACTGACAATTACTGTGAGGATTAGAAGTGCAATTTAATAGGTCACTGCTAATATTTAGTACATACATTCTCCTGAGGATGTTTCATATATGCTTATTACCCAGCACCCTGCAGCTGGTACTTTACAGTAAACTATTTAGGTTACACCGCCATTCCCATTCCTCAGACCTGATTTTTGCAATACTTTGAATTAATCAACATGAGCACTGAGTGTTATTAACCTTTTGCTGATGCTTTATGTCCTGGTGGTGACAATTATATAAGCAGGAATTAGGAGTCAGTTTGTCTGCTTGACATCTGTAATTCATTCCTGCACATTTTCATAAATCTCTCCTAGTTTATGGCTTGTCCTATTTGAGGCACTCTGGGAAAGTGCTTATGCATTCCATTTTGGCCAATTACATACCATGCAGAACAAAGCAGCATCAGAGCCAGCACCTTGGTTGATGATCCAGTAACGGATGATGGAGAAATGCATGTAACTGGTGATTAATTGGCACCAGGTGAGTAACTGTAGCATGAAATGCACTTATTTACTTCTGTAAGGACTTGAGAGGATTATGCTCAGCCAGGCTTCAGATAAAAGATTAGTATGTATCTGTACTTGAAAATAAATATTGTTAATAGTGGGCCAGATCCTGGAAGGTGCAGAGTCTCCTCTGGAAGGTGCTGAATTCCCACAACTCCCACTGAAGTCATTGGGAATTGGGGACAGTCAGTACTCCAGAAGATCCAGCCCCAAATCTGTGTTTGAAGTGAATGAAAAATCCATATTAGAAGAAAAATGTAGTCACAAATGTTGAGGGGGGTGTATGTATGTGTGAATCTGTGCCTACATGCATAGCCCTAATATCTTGCCAACTTTCTATGTAACATCAATATAGATATAGATGATATGCATGCATATACTTGTCTATCAATAGCCATATTATTTAATATTTATCTATTCCTATTTATCCAGGAATTGGGACCCTGTGGGGTTAGGTGCTCTACTAACATGGAGGCAGATATAGTTCCTATTGCCTTAGTGGTTCTCAAACTGTGGTCCATGGAACACTTACTTGGGGGTCCTTAAAGAGGTGGTAGGTTATATGGTGTTGGCTTCTTGTTTCTAGCTGCTAAATCACCTTATAAGAAGTTCAAGATACTTTAAGGAGAAGATTTTCAGAGACACATATGAGAGCTAGGTACCCAACTCCCACTGGCATCCAATGAGAATTGGATGCCTAACTATCCTTTGAAAATCTCCCCATACAAATACTTTCTTAAAATAATGATTTGTTTTCCCTTTAAGCAACTGCTGTAGTTGCCTCAAGGCTGTTATGTGACTGTGAATGAGAAGGGCAGGGGTCCATTAGCCAATCTCTGTCCAGATCACTATGAGGTAGTCCAGACTGTAAACAAGTCGGAGAACCCCAGTGTTAGCTAAACCTGAGTCCTAACCACCTGCCTGAAGTACTTGTGTGTGTGGATGCAAAGTGTTTTTCAATGAATTTGGATGGGTGGGAGGGGGACAAGTGGTGTAATAATTGGTCTCCACTTCTGACTAACTTCGCTAAGTTACTGCCCACAATTCAAGGAGAAAGTTAATAAATTGGAGAGGGTTCAGAGAAGGGCCACAAGAATGATTTAAAGATTAGAAAACCTTCCTTATAATGAAAGAAAAGGAGGACTTGTGGCACCTTAGAGACTAACCAATTTATCTGAGCATAAGCTTTTGTGAGCTACAGCTCACTTCATCAGATGCATTCAGTGGAAAATGGTAGACTCAAGGAGAAAAGTCTATTTAGCTGAAGAAAGAAAAGGTTAAGGGGTGACTTTTACGGTCTGTAAGTACCTACATGGGGAACAAATATTTAATAATGGGCTCTTCAGTCTAGCAGAGAAAAGTGTAACACAATCCAATGGCTGGAAGTTGAAGCTAGACATATCCAGTCTGGAAATAAGATGTACATTTTTAATGGTGTGAGTAAGTAACCATTGGAACAATTTATCCAGGGTTGTAGTGGATTCTCCATCACTGATGATGTTTAAATCCAGATTGGATGTTTTTCTAAAATATCTGCTGTAGGAATTATTTTGGGGAAATTCTTTGGCCTGTATTATACAGTAGGTCAGGCTAAATGATCACAATCGTCCCTTCTGGCCTTAGAATCTATGAAACTTCTCTAAGTTAGACAAGGCCTCTACAAGCGGCATTTGTTCCATCAGCATTGTATGCTTTAGGCAATCTGTAACCATCCCTTGCCCTTGTGTGAAACTACTGCCCATTCAATTAAAACCTCTGTTCACAGTTATATTTAGTTTCTTAACCTTGTAATGAAGATAGTTTACTGATACTTTATATCTTGGCAACAAAACAAGTAATTACTTTAGATTGCATCTTTCATGCCAAGTGCTGGGATTCAAGCCCGCTAAATATGGAGGAAGTTACAGATATATTTAGAGGTGAGTTACTTTGTTAGTCTTAAAATGGAATAATTAGTACGATCTGCAACTTGATTTAGCTTTGACTGCTAACAAGAAAAAAATGAAGGCCCTTGAGAGGAGCATTAGATCGAGAATATAGTGGGAAATAAACTGGGCTGGCCAAACAAAGGTTTCTAGGACTAGGTCCTCAATGGCATTTAGGTGCCTTACTCCAATTGAAATCAATGGGACTTAGATGCCCAAGTACCACTGAGGAGCTGGACCTTTCTGCCTACTTAGGGCTGACACAGATAAATGGCCTAGAGGGGCTGGTGGCAGCAGACTCAGCAGTAGCACTGAAGTTTCAGCAATGAGCCCATCTCTGGGGCCAGGAAGGTATGCTGGAAGCTCCTGGAGTGTGCCCTCTTGTGGGCCATGGAAACGTGAGGCAGGCATGCTAGCTGCTGCTCCCCAAGAGCTCAAGGAGAGTTGTTGGCAGCATTCTAGCTGGTGGTGCTCTGTGGAAAAGACTCACTTGTGCACAGCGCAGGACAAATTAAAATGTAACATTCTGTTTGGTTGATCTACACGAGACAGACCGAACAGACCACAGATGCACACTGATTTCCGTATGGGGGCAGCCAAAGGTCATTCATGCACTTTGGTTGTGAAATTGTACAAGCTGTAGACGTGCTTGCATCCCAGTGTGAAAGCCAAGAGAGAAGGACAGCACCAAGTGAGCGCCAATGTAACCACACCTGTGTATGTGAACAAGATGGCTGCTCTCTGCTCTCCACTGCTCTCACTTACTCAGATGAAACCCTATTGAAGTCAATCATAGTGGGGAACATGGCTCACTATTTTATTGTCCCACTGCACATAACTTTTCCGCTTTTCCCTAGGAGTAGCTTTTACTAGATAATAGACCAAAGGGACACATTTCACATTTGCATGGAAGCTGGAGTTATACTGATGCAATAGGTCTTGCTCCATTGGAGATTTGTTCCAGTTCCATCCAGTACTGTTAGCCGCATGAGTTCAAACTCCGAGTGTAGACATGCTGTAAGTCATGATTGGCACAGGGACCATTTACTTGGGGTTTAAGTGAGAGTAAGATGCACTGATGCAAACACTGGATTTACCTGTTAATAGTAGGGGGTCAGACTCATGGCTATCATTCGTTCTAATCCCTGAATAGGCAAAGCCATAGTCATGGTATGGAGAGAAAGGGATGGCAGAGGACAGCTCACTTCCTGCTGCTTGAATACAGAATTTATCTGCTAGGAAAATATTACTTTTAATTATTATTATTATTACTAATTCCAAAGGAACCTTTTATCTCTTATAAAGAAAATGGGCCAGATCCTGAGACGCAGTCAATTGTGTGGCTACACTGAAATCAAACATTTACGTCAGCCAAAGAGCTGGCCTATGAAATGGCCAATAAACATCTTCCCAGCCATTTCCTTCCTAAACAAAGCAATGCAACAGGCCAATGTAGTTGCAAATTGTCTCTCTCCTTTATCTAGGTCTCCATAACTTTTCAGACCAATCAATAATATATCAATCTTTACTGCCAGCTTTCTGCTTAAAGCAATGTAGGAATGATCTCTCTTGTACAAATAGAGTGGCAGAAGTTGAACAAAAAATTCCTTTGGATTAGATCTGATATATAGCCAGCCAGTTGAAAAGACTGAATGACAGTGCAAACCTAAGAGAGGTTCAGAGAGCTTTCATGATGCGATAAAGTGATACACTTCCTCTAGATTAAATATTACCTGGGAGAGAATACACAAAAGGGCAGTAAGGGTTTTGTTTCAAAAGATCTACCAGAGAGAGGATTGGGCCAATAAACTGTTAAATTCATGGAGCAAGGTTCATTTCTTCCTCTCTGTTCTGTGCCAAGCTCAGAGATCCTGATCAAAGCATACTGAAGTGATTGGGAACCTTCCTATTGACTTCAGTGGGTTTTGGATTCAACCCACTGTTGGCAAAGAACAAATAATCACTAGTAACAATAATGAAGCCAGTATACATCTGCCTGTTAAAAAGACCAAGCTTCTGGGAACTGATCATACTCAAAAGGAGTACTTGTGGCACCTTAGAGTCTCTTTTTACGAATACAGACTAACACGGCTGTTACTCTGAAAACTGATCATACTCAGCAGTTCCCAGGAGGTGCATAGAACCTCAGTTCCATCCCTAAATTAGACACAGGCAGACAATACACAATATTGCTTATCAAAAACATTCAGAAGTTATGAGTCAGGCCCCCAAAATCATGAGATTTTAAAAAACTAATACATTTTGAGTTCTATTCATTTCCCCACCTGGTTTTTGGACCTTTAGGGTTTACATTTACAAGATTTTCTCTGAAGTCAGGAGCACTAGACACTTTTATTTTTCAAATGACAGACAAGATTCTTTTGTAATTACATGACTCCATTGCTGGGGCTTTATGCAAAACACCAACTACAAACAAGAGCTGGCAACACTGCAGAACCCAGTGTCCCTGCTCCAAGTCCCTCTGCCCCAGAAAGGCACCGCAGCCCTTCATAGACTATGTCTGCACTAGAGAATATTAGCAAAAAACTCCCACTATGGCTACCAGCAGTCCACTTGCATTGTGGATAACTCCAGTGTAGGCAGAGTCCGGTGGTTCTGGCATTTTAATCACCATGACATTTATACACAGCCATGTCTAGGCAAGGGCTCGCCGGTGGGAAGTTTTTGCTAAAGGCCTCTTGTGTAGATACGGCCTTATGCTCTGTGCTGAAGCACAGAAAACTCTCCCTCTCCACCCCATCATGAGTCATCAGAAATATCTCTGCACTGTTATGCACAATTCTAATACCTGACATTAGGGTGATTCAGGATAAGAGCCTTGAATTCTTATGCAGTGTCTTAGCACTGGTCATCCTGGTGCTGTGTAGTACAAAATGTGCAGCTGAACAGAGTGAAAATAAGTAGGTTCTTTCCACGGCTAATTTCTATTATTATTTAATGTATTTATGTCACTGTGGCACACATAGGAACCCCAGAGAAGGATCAGGGCCTCATTGTAGCAGGTGCTGAACAGGCATATAACAAAGAAGACATTCCATGCCATGGACAGCTCACCAGCTACATGACAGAGAGAATTCAAGAGATGGATGAAACAGACAAACCAGATCAGGATGGACTGGGAATCTAAGGTAACCATAAAATGAACAAAGTTTAGCAGGAAAGCAGAAGTCTCAACTACCCTCTAGCCTAACCAATGCCAGAAAGCAGTGAATTTTGACAGGGAGTTTTTCTCATGCTAACGGGATTCTATAAAATGACATTGATCTTTCGTCAAACATTGGATGTTTGAAGACCCACACCTGGGTTCTAAAATGCTCTCTATCTGGCTGCAACTTGCTGAAAGACAGAGATCCAACAAATGGATTTTGTTTCCTTTTTAATCCTGAGAAATCTCTCCTGACCAACTGCTGCAGAAAAGTTTGGGTTGTTGGGTTGGTTTCTTTTGCCGTGCAGAAAGGAAACAAGAAGCTTTTTCACCCCCTTTTTGCTGTCAAGTTTTTTGTGTTTGCAAAGAGGTTCTTTTCTCATGTATATTGTGAGATCCTGCATACCAGAAGATGACTGATCCTGCATAGTAAACTGTAGGTGACCTGAAAAAGTATAAACTGTATTTTCTTGGGCCTTCAAAAACATGCTACAAAATCTGTTTGTCTGTTTATTGTGACTTATTTTCATTTGCCAAGGAACAGCATGTGCACTTTTGCTTTTTCAAAGGATATTGTGTATGCTATTGACAAGGGACAGCTTGGTTCCAAGGCACTGCCAAGTATCATTGCTCAACAGTGACAGAAATTTTCTCTCTTTCTTCCTTCCTTTCATTCTTCTGTTCTTTCTTTAATACTGACGACAAAAGCGATGTGAATGCAACGGTAATAATGATAACAGTACAGCCCTGGTGTGAAGACTAATGACACAGATACACTAGAGCCATAATTCGGGAATTTTCTTACTTGTTTATCTCTTATTGCCGTCTTTCCCTTGAGACGTGTTTCCCACATGTATTTTAATCGTGTTCTGGTATTGCTGTTGACACTTGTATAGCTAACATACTTGCTGTTGGGAGGAGTGCTATCATTTGGCTCATTTCTTAGCCCTGCATTTCTTAGCCCTGGGAACTCTGGGTGTGAACTATATTTTTAAACCTTCCATTTAAGCTACCTGATTTTTCAGGTCATTCTAGAAGATGAATGATTTCTGGGAGGAGAGAAATCCCATTCTTGTTGTAATAGTGATGACTATCACCATCACTTGTAGCTTTCCTGGGATGAACTCAAGTTTAATGTTCTTCTCACTAATTTCTTCTATGCAGTGGGACATCTTGATGAGGATGGAGGCTGAGTTGCCTTCGGAGGAGACACACAATTGTTACCTGGCACCTGAGGCAGTGGTGTTTTGTGATCTCTCTGAATGGTCGTGGCTAGATTAGAAGAGAAAGGGAGAGACAACTGAACCTTGTGGGACTCCTTATGCAAGAGATACGTGTGACAAGCTGGGGGAGTCCTTGTGCCCCTTTGGCTCTGTCTGATAGGAATGAGGCTCCAGCATAGGACTGTCTCATGCACTCCCATGAGATGGTGAGTGTGGGCAACCAGCACTGTGCGATCTCTACTGCTGAAGGCAGCAGTGGGCACTCTAGTCACCTAGCTTCTTCCATAATTCCCTGGGGAAACACAATGGGGCAGTGGAACTCAGTGCTTTCCATCTGCAGTTCGTGGCAATATTCTTCTAGTTCACCAACACCTGTCTCTTTTAGGGAGACTGCTTTCTCTTCCAGGGTCTTCTGGAAGTTTTCATAGATCTCACCTGTTTATCCATTCATCCGTCTTAGATTTTCATACTGCCACCCATTACCATAAGTATCTGAGCGACTTTGATGTAAACTCCATAACAATAGCAAAATCTCTAGTGGGCTTCATTGAGTCTCTGGCTCTTCACCTTTCATGGGATCAGAGTCCTGGGTGGGGGAGGTATTTTTGGGAGGCGGGTTGGGTTTGGAAGGGATTAGAGAATAAAAGCAGTGCTGGAATTGTGAGTATCACCATGGCAGACAGGCAGTCTCAAAGAGAAAGGTATTGAAACATTTTCTAAAGATGGTCACACTTTGTAGTCACCTGATCACCTCTGGAAGTTTGTTCCATAGCCAAATCTCCTCAACAGAGAATGCTTTATCCCCAGATCTCACATGCTTCAGTCCTGCTGTTTCAGTCTTGTCACAGAGAAGTGCAGCTGTTATGATGAGTCATAGATTGAAATTTGGTCTTTGATGGGATCCATCACTTGCTTTGAGAATTAGGGCCAAGGCCATAAATTGGTATTGGAAACTGACTGGGAGCCGGTGGAAGGACTTGAGCATGGGCCTGATGTGCTTATGATGGTCTAAGCCACAGAGAAAGGGGAACACATCATTCTGTCCCAGTGGCAGCCTGTGCATCGTCTTCACATGCAGCTTCAGATATAGTGAATAATGGTAATCCAGCCTGGAGGTGGCAAATGCATGGATCATTGTGGCCAGGTCCTTGTCCATGCAGAAGGGATAAAGTTTCCCAGCAAGTTGGAGGTGAAAGAAGGCATTTTTGGAAACTGATGCTACTTGTTCACCCAAGCTTAGTGAGGGGTCAAAAAGGACCCCAAGACTTCCCGCCACTTTGATGAATGTGGGCTATAGATCTTAAATGGAAGGTGGAGACAATGTCTTAGCCAGCTTTTCAAAGTGTTTCCTTTTCTAGCCAGCATCACCTTGGTCTTGCCTGGGTCCTGCTAGAGCTGAACCGAGGCAAGCTGCTCTTCATGCAAGAGCTAATTTCCTGTAGGCATTCTACCACAGTCTATGGCCCCTATCTTGAAAACTTCTCCATGATGGTGCAGGGGTCTTCTGTCTGCAGGATTGGATGGATCTCTGTGAAACCCCACATGTGAGGGCCTAGGGAGAGGAGAAGCAGTTACCCATCACCACTCCTCTGAGTTCTGCTGGGGAGGAACAATTTGAAGGCCCAAAGGGGACCATGATGGTCATTTAGTCTGGCTTCCTGCATAACACAGGCCAGAGAACTTCACCCAGTAATTTCTGCATCAAGAGCTTCTGAGGATGCTCTCAGTTGGCGGTGGTGAGGGCAGATACCCTTAGTCTGTGTCCTGAGGAAGGGGAGATCTAAGTGTGCAGTGTTTTCAATGTGACTTGTGTCTAATCTTAGGCAGAAGATGAGGTCTTTTAATAGCCAGAGCTTATTTTAGCTATAAATATGTATCTAAGTTTGTAGAAAAAAAATGTATTATTTCAGAAACAGCTGATGATCAATATAGAAAAGAATAGATAGCGGTGTACAGCCCAGATTGTCAGCAGGTATAAATGGGCGTAATTCCACTGAAACCAATGGACGATGCCAATTGACACCAGCTGAGGCTCTGACTCATGATGTCCTTAGGGGCAGAGTAAAGGCTGGTCATTCAATAGTAATGGTTTCATGTCTGGATTTTTGAGTGTTAAAGAGCCTGATGCTACCCAAGTATTCCTTACTAGTGTGAACAGTCCAAGAGATATCAATGGGACCTCATGCATGAGTAAGAATTACCTGCATGAGCACGGTTTTCAGTTTTAGGCCTTAATTTAGCAACGTTAGGTCCTGATTCAGTAAGGCCCTTAAGCACATGGAAGCCAAGTATAAGCTTAGACTTGTATTTAAGTACCCTACTGAACTGGGCCCTTAATGTTTAACTAATGTACTTTTTGTGTTTAATTTCTTTAGACAAATTAGAATAGTGCACTGAACAAACAGATATTGTTGAGGAAGGCAAGAAGCTAAAGTCATTATTTTGGCCTGTTAAGTTTAATACAAAATACAAATATTGGCAGTCTTATGCCACCTGAATCATATGCCTATGATTGTAATATGTTGATTCAGGAATGCCTATTAATACTGGGTACACTTGGGTGACTTTTGTAAGAGGCAGACAGAGTGAATTCCAAAGTACTCCAGAGGAGCCCCTTAATAAAAAAACAACAAATAATTGTAAGTTGTTTTTCTATCTATTTGCTTCCAAGAAACTTTAAATAGGCCTTCTTTGCTTGTCCACACTGGAGCAATATAACCAGAGAGTTTGGCAGAAAACCATATACTGGCAGAAATCAGCAATAAAAGCTCATGGAGTGAGTCACAAAATACAAATAAAAAAGTCACAGAGTATCATCTTTTAACTTTGGGCAAGACGTGTTGAATCGTTCCAAGGGTTTGTGACCACTATGGGATGTGAAGGACATTAATCTTGTTTGTTTTGCACTGTAAATATAGATTTCCCACTGCTGGGGAAACCACTTCCTTTGTCACAAGTCTGTCTCACATCGAGTCTAGCCAGGAGATATATTGTCACAACAGGAACTAAACAAAAGCTAAATTCTGTGAGACGCATAATATAGGGGTTGTGTAAAATAACAAAGCTAAATATGGCTGAAAGTGTCTTTGCTTGGGATGCCTTAGATGTGCCAAAACAGGGCATCCATTCATTGCAGAAGGGAAGTTCTTCCTACTCTCTTTATCTTGAGTAGAGCTGGTCAAAACTTTTCTAGTGGAACAGTTTTCCCTCAGAAAATGCTGATTGAATGAAATTGCAGCATTTCATGGGAACGTATTGATTTTGTTGACAATTTCAACAGGAAATTATCAACATTTGTTACAGTTGTAATTATTGAAAGTTCTTTTGATAAGGGTGCAATATTTTCATTTCCATTTTTATATTATATTACAAATGTTTCAGTAAGGTTGTTCTGATGTTTCCAAAACATATGGAAATGTTCCTTTTTGCAGTAAATTTCAAAATTTTGACTTTGCCGATTCCAGGCAAAAGGAAATTTCCAAATGTCAGTGTTTCCTGCAGAACAGAAATTCCTTTTCCAGACCACTTCTAATCTTGAGTGCTTGTCTGCCTCTCACTACAGTGTCTGACTGATCAGTGCTGATATGCTGCGTTTAGAAAGCATCCGTTAGCAATACGTCAGATGAAACAAGGAGACAAAGGCCAAACCCTTGAAAGCACTTTTGAGAGATTAATTTGTGTAGCACTTCATAAGACATAACACAAGACAGGACATGTAAAATCAGATCCACCCAGCCTGGCATTCTGTTCCTTGAAATGGCAGATAATGTGAACATTCAGTGGAGGGAGATGCCTACCTCCCCGAAATAACACACCTAACCAATTTGTGCAATGTTGCATGAAGGGAAAAAAGTCTTTTCACAAATGGCACCCTTGCACCTCGAATCATGAGGTTTGAATGAGAGTTGGGCCTGCCTCAAAAACCCTACATCCAACCACCCCTGAATTTTGGGGTGTTCTGAATCCAGATCCTGACTCAAATGTTGCCCTCTGAACATATCTTTAGCCACTGGTTCTCAGCTGGGGGTCCATGGCCCACTGCGGGGCTGCGAGCAGGTGTCAGGGGGTCCGCTAAAATAAACCAGACTTCAGCCCTGGGTGGTGGGGCTCAGACTTCGACTTCATCCCTGTATGGCAGGGCTCAGGGAGGGAGGGAGCACCACCTCCACCCTCAGACTCACCTCAGTGGGCTACCCAGTCTATCTGGGTTGGGGGAGAGGGGGAGGCGTAACCAAAAACTGCAGAATCACTGCAAAAGAGAGATTTCCCCCTGCCACCAGAAGGGGCTGCCTGACAGCCATTGACTCCACAAACAGGCCAGCAGCTAGCCCAGGAGACACACCACTGCTCTGCCCTGCTACAGCTGCACATCAGGGAGCAGGGCCAAATGGAAGGCAGAAATCAGGGGGTGGGAGGGGTCATGACCCTGTTTCTTCCCCTCCCCCCATTGTGTTGCCTGTGGTTGGGAGGTCAGCAGGTTTGTCTATTTAAGTGTAGGGGTCCCTAGGTAAAAGAAGGTTGAGAACCACTGTCTTTAAGAATCACCAGCCTTTGTATGGTCGCCTGAATCCCCGGGGGCCAAAGAGCACTTTACAAAGCAGCTGGATCCCGCTCTCACAGATGTCAAAGGCAGTTGCTCTGTGCCTCATAGGATCAAGGCCTTAGAGTCAGAGTTTCAGCACCCAGCCCCTCTTGCTGAGAATCATGCAGGGTGCTGAGTGCTTCTGAAAATCTACGGTCCTTTTATCCAGGTGGCAAAACGGGAGCTGAGCTCTTTTGTAAATCTGTCCCATGTGCAGGCCGAATGGCAAAGGAAGCAGAAATGTGCATTGAATAAGATTGTGTGGAGCACCCGCTCCTCTTCCACTGCACCAGACAAATGAATCTGCCAGCGAGTGGCTGCCTTGCAGAATGCAATGAGTGGGATGGGACCTACTAGTGGAAACACTAAGGTGTTTTGTTTTTTTTACCTCCAGTGGTGAATGACGTGGGATCTTAACAGCAGGGTACTAGTCTCCACTCCCCACGTATGTGCGTTGTTTATATTGTGACGGTGTCTGTCATCTGTTCTGTAACACCTACTCTGCCCCTGCTCTACCTGTTCTGTGGAGAGATGATGTCAGACTCCTGGGGCCCAGCAAGCCTCCCAAGCACTCAGTTCAAACTTTCAAAAAGTGACGATAACACCAAAATAACCCAGATGACAAGAGGAGCACTTTCACAGGGCCAGCCCCTCTCCCTGAGGCACTTGCCCAGGGACATCTTTCCCAGGAGCCGTTCCATTTTGCCTCCCCTTTAAACTCACAGACATTGATCAAGCAAACTGGCAGGCTGGACCCCAGTGAGCGCTGCTTTGTTGTAACATAATATATGAATCCTGGCTGCGGGGACTGGGTTTAAGACTATGGTGGAACAAATGGTACATTGTTTCCCCTGGCCTTTCTCTGACCTGGCTGGCATGCTGCCTGTTCTGTCAGCACCCGGTAGCACTCTTAATGACTTTCTTCTTCTTTCTTTCCCATCGTTTACTTGGTGTAGCACCCAGCCTTTGAATCTGGTAGGTATGTGTGGACTTGATCCCATGCCCATTAAAGTCAATGGGAAAACTCCCATTGACCTCAGTGATGCAGAAGCAAACTCTATATAGGTATATTTCCACATGCTGCATGGCCGCTACCATGAAACTGAAAAGGCAAAGGGCCAAATCCTCAGTTGGTGTAAACTGAAGTGAATGTGACAGATCTGCAGCTGGCATAAGTCAGTGTAACTCCATTGCAGTCAATGGAGTTACGTTGATTTGCACCAGCTGATAATCTGTCCCAAGATTCCTGTTGAGTTAAAGCCTAGCACAGGGGTCGGCAACCTTTCAGAAGTGGTGTGCCAAGTCTTCAGTTATTCACTGTAATTTAAGGTTTTGTGTGCCGGTCATACATTTTAACGTTTTTAGAAGGTCTCTTTCTATAAGTCTAGAATATATAACTAAACTATTGTTATTATGTAAAGTAAATAAGGTTTTACAAATGTTTAAGAAGCTTCATTTAAAATTAAATTAAAATGCAGAGCCCCCCGGACCGGTGGCCAGGACCCGGGCAGTGTGAGTGCCACTGAAATCAGCTCGCATGCCGCTTCACAGGAGAGGAGCATTTGAAGGGCTATCAGAAATTTCATTTCCAAAAGTTTTCTCTGAGCAGCCACCTGCTTTCCTTCCTTTTGTGTTAAACCGGTGGACTAGTGCTGGACCGAAGTTGGAACTTCCATTCCACGGGAAATTCCAATATTTTGACATTTCCTTTCATTCTGAATCAGAATAAAATGTCAGCATTTCCTGTGAAATGAAATACTCAGAAAAATATAGTTTTGACAAGGTCAAAGAGCTTCATTTAGACTAATATAACACAGTCAAACTCAAACTCTTCATCCTTAATGAAATGAAACACTTTGTTAAATTTTTCATCAAAAATTTCCATTATGTTGATGTTTTCCTGTGAAGCATTTTGATTTTGTCTAATCAGCATTTTCCACTGGAAAACTATTTTTAACCAGCTCAACAATAGATATATAATTTGGTATGTTTTTTCCCGAGGCAAGTTGCCACACAGTCTATCATTTTTACTGAGCTTTTCTTCCTGAAATATTTTTAATCTGGTTAAAAATGCTAAAGCAACTTCACAAAGTGAGTGTAAGTAAACTGCATCTGACTAAACATTAAGAGTTGCTGTAAATCAAACTGAATTCTCTTGCTTGAAGTTCAGTCATCCTGTTCTAATACTATCCAGCACTTATTGTCTATAGATCTCAAAGCACTTTATTATGGTAGCTAAGCGGTTTTATGGCCAATTGATAGATGGGGAAATTGATTTGGGTTGTAGCCACTTATTGATATGTGAATTTGGACAAGACACATAGATCAACATTTTCAATCTTTGATGTATAAGTTTGGCACCTTGATTCTTATTTAAGCACCTAATTAGCTGAAAACAATGATGAGCCAAATCAGCTAGGAGGAAAAAATTAATCAGAAAAATGTGAATGATAATTGGGAATTGCTTCGGAATACTTTATTAGCTGCCCCCAAAAGCCACAGTCCTACAATCAAGAAAGAGAAGCAAAGGAACACAAGGAGAAATCTATGGCCCCAGAATTAAGGACAATAAGGAGTTTTTAAAAAGTATATTAGGAACAATAAGAATCCTAACAATAGTATTGGTTCATCACTCGATGGAAATGTTAGCATTATCGATAATAATGCAGGAAAGGCAGACGTGTTCAGTAAATATTTCTGTTTCATATTTGGAAAAAAAAAGATGATGTAGTTATATGATGATGATGATAACACTCTTTCCATTCCACTACTATCTCGGTAGGATGTTAAACAGCTGCTACTAAAATTAGACATTTTAAAATCAGCTGGTCCAGATAATTGCATCGAAGAGTTTTTGAAGAGCTGGCTGAGGAGCTTGCTGGACCATTAATGTTGATTTTCAATAAGTCTTGCAATACTGGGAAAATTCCTGAAGACTGGAAGAAAGCTAATGTTGTGACAATATTTAATAAAGGTAAATAGGTGACCTGGGTAATTATCCATCCCAAGCAAGATAATGGAGTGGATGGTATGGGACTCGATAAATAAAGAATTAAAGGAGAGCAATATAATTAATGCCAATCAACACGGGTTTATGGAAAATAGATCACATCAAAGTAAATTGATTTTTTTTTGATGAAGTTACAAGTTTGGTTGATAACAATAATAGTGTTGATGTAATATACTTAAACTTCAGTAAGGTGTTTGACTTGGTACTGCATGACATTCTGATTAAAAACTAGAACAATAGAAAATTAACATGGCACACATTGAATGGATTAAAAACTGGATAATTGATAGGTCTCAAAATTTAACTGTAAACAGGGAATCATCATCAAGCCAGTTTGTTTCCAGTGGGGTTCTGCTGGGATCAGTTCTTAGCTTTATGCTATTTAACATTTTTATCAATGACCTCAAAGAAAATGTAAAATCATTACTATTAAAAGACTGGGGGGGAGTGGTAAATAATGAATAGGACAGATCACTGATACAGAGTGACGTGGATCATTCTGTAAGGAGGGTGCAAGCAAACACTAAGCGTTTTAATACAGCTCAGTGTTGTCAAAGTTTGACTCAGACTCACAATTTATCAGACCACTCTGTTTTATTAGCAAAGCTGCTCTGCTAATACATTTAGAAGTGAGCCCCCCGAGTGGGGCTTGTGTCTCTTAATTTATACAGTTTTTTTGGAGAACAAGTTACAGAGAAGTTACAGACAAAAGAAGAAAAAAGATTTTAGTCACCACCCTTCGAGATCCCTGAGACCAGTCACGTATCTTCAATTACCTGCCACCCTTAACAATCTCCTTTAACAGCTTCCAGTTAACTTAACTAATTGCCCTTCACACCTTCCATTCTGATGCCTGCTTCTTAGACGTGCTGGCTCTATCTTAATTGCTTCTCCATTCAAAAGCTAACTGTCCCTACGTGTGCTCGCTCAGATACTTTGTAACATATTTTGGCATGCCCTCTCATATACAATGTATCCAGAATGTCCCCTTATACAACGTTATACTTATACAATGTTATACTTCCACAGTGTAAATGTATAGATCTGGGAACAAAGAATGTAAAATACTTACAAGATGGGGGACTGTATCCTGGGAAGCAGTGGAATTTTTAACAGTGAGGGTATTTAACCACTGGAACCATTTACCGTGGGTTGTGGTGGATTCTCCATCACTGACAATTTTTAAATCAAAACTGGATGTTTTTCTAAAAGATCTGCTCTAGGAATTATTTTGGTGAAGTTCTGTTCAGAGGACCAGCTCCACGCACGGGTGGACAGTGTGGGGGGTCGTAGGACCAGCCCCCCCGCCACCCCGTGGTGGGCAGCAGGCAGGCTTTGACCAGCCCTGGGCAGGGAGGGGTGAGGGGGGTTGCAGGGGAGGGTTGCAGCGGGGGCTTGGGACAGCCCCAGGTGCCAGTGGGGAGGGGGACCTTAGGCTGGCCCCCCTGTGAACAGGAGGCAGGGAGAGCTTGGGCTGGTCCTGCCTGGGATGGGATAGTGCAGGGGTGGGGCCAGCCCCGGGGGAGGGGGACCTCAGCCCAGCCCCACACCAGCAGGACGCAGAGAGGGCTTGGGCTGGCCTGGCGGTGTCCCATTTTCCCTTTGGGAAAATATGGTGACCCAATCTCTTGGCTAGAGCATGGAGCAACTCCCCTTAGGTGAAAAATTTGTTACACAGCTGGGATACAAAGTTCTTTTCACTTGGAAGGATTGGGAGAGCAGGGGATGAGAAGGTTATTTGCACAAGCTCCCCAATTCCTTCATTCTATGGCTGCACCATTCCAAAACATAAAGACAATTTCTTAGTGAGCAGCCAGAATTGATCCATGGGCCAGCTTGGGACCTGCTCCATCTCTCAGTGTATTTTTATTGACTTGGGTGGGATATGGATCGGACTATTAGTCACCGGAGTGGCTGAAGGAAACAAATCAATGTAATAGAAATCACCCTGGTTCTGAAGGTGCCCTTGATTTAAAGCCACAAGGAAAGAGCAGAATGGGCTTGTGATTAAGATACTTGCAATGGGACTTAATGTATGTGAGTTCAGTTCCTAGGTCTGCCACTGATTTCCTGTATGAGCATAAGCAAGTCACTTAATTGCTCTGGGCCTCAGTTCCCCATCTGTAAAATGGGGTTAATAATATGGGGTACTGGGAGAGTCAATTAATGTTTGTGGGGTGCTCAGAGACAACAGTGATGGGAGGCCATAGAAGTAGATCGATAAAAACGAATCTGGTTTTAAAATAAAAGAAATATACAATATCCAGGAAAATCCCTCCGAAGAGCATAGAACTGTCGGGGACCTCCTGGGTCATCGAGTCCAGTCTCCCGGTATCACAGGCAACTCTGTCATATAATCCTGCTCATAAACATATCAGGCTCCATCTCAATGAAAGAGTTTCCTTTGAAGGTTTACTTCAATAACCAGATATGTTTGCTTTAAGGAGAAGGAGATAATAAGCTTAGTGTCTTTGAGGAATCCAGTGTCATCAACCCCAAGAGTTCAAAAATCTATTCTGTTCTCCATAAATTCTTCACCGTAGTATCTGAGCACCTTCTAGTAGGGCATTAAGCAGTGTGACTAACATCTGTCACATGTAGTTCATTCTGTCGCTCATTGTCTCCTCAGGGGGATAATTGTGTGTACAGTGTTTTGTTTTGGTGGAGTTTTTTTTTTAAATGTCCACCATAAATCAGGCCTCAAAAATGATAAGGTGGGCTTAAAAGCTGTAAGTTTTTAAAAAAAGAATGAATCCTGTGTTCTTTTTGTCTTCTAGTTTCTGAACCTCTGTGTTCCACCATGAAACTAGTTAGTCTTGAAACTCACTTTTTCTTTTCAATGAAAGCTGAGATTGTCACCTAATCCCCTGACTCCAGGAGCTGGGGTTTTCAGGAAAAAACACAAGACTCATGATAAAATCGTAAGAGTTGGCAGCACTGAGGATCAGCCTGCGGAGGGATAGCTCAGTGGTTTGAGCATTGGCCTGCTAAACCCAGGATTGTGAGTTCAATCCTTGAGGGGGCCATTTAGGGATCTAGGGCAGAAATTGGGGATTGGTCCTGCTTTGAGCAGGGGATTGGACTAGATGACCTCCTGAGGTCCCTTCCAACCCTGATATTCTGTGATTTACACTTCAGCCCATGATTTGAACACAAATGTCCAGAGATAAAAAGGCTGGTGTATTAACCTACCCTGTCACCTGGCAGCCTCCTACAAAACAGATTGATGTAGTTTGAAGGGATGCTTACTCTGCAGACAGATCCCATTAAGTGAATGATAGAAAAAAAACAGAATCCTCCCTGCCCCCTCAACTAGCATTGAAATGTCTCAGCAGAATAAATACAACTACATAAACCCCACTGTTTACTTTTGGTGCACTCACTCGCTATTTACTGCACACTGGCATGGGTAAATCACAGGCCTTTCAATCAGGGAGCTGACTGTGCTTGCCTGACTGTTTGCTCATGGGCATATTTGTGTCCCCAGCAGTCCTTTAATTGTTGAGACGGGCAGAAGTCAGTGGGCTGAAATGTGGGAAAGAGTTTGGACTGTAACAGACCAAGATCTTCAGAAACCATTTGAAGGCAATATTGTTCTTAGTTTCTCAGCAGCTGTGACTTGTTGATTAGGTATTTCAGCACCGGAATGAACCTTCTCATACTGCACTGAGCAGAAAGATATATATATTGCCTGCTAACGGTTAAGTGAGATGTAACCCTTCTGCCAGATGGTGTTGGCAGCAGCCAGGACGGGTTCAAATAGCTAGGGGGTTCCTCTTAAAACTAACACACCATCTCAACCCTCCACCAGGAATTACTGGGATCACTATAGGCCTTCTCTGGGTGCCCGTAACAAGCATAACTTCCCCACTCACCAGCACTATGAAACAGAGAAAATGTTATGAATGGAAAAGAGAACGCAGCATCAACTAGGGAAAACACAGCAACATTACACACATGAATGATAAAATAACTCCCCAGTGTAACTTTAGCAGTAGTCGCCTGCTCTGCCCCCCCTCACTATGAACATCTAATAGGCAAACGTCCCTTTGCCACCTCTCTTCCCTCTTTGCCATCTGCAAAACCCCACTCACCGTTTCCAGTCTCTTGGGAAGTCCTGTCCTGAGACTCTACCAGTTAGAGTGATTTCAGTTTTGAGCGACTGGATAGAAGGGACCTAACCAAGGTTCACTCAGCTCTGCTTCAACAAAGAGCTCTATGTTGCTCCCTAGTGAGGAGGCACCTTCCTCTCCTGTAAGGCAAAACAGGAGTTGGGGAACCACTAGCCTTCAGGATCTCAAGCAGAGACCTTACCACAAGAGATGCACTCCTTTTCACAAACAAGGAGCCCTTTTCCCCTCTGATTTTTCACTGCCAAACGAATTCTGAGTTTGTGACCATTTATGATGTGGCTCACAAAGTGTCCCTGGAGGAATTCTGGGTAGAAAGCTTATGCAAATGAAGCTCTTTCAGTAGCTGTACTTCCCCCTATTCACCAACAGATGGGGTCTGAAAGCTTTTTTCCTTTCTGGAGCTTCAGGCCAAGGGGCTTAATAGATACAAATAATCAAACCCAGGTGTACTGCACCTTACAAGGCAGGCTGATTGGGGATTTCCCCCTGCTGAGAGTTCTCAGCAATTGACTGAAATATTACACACACAAAAACAATGTTAAAAGAACATTATTGAGGTTGAAAAGTCAAGCACTTAAAAGTTAGGAAATGCCAGAGTTAAGGTTGTCCATGAAACCTTACTCCGGCCCCTGACGTGTATGTATTGTGATACGGTCTTTGATTACATGCTCACACACTACTTTTTCTGCATAGAACCCCTTCTTATTCAGTGCACAGCATGGACAGTGCTCACTTAATGAGCATCTATTTGATATTTGTTTTCTCCTCATTGTTAATGCGTGGCCATAGGCCCTATTTACTGCACCCTAATCAAAATCCTGCTCTGAAGACAGAATTATTAATTTCCCCATGGGCTTTGCTATAGCATTCATAGCTATAGTACACAACAACCAGTGAGGGGAGACAGTGAGATTATCCCCTGGTTACAGATAGGGATCTTAGGAACACAGAGATTAAGGAAAAAGAAGCTCACGAAAGCTTATGCTCAAATAAATTGGTTAGTCTCTAAGGTGCCACAAGTACTCCTTTTCTTTTTGCGAATACAGACTAACACAGCTACTACTCTGAAACCAGAGATTAAGGAAAAGTATCTACTGTTTTGGGGTGGAGAATTTGAGATGCCTAAAACCTGAATTTTTAGATTACTTAGCATTACATAAAAGCTAAACTATTCAACTGTCCTGTTGACTTCACTAGCAGCTGTGAATGCTCAGTACTTCTGCAAATACAACCTCAGACTCCCAAGTCAGGCACCCAGAAAATGAGGAACACACAGTTAGTTATCACCTTTCAAAAGTTTGGTTTCAGTGACTTGTCCAGCATCACACAGGAACTCCATAGCAGAGGCAGGAATGGAATTCAACTCTCCAGGGCAGCACTCAACACTCCTTAACCATTCTTTCTCTTTCTGCAATCTCCTGCCTCGTTCACTGAGCACCCTCTATCCCACCCTGTGTCCCCCCCATTGTGTACTCCATGAGGTGAGAGCAGCTTTGCCTCCTGCTTCTCTAGCTTTCTTCAAGCAGGTCCTGCAGGAGGATGCTCTCTGCCCATCTCTCACCTGTGGCCCTCCGGAATTGATCACTAGCCCCCGCCCTCCAAACCTCCCCAACTGCCCACAACACACAACCTATGTTGGCTGAACACCATCCAGCTGGTCTGCCTCTGAACCACACCCAGAAAAATCTGTATATGCTGGCGCTTCACGCCATCCATTTCCTCGCTTTAGTGTTCTACCCCGACACCAAGTGGCAGGATCTGTTACCATCTCAGGAGCCTGAGGAATCCTGATCTGCCAGCCTGTACTCCACTCTGGTCCCACGGCCTGCTGGGGACATCAGCTGGTGGCTCCTTCATGGAGACATGCTTATGGGTATGTACTTGCCATGGTTCACAAACTCCCCCAACACCTTTTCCTTTTTGCTGTGAGAGGGAGAGCCTGGCACACATCTACATCAGATGTGTCAGGTTGCAGCCCCCTGAGTGCAGTCACTGAGGTTCAGACTGCACTTTTCCCCACCCTTCCAGATCCTAGCACATCCCATCCATGGACTTCCTCATCAACCTCCTCCTGGAGCTGGCAAAGGCAGTCATCCATCATACCAGGAGGAAGAAGCTGGACAGAGAGAGGTCTGTGACAGTGGGGCCTGCTTCCAATCTCTTGTCCAATCACACCTCCAGGCAGACCTCCTCTGACCAGTGTCTACTGACACCCTAGAAGCCTTTTAGGAGTAGTGGGCACTGTCTGGAGTATTTACTTGTGGCTTGAGTTCACTGGCCTTTAGCTTTGGGTGGGCTTATACCTGACGTCTCCTGCTAACCACAATAGGTACACACCTTCCATCTCATCCTGCACATCCCCCATCATGTGCTCCAGGAGGTGAGGGCAGCTCTTCCTCCTGCTTCTTTTGTTTATCTCGAGTGGGTCCTGCAGGAGGGTGATCCCTACTCACCCCACACGCCCAGCCCTTTAGAGCTCATCATCAGGCCCTGCACTACAAGTCCCCCACAGCCACCTCCGAATGCGTTACCTGAGCAGGCTGAATGCCATACAGCCAGTCTGTCTCTGAACCGGGCCCCATGAACACCTATACGTGCTTGTGCTCCAGACCATCCTTTGCCTCACTCTCACGTCCCATCCCAGCACCATGTGGTGGGATCTGCAGCCACTTGTGTAAGTTGGGGAGCCCAGTGGGCCAGACTGTACCCCACCCTAGTAGCATAGAATGCTGGGCATCTTGGTTAGTGGGTCCGCTGTGGAGCTGAGAGCACAGGTGTGCGGTTGGCACATTCCACAGGGTCTCCAGACACTTGCCCTTTAAGCAGTGAGAGGGAGACCCTGATGCACATCTGCGTAGGGTGTGTCAGGCTGCAGCCCCTTTTCCGGCTCTTCCAGAACTTCCTGATTGCACTTTCCCCTGTACCTCCATGTATTTGCACACCCCATTTGTGGCCCCACAAAATCATGAGACCTTCCCATCAACCTCCTCTTGACTCTGGCCAGGGTGGCCATCCACCAGACCAGGAGGAGGAAGCTTGATTGGGGGTGATGGTGGAGGGGTGGTGCTCTGTGAATATGGGGATTGTTTACCATCCGTTATTGCCTCAAGTCTACAGTCACAATTCCTCTGGATGGCACCCACGGGCTCCTTGGACTCCTTTGAGGAGCAGTGGGCACTGTCCAGGGTTCTTTGCTTGGTGTCTCCCCTTCCATCCCTGTTTACTCATTTTTTATCCCCCAAATTTAGTTGCAGTCTGGGCTTTATGGTTCCTCCCCAGATAAGGTGGAGGCTTACCCTAGGCTCACCCATCCCAATACCTGCAATAGGTACCTACCATCCAACTTCTGCCACAGAGGAGGCAGGGGTCCCGCAGACAACAGCCTTTTTCTCTACACAATCCTGATACATCCCCAGAACAGGTTTATCCTGTGCACTAAACACACCCTGCACACCCCAACTCCCAGTCCACGTTTTCCTTCCTCCCTTTCCACCTAACCGCCTCCTGTCTCAGTCTCTCTCCCCTGCCCCTCCACACTCCTTGTCCCAGTCGAATTCCTGCCTTACAGAATTGCCTGTTCTTCCCCCCACATTTGAATAAGGCAGCTTCCTCCGGCACGCTATCCAGGTCCAGCACAGAGACACTGAGAACACAAGAGAGACAGGCTCTCTCTGCTCTCAGTTCAGGTGCCAGGACCCAGCACGACCAGCAGCAGCCCAGAGCTTCAATTGCAGGGAAAGCCCTGATCAGCTGCCGGCTGGAGCACACGCAGTGTGAACGGATTCCTTGGAGAATGTGGCTGCCAAACTCTAGCAAGTTTCTACTGAGCACGTGCAAACCGCCATTTTTCAAGGCTTATAACTTGGCCAAATTTGGGTAGATTTTCGTGGGGATGGAACAGGGCCCATCCCTGCACAAAGACCACCTCCCTGCCAAATTTTAAGTCCCTTCCGCAAAATATGGGGGCGCTAGTGCTTCTGAAAGAAAAAGTCACCAGAATTTTCAACATGGGCAAACCAATATACTTTTCACCAGCCTCATTCTCAAAATCAACTGGACTGTTTTGGCTGACATTTTCAAAAAACAAAACAACAGCAACAACCGCCCCCCCCAACCAAAAACAACAACAAAAAAACCACAACAAAAAACCAAACACAAAAAACCAAACCAAAACAACAACAACAAAATAGAATCAGCCTGAGGCAGACACTTGGCATGAAATTTTCAGGCCAAATGGTTATATTTTGGCAAAATTATAAGCAACTGAAAATAGGTTCTTATCATGGGAAGTGCTGGGCAACCTAAACGATAGATGGTGCTACCAGCCCTGCCTATAAGAGATGGCATGAGCCAGGTCCGCAGCTGGGGTAAACTGGCATAGCTCCATTGAAGTCAATGAAGCTGACGAGCAGAGGATTTCTTGCATAAACTTTCTTTAAACTGATTTTGCGTTTTATAGGGATATTTTCACTGGATTTTAAAATGTATGTAGTAACTGTTTGTCCCCTCTTCACTTTGGTGAGGCCCCTGGCCCTACTGGATGGGTTGGCAAAACTGCCTCCTACTAGCCCACTGGCTGGCAAAATTTATCATCTTGATAATTGTGGACACATGTTGCTGTTTGAGGATTACACCCATGACTTGCAAGCAGTCCTAGCAACAACACCTTGTCTTCAGATTGGCTTTTAGTGCCTGACTCCATCAGCCCAGAGTACAGCAAATCTTTGTCAATTCCCCAGCCAGGCAAAAGCCAGCTGCTCTGATTGAGAAGCTAGTTAGAGCTGAAAGCAAAGACAAATAATTCCCATGGTGTCATCAGACTTCAGTCTGGGTAGGGGTTGCTAACATTGGAGACAATGTGCACTATACAGTCTTGGGCATACTGCCCACCTACCTCTTGCATCCTGCATCTGGGAGAATTATTCCATTACATGAACAGCTGTGAACAGCACATAAACATGGGTTGAAGATAAAAGTATTATACTGTGATTTGATAATCTCATTTCCATCATGTCTTAGATGCCCCAATGACAGAACTTCCCCTATGTCCATCCAGCATCTTTCATTGGTACTGCAAGGCAGTTAGATTTCTTTAGATGTTCTCCAGAATGTCAGTGTAATGCTCATTTTATAGATGGATATGTCAAATATTGTAATGCTCAAGTGACTTATTTTTTACATATTGGAATAAGTGACCCATAGTAATAGGTCTGCTACCCCCTTACTGATAAGTACAAGTGGACATATTTGCATACACAGGGCCCAAACCAAAAGTGATGTTGTGCAGTATACCTAGTGGTATCCCATGGTAACATACACATTTTCTTTTTTTCTGTATTGTGATCTGATAGTGAGTACATAGGTAAGAAAAATGCTATGGGCCAGATTCTGATCCCATTTGCAACAGTATACATTTGGAGCAATTCCACTGACTTCAGTGCAGTTACTCCAGGTTTGCATGGGTGTAAATGAGATCAGAATCTTGCCCTAAACTTTCATGCCCAGACCTTGCAAGCTCTTCCATGCTGATCAGCTCCTACAATCTTGACTTTGATGGACAACACTGGCATAAGGATCTGTCTGGCTACATCAGCTTGCAGCACTGGGTCCTTAGTCTATATCACTGTACAGTGTTCAATTCAACGATCATATAACAAAGTATTGAAGTTATGGGCCAGATCCTCAGCTGGTGTAAATTGATACTGCTGAAGTCTGTAAAGCTATGCTGATTTATGCCATCTAAGGATCTGGCCCTAAATATTTTTCTAACAGAAAAAACCCAAAGCCAGGTTTTCAAATGCTCCAACTTTGCATTACCGTATTGTGCAACAGAAGAGCAATAAACATTTCTTAAAAACTATACTTTTTTTTGTAATGGGAAATATATTTCTGATGTAAAAACATTGGCAAAGCAACAGACTGCAGCTCTGCTGGCTGATTTCACAGCAGCTTTTTTACTGATGGGGGTGAATGGCTTAAAAGTAATGGTGCAGCTGATTCATGCCCACAAGCGAATATCCTATTCTCATTGCTCCCTGTTGTTAAGATCACCTTTTAAGAGAGAAGCTTAGCACTCCATTTAGCAGCCCTTTACCTGCCAACAGAGCATAAATTAAATGAACTGGGGAGTTATGTGCGTGCATGCGCAGTCTCTGAGCCTTTTTGTTAGCAGTAGAGCAGGGATTTTGCTCCATGTTTCCTTTTTGGTCTCTGCGCTTTTGAGCAATCTGGACCTTACCACCATGAAATCAACCCTAGGCTTGATCCATGACTCAAGATGGAAGCTATCGCATTTATTCTGGCTTCCTTTAGTCACGCCACAGAAAGAAGAGAAAATAAGAAAAGGCGGGAGAAATAAGCCAAGTTGTTTCTTAGGCTGGGCTACCCTAGGAATTTACGTCAATATAACTATGTCTTGTCAGGAGTGTGGAAAATCTATCACCTCTCAAGGGGGTGGATTACCTATGCCAATGGGAGAATCCCTCCCATCAGTGTAGGTAGTATTACAATAGTGCAGTTGTAGTGGTGCACTGTGCCGTGGTAGCATTTTAAGCACAGACAAGCCCTCTGAGAGACAAGGGAGGTGTAATATCTCTTATTGGACCAACTTCTGCTGGTTAGACAGACAAGCTTTCGAGCTACACAGAGCTCTTCTTCAGGTCTGGGCCCAGAGCTGAAGCTCTGTGTAGCTCAAAAGCTTGTCTCTTTCGCCAGCAAAAGTTGGTCCAATAAGAGATATTACCTCAGCCCCCCTTGTCCATCTAGTATCCTGGGACCAACGCGGCTACAAAAACACTGCAAACAAGTTGCTTCTACTCAGGCAAATGTTTGAGTGTGAATAGAAACATAAAATGGCAGCAGAAAATACAGAGTCTACATTGAAGGCATACAAAAGAGATTGTGCATATGTAAGGGGGGTCTGAATGAATGCTTCCCTGACAGCTAGCTGGGAAGGGGAGAGACTTGGGTGTGTTTATGTAAATGCAGTTTGCTCCTGCTCTGCTTAGTCAGCAGATAGAGTGGCGTCAAAGTGATCAATTTTGGCTGGTGTTGGGTACAAATCACTTTAGTACTGAATGCAGGGGTAGTGAAATGCTGTTACCAAAATGTTGTAATTATTGCGGGAATACAGGGAAGCAGGACTTTGCTTAAGCTGTCCCAAATGAGGGGGGTCACCTTCAGCTGAAAGGATGTCGTTAAGCCAGGGGCTCAAATGCCAGAACCCTGTGAAAGTAAGATGGGTGGGGACAGAAATCCCTAGCTAGGAGGTTGTATGGCCTCATAAAGGATCTGCCCGAGACTGGTTTAACCTGTTCCTCCCCACTGTTTAACCAGTAGTGCTAAATAGGTTTAATTAGGAGCCTCTTTGTTACCTTAAATGCCCAATCAGAACTGAAATCAGTTGTGGTAGGACTGTATTTCTACCCTGCCTGCTAAGAGCTAAAAATTGCTGAAAGCTGAAGTCACTTGAGATGGGACAATGTTTCTGCCCAGTCTGCAGAAAATTACTAAGAGACTGATGTGCAGAGGTCGCAGCAGAAGGTGACTGACAGTCAGCTGGTGAATGAGTGGCTGGTGCAGCAGAGAGGGGCGATCAGCAGGGCTGCAGAAGAGAGATGTGACGAGCGGCCAGCAGGGTGGCTGGCAGAGAGGTGCAGTGAACAGGAGCGGCCAGCAGGGTGGCTGGTGGAGAGGCACGGCGAACAGGAGTGGCCAGCAGGGTGGCTGGCAGAGAGGGGCAGCAAGTGAGTGCCTGAGCAGTGGAGTGAGTAAGATACATCTTTACCCCTCCCTGGGGGGAAGTGAACTCTGCAGATGTATCTCTGAACTCAGTGCACTGACCAAGGACAGCAACTGTGAATGGGGTGCAGGGAAGGGTCAAGCATGTGAAAGGGACTTTTGGATTGCAGGACCTAAGAACCTGAGGGGAAAAGGACACTGCCCAACCTACTTGGGGTGGGTCTTTTATTCATGGTTTATGTTTATGTACTCTGTTCACTGTGTTTTTCCCAAATTAACACCCAGTTACTTCCCTCCTTTTATTAAAAGTTTCTTTTCTACATTCAGACTCTGTGCTTGCAAGTGGGGAAGTACTGCCTCTTAGCGGCACCCTGGGGTGGTGTGTAAATTTCCCAGGTTACTGGGTGGGGCTCGAGCTGGTTCTGTATTGTATCAATGGAAAGGAACCCCTAGATATTGAACCCGGCCCTGGTTGCTGCTGGGTCCACCTGGCAGAAGGCTTACAAATAAAACCCAGGGCCAGATTCTTAATGGCTTTGTACCAGTGTTGATCTGGAGTAAACTCAATGAGTTACTCTGGATTTGCTTTGGGGCAACTGAGCTGAATGTGGCCCACAAGCTAAAATTTAAGATAATCAAAGGTGGCAAAGTAGAGGCTTGTGGTTATCCTTGGAACTATAACTGGATATAATGGAATGAAACTAAAATAAAGGCCAATGTAAATTGATTATCTGGAATATATCTGAGAACAATTTATTAGATTGTGGAATATTTTCCAAAGGGACATGTCAGCTTCTCTTTTGCTGGAGACATTTCAAACTGTTCAAGATCTCATGTAATGCACACTTGAGACAGTTCTTCCCTGTGAGATGGGACCATAGGAGATAAAAGAGGTCTTTTCCCTCCCTGCTGTCTAGATTCTAGGAATGCTGGAGCTTCCAATAACCACTATAAGTGTGAAATAGTTACTGGTGGATAAGTAATAATTAGAGAAGGCAGATTGGACACTTCTAGTCACGCTTTCTTAAATAACAAGGGGACATTTGATGAAAATGAAAGGCAACACATTTAAAACAAAGGGAAAAGATTTTTTTTTTAAGCCGCAATGCACAAGTAGCCTGTGGATCTCATCACAACAATATATCCTTAAGGCCAAGAGCACAGCCAAATTCAAAAAATGGACAACGAGAGGATCCAGAGATACAACTGTAGGGATGAAAAAACCTACCTTCACAAAAACCCAACCAAACAAAAAAACCAAACAGCTCTCCCCACAAAATAAAAGCAAGCATCCTCAAGAGTTTTGTAAGACATATAACTCTCATGCTTCAGTGCCTAAGCCAATCTGTAACTAAAGAGACTGGTTCTCAGATGGGCAGGTTATCCCATCACTGGTTATTCAGGGTTCTTGCACCTTTCTCTGAAACATCTGGTACTGGGTATTGTTGGTGAAAGGACACTGGGTTAGATGGATCATGGGTCGGATCCAATATGGCAAGTCTAATGTTTCTAATTATCTTTATTGGATATACCCAACTAATTCATTGGATCAAGACAGTGGGTTAGGATATGGACACAAGGTCAGGTTTGATCAGTTATGCTGGTGTAAATGTGGAGTAGCTACTGACTTCAGTGCATTTACAATGGCATAACTGAGATAAGAATCTAGCCCTGTGTGTAAGAAGAAGGTGTTTCAGTTCATGCAGATCTCGATAAGTGACCTGAAAGGAGAGGAGGGGAAAAAAAAAAAGATAAACACTCCCTGTATTCTCTTTCAAATAAATACATACAAACACATCTATGCAACCAATCAATGGGGGAAATGCCAGGCAACGTTACCAACACATTTTATAGCGCCCACATCCTTCCTGTTCTGCTTCAGCTTTGTAAGGAATGTAAAAAACTGGCCCGGGTGTTAAGCAAACAGTATTTTCCCCCTTTAAAATCAGGACTGCATTTCACAGGACTCTCTTGTAACAAGACAGGCATTCAAGGGAAGTGTCTTCTGCACAGTATATGCTTTGTGACAACATAAATGTCTCAGTCGGAGAGGGGATGGATTGATTGGCTTCTAGAATGAAAATGATAAGCTCTCCTGGACAGCTTTGACATACACAGCCACTTTGCAAGGGAAGCTGTCACTGGAGACAAATGGGTCTATTTCACGTCAGGCTACTCCTTGCAGTAAGCGCTTTAAGTTGTTTGATTCTGATCATGGCTTTGCCTTTAACCTTCCTCTTCTCTTGTGAAAGTACAGCTCTAATGCAGGTTGTTTAGAGATTTGTTTTAAGCCACATCCTGCAGAATATCCCTCTCTTGTTGGATGAGGCGCATTGTACGCAAAGCACATGGTGTAATGAAACCGCTGGGCCTCAACAAGCTTAATGGCAAACAGGGGATAAGAATACCCATCTGCCTCACTGAGCTGTTGAAGATGATGGGCCTGATTCTCCATTGCTCTGTATCATACTCTGCACACAGTCCCAGTCATTGCAATGGGACTATTCAGAGAGCAAGGTACTACTCATGTGAGTCTGTGCAGCACAATCCAGCTCACAGTCATTTACACTAGTGTCAAGTGGGTGTAAATTGGCATTGGTTCTTAGGGCTCTGGAGATTCGGGGTCAGCTCCTATCTTAGCCACCAACTTCCTGTGGGACCTTGGGCAAATCTTTTAATCTGCCCTGGGCCCACCTGTTGAATGGGGACCATTGGATGGGCAGGATTGCGAGACTAAAATCTGTTAATCGCCATGAGGGAATTCGGATAATCTGGGGAGGAGGGTCACGTGCATATCTAGACAGATGCGGGGGAATCCTGGCCTCACTGAAGTCAAAGGGAGTTTTTGCATTGACCTCAGGTGGGACAGGATTTCACCCTCAGTTTGCACAAGGTGCAGGGTAATGGGGAATCAGGTCCGAGAAGTAGAGAGTATTATAAAGGGGCAAGAATTAAAAACGGGCATCCCCCAAGCCCAACGAGTGTTCCAGGCTGGTAACAGAATAGCTGGGCCTCAGTGGTCTGGGAAATCCACAAGAGCTCCTATCTCAGCGAAGTGATCAGTCTGAAAAATTTCAGGAACTGGGGTCCTGTTTCTTCAAGGTTTATAGCTGAGCATGGCTAATGTGATTAATAATCTACTCCACTATTTATGGGACTGCATGCATTTCATGGGGTAAGTGTGTTACTGTAGAATTTATAGTTATGAGCATTTTTAATGAAAAAAGATTTAATTCCACATCGGGCTATAAATAAAGGAGTCAAAATGCCATAAGAAAAGAACCAGGGCCTGATCCTCTCCTCACCAACTGGGCCTATCACTCCCTCCCCACCCCCCAACACTGGTGTAAAGCCCCTGCCACCCCCCGACTCTCCCCTAGGATTGCCACCTGTCCAGGTTTTTCCATCCTCATTCTCTTTTTGAGATCGCTGTCCCGGATTAAATGATTTGCATGTCCCAGTGTTTTGTAACTCAGAGGTGACAAGCCTCCCTCTGACACCAATGTAATCCTCCCCCACACCCCATTGGGCCTGACTCTCCCTGTCCTCCCGACACCAGTGTAACCATCCCCCTGCCCTACCCTTTCCCTCCCCAACACTGGTGTAACCCCACCCCCACTGGGCCTGAGCCTCTGCTTCCCCACACTGATGTAACCCCTCCTCCGCACCTGACCATTCCTTCACCAACATGGGTGCAACCCCCTTTTCCCTGGTCCCTCCTCTTCCCTCACGAACACCCATGTCACCGCTACATGGGCCCGCCCCTCCCCACACTGTTCCTTTACTAGCTCTGTGCCCCTACACAGTAGGGTTGCCAACTTTCCACTTGCACAAAACCGAACACCCTTGCCCCACCCCCCGCCCCGCCCGGCCCCTTCTCCGAGGCCCCGCTCCTGCTCACGCCATCCCCGCCCCCATCACTCGCTCTTCCCACCCTCTCTCACTCACTCATTTTTACCAGGCTGGCTTAGGGGTTGAGGTGCGGGAAGGGGTGAGGGCTCTGCCTGGGGGGGTGTGGGCTCTGGTTTGGGGCTGGGGATGAGCAGTTTGGGGTGCAGGAGGGGGCTCCAAGCTGGGGCGGTGGGTAGGATGCAGGAGGGGGTGAGGGCTCAGCCTGGAGGTGTGGGCTCTGTGGTGGGGCCAGGAATGAGGAGTTTGGGGTGCAGAAGTGGGTTCTGGGGTGGAACTGAGGGGTTCAGAGGATGGGAGGGGGATCAGGGTTGTGGCAGGGGCTTGGAGTGCAGGGACGCATGAGGCCTCCAGCAGACTCAGGGGTGGGGCTCGGGATGAGAGGGTTGGGGTGCCAGAAGGTGCTCTGTTCTGGGATTGAGGGGTACAGAGGATGGGAGGGGGATCAGGGATGGGGCAGGGGGTTGGGGCATGGGAGGGGGTCAAGGGTACAGGCTCCAGGCGGCACTTACCTCAAGCAGGTCCTGGAAGCAGCGGCATGTCCCCCACTCTGGCTCCTACGCTGAGGCGTGGCCAGACAGTTCTGCGCGCTGCCTCGTCCACAGGCACCGCCCCCATAGCTCCCATTGGCCATGGTTCCCGGCCAATGGGAGCTGCAGAGCTGGCACTTGGGGCAAGGGCAGTGTGCAGAGCCCCCTGGTTTCCTCTATGCTGAGGAGTCAGAGGGGGGACATGCTGCTGCTTCCGGGAGCCACACAGAGCCAGGGCAGGTAGAGAGCCTGCCTTAGCCCCACTGTGCCGCCAACTGGACTTTTAATGGCTGATCGGAGCCGCCAGCGCCCCTTAAACCAGACACCTGGCAACCCTACTACACAGATGGAGCTCTCTGCTGGGGATCTCTGGCTGGATCAAGGCCCATTGTGCACTACATAAGCAGGGCAAAGGGTCCTTAGCAGCCTGGAGAATCCAGCCCAAAGTGGGTGCACAACGTTATCAAGTCACTCTTATACTCACTTGGCCAGATTTTGGGGTGCAGCTGAGCTGCCCTCAGTGTAGGACCAAGGTGGGTAGGAAGGTGTTTACATGATCACCTCAGAAGCCATCATGAACCACTGGACTTCCCTGGGGTTGTGGGGAGGGGGAATGATGCAATGCAGGTGGATCTTTTTCCTTCCGTCTCACCTGCCCTGCCCCTTTCCCTGGATCTGTAGGGTTTTCATCCCCTCTGCTCATGGAGGCAGAGGGAAAAGTTTGTCCCCCCTAATGCTTCATGCTCCCTCATCTCTGCCCAACAAGCTCCTGGGCTGACATCACATAATTTCATCAATTCCTACTGCTCACACTCCCCTTCCCCACCCCATCCGGGAGAATTTATCTTAAAATGTGCCCTTCCCTCAGCATTTTGCATAGGCAGGACCAGGAGTTCCCTCCCCTGTGATGCCATCAAATTCTTAAACAGAAGCTCTGGTGGTTTTTTTTAATCTCTGCTTGCAGCAGTTAAGGCATGTCTGGAGGTCAGCACTTCTGTGTTCATATGCGTTCAACTCTCTGCTAGCCAGCATGGGGCTGGATGTGATCGCAGGGGCAGAACTGCCAACACATAAGATGACACCAGGCAAAATCAAAAATCCAAGCACGTCTGTCTGCCAGTGTTGTGTATTTCCATGTCCAAAGACAATCATAAACTCACTCTGAAGTATTTTGAGTTGCGATCAAGGGAAAGAACAAAAATAAAGTCTCCACGAGAAAGCACAAGAGGATATATCTCCTCTGAAACACTTTGCATTCGCTCGGTCTCTTAAAATGGCAGCTGCCCAGGTAGAGGCAAGTACTGCCGTAGGCAGAAACAAAGTCAGAGCAGTAACACAATCCATGCGCCACAAGTTAAGCTCTGTGGGGTAGATGTTTTCTTTGCAGGCTTTTGCCCTGCTAGATTATGCCAGTCTCTGCACACAGACATTCAAACGCCAATAACTTCACAGTTTCACAGTGCACAGTCAAGAAGAAATGGGAACAGAAATGTATGTTTTTGCCTCCATTATTTAAAAGCCAGACTTACAGACACAGGGCCAGATTCTGATCTCAGTTACTCCATTCAAAATTCAAAATAACTCCATTACTCTGGATTTACATCGGGACGTGCAAGATCAGAATCCAGCCCTTACATTTTTTCTTATTTCTTACATAAATTCCAAAGCTGTTAAAATGAGTATAGATTGGAAAAGAAGGCTGGTTGATCCTTCAAACAACAGTTGCTCTTGTGAAGTTTTCCAAGTTGGCTTAAATTAGGCTGTAGAATTTATAATTAAAAAGGAAAGTGCAAATTTTAGTCTGTTTTGGATTCAGCTGCAATTAACATCTTTATTACTATGCTGATTTATTCCTGTACAGTCCGCCATTACTAAATGAGAGAGATGAAGTGAAGGAGATAAAAGAGAGTCCTGGTATTTCAATATTTGCTAGGAAATCTTTGCTCTTTTCTTCTAGAAATACTGCTACTGCTTTTCCGTTAATGGGGCAGAGTCTGCTGTCAGTTATGCCAGTGGGATGGAGAACACGATGTATCCCATTGCAAAGAGCATGTTTCAGCAAAGGAGCTCAAAGCACTTTCCCAGTACTAATTATTAATCAATCGTTTATATTTATCGGGAATCAGGGCCCCATTGTGCTAGGAATTGTACAGACGTAATGAAAAAACAATCCATGCCCCAAAAGTTTACAGTCTAACCAATGGCCTAGTTCTCCTCTCATTTATACCAGCGTAACTCCATTGCCTTTGATGGAGTTCTTGCTGCTTTACATTGCTTAAAGCAAGAGGAAAACCAGGCAGAAAGGCATATTCTGCCCTTAGCACCCATTTATTGCAGTGGAAATTATGCATCAGTATCTGAGTCCAGAATCTGGCCTTGATTAATTAAAATCTCACACTGCTTCTATTAGGTGGGGTAGGTAGCTCTTTGGGGCAGGGGCTGTCTTTGTTCTGTTTTGTACAGTGCAGTGCACAATGGGGTCCTAGTCTATGATCTGGGCACTTAGGTGTGATCCCAATACTACTAATGTAGGAGTGTCTCCATGGTACAGATGGATGATCTGAAGTAAAGAGGGGATAAGTGAGTTGCCTAAGGTCACACAGTAAGTCACAGGAAGAACCAGAAGGTAATTCCAGGAGTTCTGATCTCAACTCCCTGGTCTGACCATTATTCTGTGGGTGTTTTTAATTTTATTTATTTAGATTTAGATACATAAGACACCTATATAACGCTCTAGGCAGCTACCATGTAATTAGTAACACAATACTGTCCTGTTGCAAGGCTTACCATCCCAGACCACCCCCTCATAGCAAAAGCCAGCATTACAGCACTTCCACTTCCTTTTCCCCACAACAATCTTCAGCCACTCCCACCATAGAGGTGGCTTGGCCCCCCAGCCAGGCCTTTTTAAAGCCTTCCAAGATAACAAGAGTCCTTTAGTCCAAATCCAAAAACAGTATCAAAACCAAGAGTCCTCAGCCCTACGGGCTGAGCCTTCAGCCCCTTCCTTACAGGTGGGCTCCCAGTGGCAATAACCTGTCTCGCCCCTTGATCCTGGATGCCAATTAACCCAATCATCCGAATCATGTCCTCTCTCCTACTAAAGGTCTCTGACAGGCCATAGCCCTCGGCCACTTGCTAGCTCAAACCCAGCTAGCTGCTTGCCCCACATTACAGCAACCTATCTTATCTCTTCCCCAGCCAGCCCTCGATGGCTGGGCTTTCCTCTTCCTAAGTCTGACACCCCGTGCAGCCGTAGTAGGGCAGGGCTAACTGAACATGGTGATTGGTCCCAGGCCTCCTGGCACTTAGAGGGGCAGGCTGCCCTGTTACAAATCCCAACAGTATTAAAATAATCATTTCAAACAGGAACGCCGCTGGAATTAAATGTTCTGTCCGAGTTAGAAACCAACAAGCGTGCCTTTTTTTGGTAGTACATTGCATCTACCTGTCTAGTCAATCCATTGCCTCCCACATACAATTTCAGAGCTCTCATTAGGTGGTTAGTGAAAGCGATTTAGTGTCATTTCCTTGAGAAGGAAATAACTTCCTCCACTGTGGTATCTGAGCATGCTGAGTAGTGGCTGGTTCTTGAATTGCACATGGGTCAGCCTGTCGTCAATTTCACTGGCTTAGCTGTTCAGTGGCTCCTTCAATGCCAAGTGTCTGTCAGGGCTGCTTTGAAAAACTGAGACAAAACACTGTTTTTTGTTAAAACGGATTGCACTTTAGGACAGGACCTGGGTTCCATTCCTGGCTCTGTCACTGACCTGCTGTGCAACCTTCATCAAGTCACTTCATCACCATGCATCTGTGTCTTCTTCCATCCTTTGTGCGTCTCTTACTATTTGCAGATACATACAGTGACTAGCACAGCACCACTGTACTATAATGAGTTTTAGCCTAAGGCTTCTGGACAATCAGTGCTATTCTTTGGGCTAGATTCTCCAGTTACTTGTCCAACTCATTTTTAAATGAAGCAAATGTCTAACTTTTCCTCTAGAAGCTGTGGTACACCGAGTCCCCACATTTCTGGGATACCAAAAATGCCAGCTTTGGATGCATGAGGAATGCACTCTCGGGTCCTTTAAAATCAGCCTGATACCAACACTGTGATAAACATAGTGCTAATCTTGAAAAGTCCCTTTTTATACAAACACAAACACTCAGAGTAGCATGAGCAGGGAAACAGCACTGGGTGCTTTACCGAAAATGAGCTGTCTTGAAATGGAAATAATGGGCATTAATAAGGTTGGTACTAAAATATTTACCCTGCTTTCCAAGTGGAGTTCCCTTTGCGTGAGCTAAGATATTATTCCATGTTGTCAAGAGTCGATGTCATAGAAAGGTTTGTTGCTACAGTGAGGTTAAATACACTTGACAGAGAGAACACTCTGCTACAAAAGAGAAAGGCAGAGTGTTATATTATGAACTTAACTGCTGTTAACAGTGAAGATGAAAAATATTACCTTTCAGAGAGGCAGTGAGACCTAGTGGCTACCTACTAGACTGCAAGTCAAGAGATCTGGTTCTGTTCCAGCATCTACCCCTAGCTTGTTAGGTGACCTTTTGCAAGACCCTTCATTCTTCTCTGCTTCAGTTTCCACATTCATAAAAATGAAGATAATGCTATTTACCTCCTTTAAAAAGCGCTTGGAGATCCACAGATACAAAGCGCTATATCCGAGTGTATCATCTGTTTAGCTTTGAGCCACTCATTGATCCCTCTCGCTTTGAATCATACATTTGTAAAATCATAGGCCAGACTTTCACTTTTTCAAATTGTTTTTACTAACACAGAAGATGTTATGCAGACTGACACACTTTTTTAAACACCTAAATTGATTTGTGTAACATTTTCCCAGTTGTCTCTGCATGAGGAGGCAGAATGGAACTGCCAATATAATAATAGACTCGAGAGGGCACTGTTGTTAAAGAGAAAGCAAACCTCAGCCTGATCTCTGCTGAGCAGAGGAGACCAATAAAAACAGTGTTAATTTACAAAATCACAGCAGATACGGAGGACTGGGAAAACGAGGGCCTCTTGGAGATTTTAGAACACCTTGAAAGGTAAGCCTAAGCATCTGCTGATGGCTCTGCCACGCTGTATTCTGATGTACGCAAGGTGTTGGGAACCTGTATTTTTCATGTTGTATTTCAGATTGCAGAACTCAGAGGTCCCTATGGCATCCCAGCAAACAAAACAGACCATGAAACATCAAGAAATTACATAATTAGTTCATGTTTGTATAGCGCGTTGAGCAGGCAAATTGCCAGGTAGGTGCTAAGTGCTACAGACATTTATGAGATATAATGTAGAACTGTTATATAGTGCTGGGTTTGGGGGGTTGGATCTGGTGCACAGAGGTGCATTAGTGAGGCGAGCTCAGAAAATGATTATTCTTGTGTTTGTTTTCTATTGTGACTTTTCTTTTTAAACAAAGGGACAATAACAATTTATTATTATTATTCCTTGAGCACCCAGCGAGTGCTGGGCGATGTACAATGCGCAGAAGCAAGCTCCGTGCTGAATGAGATTGTTGCCTGCACAGAAAGATGACACACTGGGAGACTTGGAGGAATATAAGAACTGCAGTGACAGAGCAGATCAGTCCTCCGTCTAGTCCAGCATCCTTTTTTGGACCGTGACCAGCACCAGATGGAAGGTCCAACCTATCCCCAGGGAAATTTCCTCCTCATCCCCAGTCATTAGAAATTGGTTTAAACCCTGAAGCATGAGGGTTTAGATCCCTTCCAAAACTCTTAGTCTTTGTTCATTTTGTATTTACTATTCTAATTCTGGATGTTCTTATTCATATAAACACCCTGTTCCTTCTTGACTCCTGCTAAACTTGTGACCTCAATACTATCTTGTGGCAATGAGTTCCATAGGAAAACTGTGCAGTGTGTGTGTGTGTGTGTGTGAATATTTCCTTCTATTGGTTTTGCATGTGCCACCTTTCAGTTCTGTTGACTAACATCTTAGCAGGTTATGTCTTAAAAGAGGAATATCTAAGCTGAGGATGCAGGGACATGGGCACCAGCACAGTATCCAGAATGGAAACAAATATACACTAGAGAGGTTATTGGCATCTATAAATCCTGTCTGCCACAGCATCTGCCAAACTTTTTGGAGACCAGCCTTCTGAGCTCCTAGTCCGCTCTGCATACAATGTCTGCATTTGTGCTATTGTGACAACATTTTGGGAAGAGTTTGATTGGTTCATCCGTGTCACGTGGTGGATGAGCACTAGGTAATGTGGACATTCCTGGGATTCGTCTTTATTTAACAGTTGGCAGATCTCTGTGAATCCTGAATGAGCACTTTCATCAGTCTCTTAAATAAATTAAGAAAATCTGCCCTACTTGAGAAATCTCCTAGACTTTACTCTGTAGTTGTGAAGCCTTTTGTTTTTTTCCACCCCACTCCTAGCCCAGTTTACATCAGGAGAACACTGCTGAAATTCAGCATCTGTTTCCAAAAAAATGAAGGCACAAAAGAGCCATTAAAGACACCAAACATGCAAATAATTGAATGTTTTCATATGCAGAAGAATGGCTGCTTTTAGTAACTCATCACAGAGCACGATGGCATTAGAGGTTATGGAATGAGAGCCTCCCAACACCATCAATAAAGGGAAAAGATCCAAGAAGTAAGTTAAACAGTGCTTCTGCAGCAAAGCTAACTTGAATATAGCCTTTCATTCAGCCTTCCCCATGCAGTTTCAACTTCATTTTCCGTTTTTTGATCAATGATGGCACTGGTATTTTTTGGCTTCTTTTCAAGAGTTTATATTTTTGTTTTATAATTTCCTTAAATAGCTAATTTCCTACATGAGTTGACGGCCACTTGGATCTGCCGGAAAGTTAGTTGTAATGCTGCTGTACCTGGGCTTGATTCCTTTTCTCTTTTCCGGCACCGTTAGAGAGAGAGAGAGAATGGTAAAACCCACCCAGGGGCACATTCTGTATAGATACGTAACATCTCAGCTTTATGGGAAATGCCAGAAGACAGATCACATAGCAAAGGGGGTAGACTCAAAGTGCCTGAGAATTGCCAGATCTCTATTCTATTCTATTCTATTCTATTCTATTCTATTCTATTCTATTCTAATACAATGTCCATCACCATGGTATCTGAGTTCAGTACACCTGAAAGTGTGGAGGAGGTCAAGGCAGCTCTAAGCCACCTTTCCTCCTCCCCCCATTCTGTAGGTGGCCCCATATGCTGCTCTAACTTCTGCCAAGTTATAATGATCCTGCAAGGAAAGTAATGCCAGTGCATTCCTTCATCTAACCCTCAAAACACCCCCTCCTGCCGCTGACACACTTCTCCATCAGGAAGCCAGGAGGCAGAGTTGGCAATGCTGGTTTTATAGCAGCAAATAACATCCCATGCTGGAGAAACCCCCATCAGCTCCTTAACTGCAGCTTTAAGATCATTTGGCAGCTGTGCAAAGATGCTGTAATATAGGGCAGGATCTGGTCCCAGTTATATAAATTGTACTTTATTTAGATTTCCTTAAAATAAGTGGTTGATAAATGATTCCCAGTCACATTTTGGTCATATTTTACTAAAGCTAGTGAAAAAAACAGATATGTGCTTAGTATCTTGCAGAATTGGGGCCCATGTGTTGTCATTGCTCTTGGCACTGTAAAACAAAGAGGAAGGTAAAGTCCCTGGCCCATGGACTGTGCAGTATAAATGGACAGAAAAGACAATGAAGATACTTACCAAACAGAATTTATTCTAGCATAGAATCACAGCATTTCTAGTCTAGGGGCCCAGGCCTGCAAGTTCATTCACACGAGCTGTCCTGCTAATGTACGGAGCTCATTAATGGTCTGATCCTGCTGCCACTGTATTAAAACTCCCATTGACTCCAGTAGCGCACAATCAGGCACTTAGACCATGCAACATCAAGTTCACAGGGAAAATCTGATCTGCAGGTAGCATGAGTGAGCATAGCTCCTTTGGTATCAATGGAGCTATCCCAATGGACATCCTCTAAGAATCTGGCAATACAAGCCTAATTCTAAACGTCTTATCTAGTCTTTACTCAGGCAAATCTGCCATTGATTGGGCCCCAAGAATTTACTGCAGAACTAGAGAAAAATTAGCTTTCAAATGACATATGGCATTTCCGTATGCAGTGTTGTTGTAGCCGTGTTGGCCGAAGAATATTAGAGCCTAAAGTTTACTACTAGGTAGGATCTGAGTCCTTTATGTTTCAGTAAATCCACAGGATTATGACACTTGCTTATTTCCAGCCAAGTCCTTTCTCAGGGTGATCCCCTCTCCCTAAATCATCCTATCCAGGAGTTGGAAAAGTCTATGGGGCTTGGCCACATGTGCATCCCTGCTCTCTGTCTCCTCTGTCATCTTCTCGGGCCTGCTCCGTCTGCACCCTCTACCCCAGCGCAAACCTTGGACCCACAGAGAGGCCTCCCAGGAGATGATGTGGTGCGGGCAGCTACAGCCATGGTCAATGGTACTACAGCCACAGTCCCACAGACTGGGGAGAAGGATCAATGCCTGGAGGATGCCCTTCCTCACCACATACAGTTCTGTATTGGGGAGATTTGGCCTGTGTCCTCATTCTGGCTACTCATTCAATGCCATTTTGGCCTAAGTAAAGGCTGGATTTCACCTCCTCCCTTTCTGTACAATGTGCCAGTTGTCACCTCCATACCCTGGCTCACTAGGCACCAGGCAGGATTATTAGAAGAGCTGCATGTGGTCTGGGCCGGTGTAGATCCAAGATTGCTCCTGGAGGATTTGAGGTTTGAAGGTAATGGGGCGGTAATTAGCGTGCGGGTGATTTCATTTTCCCAATACCAAAGATGTCTAAAAGAGCGCAGGTTGGCAATGAAATCTTTGTGAAAGTCACAGGGCTGTAGCATCTGCACTTGAACTCACAGCAGACGAATGGCTGGAGAAAACAAAACAAGATGGAAGATAATAATGGATGTGGGAAATTGCCTGCAGTTGTCCACGGCCTAAAAATTACTACTGGCCACTGACTGAAAAACTGAAGATGAGAAAATCTGTGGGGTAAGTATGAACCTGCTTGGCCACTGTGGCTCTTGGCAACTGTCCCTGGAATAGAAGCTCGAAAGTTTTACCTTCCACTTAATGTACAGTTTGTCTCTGAGAAGTGACTAGCTGAGCTAGAAGCAGGAGGTACCATGTTTATTGTGCCACCATGATTTCATGGCACATCTGCTGATTAAGGATCTTCTCATATCCTTACTCACACTGAGATGTAAACCACTCCATGATATTTCCACTGACTTCAAAATATATAGGGCCATATTCTCAGTTGGTGTAAATCAGTGCTGGTTGATTGAAGTCAATGGTACTACACTGACTTACACCAGCTTATGATCTGGTCCACTAGGCCAGGCACTGATTTCATTTACATCAGAATAGATGTGGAACCATTCCACAGGCTCAGATTGATGTAAATGAGCTCAGAGTTGGGCCCATTTTTCATGTATTTATCTGTAGCGCTCATATAAAAGAACAAGATGGAAAAAAAGTATTGGAGAGCTGATGCTCAATGACAGTAAATCTGACTGGGGATTCAACACATAGCCTGCGTGACCGAGCAGTAGCCATTGCCTGGTCTATAATCAATAATGGCTGAAGAACAGGGCATTTCTTATGGCTCCATGAATGGCTGAAAGGAGTTGATTTGCTGAGGGGCAAAGCTATTATGCACAGCTGGTCATTTATCCCCAGAGAATTAATCCCTTCACCTTGGCTGTCTTTGCTATTATAAGATGATGACAATGAAGGACAAATATAGACGCACTGGGCCAGATTCACCCATGGTGTAATTCCATTGAAGTTGGAGAGCAATAAGGAGGTGCACATAATTTGCTGGGCAACTCTGGTTTAGGACTAGACTGTGGGTCAGATCCTCAGCTGATATAAACAGGAATAGCTCCATTTAGGCACAGCTCTGAGCAAACAGTAGTTCATAAATTGCACCACTTCAAGAGTAGCCCCAGCTTCCTTTTACAGTAGGGTTGTGGGGGCAGCAGAGGTAATTTTCTGGTGCTCTATACCTGCACCAGATTAAACACCCTCCTTATCCTTTCCCCCCTCTGCAATGGCCAGTGACAAAGCTGCATATGTGTGACCCCATTCCCCACCCTTCCTCACCTACTCCTGTCTATCTGCTTTGCAGAGGGAGTAAGCAGGTGTGTAGCCCGGATTACTCATGTACAATTGGATCCAGAATCCGAGTGATGCAGGAGGGGTTCTTACTGCCTTTTACTGCATATGATCCAAACCACCATTATAACTGGGTTGGAATTTTCCATCAAAGTGTTGTTGTTTTTTTTTGCCCCCCAGAGCAAATGCAGGTTCCACAAAATTGAAATTTTCTATGGGCAATTTTTGTTTTTGCCAATTTAAAAAAAAATTCTGTCAGAAAAACGGAAATGAAATATTTCTATTCAGCTTGGGTTGATGTTACGCTATTATCCACCTGAACTTTTGCATGCAGCCATTCTCTTCTATGGATCAGGCCACTGGTGGGACTATATCTCCCATGATGCCATGCGGTCGCCTCTCTGGCTGAACCCACTGTGGTACATCAACCCAGTCCCATGAGGTGATGGGAAAATGTAGTCCAGCCAGGGAATCAATCCCATAGAGGAGTATGGGGACATGAGGCACCCCAGCTACAAACTCCCATGATGCACTGCCGCAACTCAGGCAGCCACAGTTCAAAGCTGAAATGAGTTGAAAGAAAATATTTGACTGTTTTCAATCAAAATTTGAATCAGAATCTTCCGTTTGGTGAAAAGTTTTGGTATTTTGACATTTCATCCCCATTTGGAACAGAAACAAATGCAGAAAGACCTGGGACGGAAATTCCAGTCTAATCACAATCTATGTTAATTTCCGCACTAACTGAAAGTTAATAGGAAATGCTTTGTGAATGATTTTTTGTCGTTGTTGAAAGCTCCCTCCAGCAGAACTTTCTGCTTTTGCCAGCGTGTAAGTGATTGGTTTGAAAAATGTACTGCCTTCTAGTATCATCATACACAAACAGGCCTTGATATGCCTGCCTGGGGAGGAGATGGATGGGCATGGGAAAAGTGATTTTTGCAATAACTGTCTAAGAGGTGTGAACAGAACCTTTTGCTTGCTGGGCAACGGGCAGCATTGGAGGACTTCATGGCAGAGAAGTCAAACATGAACATCACTCCACACTGATTGTTGCTCTAGGGGCTGGCAGCTGTGCACCAATGGGATGCTGCGAGGAAGAAACAAGGTATGCATTTTTTATTCATTTAATTTTCCTGGCATAAGTAAAATGTACTGTTTTGTTGGAAACTTTTTTTAGTTTATTTTTAATCACTGTGTGATTCTCCAGGAAACATTCAGATTTAAACCTTGTACCGGGGTAGAATTCATATTCAATTGCATTTCAACCAGGGCTTCATTTCACCCGGTAAGGTATGTATCAATACTGGCACCTTTTTGTTGGTAGTACCATTGGAGTTTAACCACATCTGGACCCTTCCCTTTGATGTCCTGAGTCTCAGTCCAATCTGCTAAGACTTTTGAAGGCTGGAACCTCTTTTGCTCTCCTGTTTAGAAGAGTTTAATACCAAACCGGTGCTGTACAAAGGTATTATGTTCACAGCAGACACACACACACACACACACACACACACATACAGAGAAGTTAGATAAACACAAAGACGCTTGCTGGAAGGTTGCAACTACATGATTTATTAAAATTCAAAATGACAACACCCCATAGCAAAAAACAGAGACAGATAAAGCAGACTGCTCTATAAAGCAGCAAGAGACAACTCATCTCACCTTGTTCTAGGTTGGTTCTTTCCAGAGTGACTCTGATTGCACACTTCCCTACAGAGCCCCATAGCCTCCAAGCAGGACCAGGAACTCTCCCCTCTTCCCCTGCCCCCGACCAGTCTTCAAGTATAGCTTGTCATTCCACCTCAATACCCCAGAAAAGGAATGCAGTACACTCCGGTTTATCCCAATGTGCTGGGGGACGTACCACATTTTCCGATAACTGGGTGTTTGAACAAACAGAGGTTCTATTTTGAGCTGCAGATTCACATGTGGATTAGGCAAACTAGGATTTTCAGATAAAGGGAATTCACATAACTGGAATTATACCATATATATGCTTTTAGAGTTAGTTCATATACATCCTGAGATTTCCAATTTGAGGCCCAGCTTCTAAACAGCACTCTGCCCCTTCAAGTTAAATATTTTGATTTTGTGGAGCCCCAGACCTTCAGCACCAAAGCACAAACAACCATCAATGGAGCAAAAGGAGTAACGCAGGAGGGAAGACAAGCTGTCTACAGTAGTAGGTTGTTATCCTTTTATATGGACCACTTCCTAGAGGGGAACAAGTCTCACACTTTACAAATTTGTTACATGTGTTCTTGGCAATGAAAATGTTATAACAAGTAACAGAGGCTTAGAGTAATAGCCAGTTATACAGCATAGTGTGCAATGTAGTGTTCCCAATGGAAGTACAAAGGAAGAAGACCTTTGGGGGTGTTTGTAATTAGCTTATTGTTTAACAGTGGATTTTTCAAAGGACTCAAAAATCCACATGCTGATTGTCTTGAAAATTACTGTGCTGCGTGGCCATCTGGGGTGGGATTTGTGGATCAAATTTGAGGTAGTTTGATCAAGGGGGTTTCAGAGATACAGCCCCCCTAAAAATCATGGACATCAAAATTTATAACTGTTCTTGCACATACCTAAATCTCAAACTTGGCTCTGATCGTCCCCAAACAGATATCACCTGCTTGGGACTGACCTTAGCTAGTGTACAGAATGGAGAAGTGATATCTGAAGTGATTCAGGGTAAAAGCTGGCTCTACAATGTGGCTTGAAGCAAGTCGACAAGCGGCCAGAGAAAGTCATTTGCACAAGTGCAGCAGGACTAGGACTCTGCTGAAAGCCAGAGTGTGTGCAGGCAGCCTGCGGTCAGAGGAAGTGGATTGCTCATGGTAACACACTGTGGTCACTGAACTCAAGTGGCACCCATGCCTTCTGCCTTCACTCTCTCCAGCAAGTTCCGCTGACCAGCGGCGATGGAATTGCCCCCGCTCAGAGAAGCAGCCTCCTTAAACTAAGGCCTTGTCTACACTACAAAATTAAGTCGACCTATGTTAGGTTGATGTACAGCCCACGCAGTAATTATTGCATTTTTTCATGACCGTACTCCCCTCCTTTTGCTTGTGGTGCGCATCTTCACCGGGAGCTCTTGCACTGGCTTAAGTGTGCCAGTTCAGACTGCCAGCACAGGGCACCGGGGCTCCAGCTCTGAGCTAGCCACATGCTTAGACAGGTCTGTATGGAGAGTCCATTCAAAGTCAAAGGAGAAAACCCTTGTCCTGCGGGGAAGAGACATTCAGCACTGATGGCCCTTGATGCCTCTCTCCTTCTTAGCCCTCCTTAGGTGTTTCATTCTAGCATTAGCATAGTGTCTAGAACAAACCACCCTTGTCAAGATTATACCGTTTTCACCACTACCTGGATATCTTTGCACAAGATGGAGAATACAATGCAAAATGAATTTTACGCTGAAGGTTACAATAACAAAATGGTCTTATCAAAACAACATGGTATTCACGATTAGACCCAGACATACCCCCAAGTTGTCTCAGAAGGAAGATGAAAGTCTCTAGGAAGCAGCAGTATTAGGATAATGTAATCATGCCACATGCTTCTCATCCTGAACTAGGGGACAGAACAAGGAGTAATGGTCTCAAGTTGCAGTGGGGGAGGTTTAGGTTGGATATTAGGAAAAACTTTTTCACGAGGAGGGTGGTGAAACACTGGAATGCGTTACCTACGGAGGTGGTGGAATCTCCTTCCTTAGAAGTTTTTAAGGTCAGGCTTGACAAAGCCCTGGCTGGGATGATTTAGTTGTGGATTCGTCCTGCTTTGAGCAGGGGGTTGGACTAGATGACCTCCTGAGGTCCCTTCCAACCCTGATATTCTATGATTCTATGACTGAGTGTGATCAAAGAAAAGCAAGTAGCTGTGACTCTCATTAATGTCAGCATGGTCAGAAGGGATGCTGAGCACCAGGAAACACACCCATCATAAAGCACTGCAGTTTAAGGACTGCTGTGAGTTTGATATTGACTAATGCAGCGCCAAGATACTGTCAGTCAAAACAGCAATTGGTTTATCATGAAAAATAATAAAAAAACAATTATCTTCTTTCTACAATATCTCATCTACACTATGCAAATCAAATGCTCAAATCTATCAATTTCACCCCCTCCTCAGATTGCTATAGTTCCTTGGACAAAGGAAATGTCAGACAGCAGAAAAAAATTAGTCACGTGTGGTTTGAAATTAAAGGGCGTTAGGCACCTAATAAGATTTTCAAAAATGCTGAGGCACCTATCCGCATCTTTATGTCCCTAAATATCTTTAAAAATATGACCCACAACTCTTGTCATAGCAAACCTCAAATGATAGTTCCCCCTACAATTTCTATAGAAAAAATCAAGCAGTGCATAAACTACCAGAAACATTTTAAAATGATACCCTAACCCAAAAGACTGAATGTTTGTAGATCTTTCTCACCCCTATTAACATGGAAATCATGTTGTTACTTAGATTTTAAGGGCTTTACCACACCACTATAATATTGCTGTGTCACAATGGGAACAAGGGTAGAGTTCATAGTGGTAGTTGGGGTCATTTAGTCACAGAGTTTGTCAGATATGGCCCCTTTACCCAATAAAGATCTGATTTTAATAGACAAAGGGCTACAAAATCCACCTGTCTAGGGAGATTCCAGCCCTATGGGGGCATGGAAAGGCTGGAGGAGGGCAGAAGGGGTAGCTGACTGGCAGTAAAGCATTCCCAGGATGCCTCTTTGTGCATCCTCATAGGTGTTTCCAATCACGCCCCCCCTCCAGCCAACACTTTCTCAAAAACACAGGGAAATTCACCATCCAAAACTTTAACACAGTTCAGATTGACTGGCAGTGTCTCATATCCCTCCTGAATGCACCTCTTCTTAAACGTCTGAAAACCAGGACATTCAGAGTTAGGGTCAGCCTTGACTCTGTGTTAACGTTTTCAGGCAGTGACTATCTGTGGACTTCAGTAAAACAGGGCTAGCCTGCGAATGCTAAACAAAACTAAAGACTAAATTAGGTTGGGTGCTAAAGGAGGACAGATTTCCTGAGACAGGCCATGTGGTCCTGCACACAGGGCCCTAGACTGGGACTCAGGGGGGCTGTGGTGTCTGAGGAAAATATTCTTTGGGGGCGCTGTGTGAAAGTGTGAGGCGCTACTTTCTGGGTGGGGGAGGGGGGTGCTGTCTCTAACCTGGCGTGATGCAGAGGCGAGGCCACATGTGTGTGTTGGAGAGCGAGCCCACCCCACACTCCCCCTGCAGCGGTGGCTGCTGCCCCATGGGGTGGTGCCTGGCTCCTCACTTTGGCCTGTTGACTCTTGCTGTGGCAGGCTCCTTGGACTGAACAGGGCTAGCCATCTGACCTCTCCATGAAGACAAGGAGGGGAAAGAGAGAGGAGAGGGGAAAAGGCCACCAGCCCCGCCTAACACTTCAAAGTGAAGATGGGAAGCTGATGCCAGGGCTGAAGGTTCCCAGGGGAGTTGTGGGGGGATCCTGGGTAAGCCATAGGGGTCTAGGGAAATTGCACAAGGGAGAGGGGGTTGGTGCAGTCAAGAGTTGGGCACATTTGGGCCAATATGTAGGGCAGACAGACTTGGGCACTGGGGGCAGCAGCAGGTCCCTGGGGAAAGTAAGAGGTGGAGTGGCATGGGGACAGGGATGAAGAAGGAGGTTTGGGGGGAGGAAAGTGGTTTGGGGATGGTGGGGATTGGGGGAGCAGGGGAGGTTTTAAGAGGTGGGTTTATTGGGGAACGAGGCTTGGGGTGATTTGTAAGCAGCAGTGCAGGAGGGTTTAGGGGTGGGGAGTGAAGGCCTTTGGGGCCTGGAGGGAGGATTTGGGGGAGGGTTTTGGATGGTTGTTTTATGACAACAACATTTATTTGGTGGGCTATGCAATGGGGGTGGGTTTATTTAGGGAGCTGATATGGTGGGGAGGTGGGAGGCTGTGGCAGGAGGTTTTGTGCAGTTTGGGTTTATTGGGAGGGGTAGGAGGGTTCATCTGGGGATGGGGTAGCAGTGGGTTGGATGGGCTTAAGCAGGGGCCAGGGAGCTGGGTGAGGGCTGTGGGAACTGGGTGGTTGCTGAGGGAGGGGCAGAGGGCCTAGGACTGCAGGGAGCTGTATGGTGGTGCCAGTAGCCACAGCTGGCTGTGGTTGGCTCCCTCCTCCACAGCCCCTTCCCCTCTTCTCTCCTCCCTCCCTTGCTGGCACCAGCCCCAGCTCTGCTCACTGGGGTGGGATGGGGCTGGCCATGCTCAGCATGGGCTCTGCCAGCAGCACCGTGCTGGGGTCCCATGTCACCGCCCACTGGGCCCCAGGGACTCTCCCTGCCTGTCTTGCGGCTGAGAGGATGTGCACACGGATAGCGGGGTGACTCGCATTTGGGGGTCTGAGACTGCCCTAGCTCTAGCTTCACCTCTTGTCTTATTTGCCTATTTAGACTGGAAACTCTTCAGAGCAGGGGCCATCTCTTACTATGGGTATGTAGTAGCAGGGGTGCTGGAAAGGGGGGAGAGAGGGCGGGGGGCCATTGCCCCATCACTTTTTACCGGCTGTAAGGGTGAGTGATGGTGGAGAGGAGCAAGTGGGGGGCAGGGCCTTGGGGTAGAGGCAGTGCAAGGGTGGGGGTTTGGGGTTAATGGGCAGCGTGAGGGTGGGAGTTTGGGGGAAGGGGCGGCGCGAGGGGGTGAGGCCATGGTTTGGGTGCTGGTGGTCCCCCAACTTTGAGGGAGGTCCTGCTGCTCCTGTTTAGTAGTGCCTAGGCCAACAGGGTCCTGATCTCGGGTGGGTTCTCTGGGCTCTACTGTAATACGAGTGACAGTAATTTAAATGCTAAGTAATGGTCCAGGGATTAGAAACACATCACATTATAGTAGGGATAGTTGGAGATAAACACTCATGGAGATAAAATATCAGATGCATCACACGTTAGAAAGGTTTCTCGAGACATGTGGAAAACTATTTTAAAAGTACCTGCCAGATACAAAAATAGAAAGTAGTTTAAGCATCAGAACAATACACACACACACACACACACACTCTCTCTCTCTCTCTCTCTCTCCCCCCAACAGTAGCAGGAATGAAAGGGCAACTTTAAGCCAGGTGGAAGTTGTAAAATTCTGGCATGCAATAGGTCTGGTATGCCAACTATGAAAAGCACCTCAGCAAATGCAAAGAGTTCCACTGGGGGGAATGATATTGCCAAGGCAGCCTTGGGAATGTACTTAAATAGATTAATACAAGGAGACTTGCCAGAAACAGTAAAAGAACACAAGTACTAACAGTATTAGCTGTCTGCAAGAGTTTCCTTGGGAAATAATAGTTTAGCTCATTGTCGGTAGATGAACAGACAGTCTCATGTTCACTCATGACTATCATATGGATCAGTGCAGAATGCCAGAGTTAAAGATGCAAGGATCTTTGTTCTACCAGTAAAGCTATGAGTGAGGGAGATGAAAGAGCAAATTGGAGAGTGTTACTGATCAGAAACAAACACCCACTGGTAAAGAGTCTGGGCTTGATTTCCCCGTACCTGGCATTGGCCACTGTCGGAAGACAGGATACTGGGCAAGATGGACCTTTGGACTGACCCAGTATGGCCGCTCTTATGTTCTTTTATACCTTATTATTAATTATTTGTCTCATTGTAGTGCCTAGGAGACCTAGTCAAGGACCAGGACCCCATTGTGCCAGGTGCTGTACAAAGACAAAACAAAAAGATAGCCCCTGCCTTTGTAGTTACTTATGCCTGTGCAAAGTAGGTGCATTCTGATCTGATAGTGTTTTACACCCACCATGCCTGGATGTAAATGATGACACAAGAATTAGGCCCTCTGTTCCTTTCCCAAAGCCTGATCCCGCAAATGCTTCCAGCACAGGGCTTTCTTACACTTACTGGTGCAGCTGCATCACTGTTTTGCTTAATGAAGATGCTACTTATACTGACAGGAGCTTCTCCAGTTGGCGTAGGTACCCCAAATCCCTGAGAGGCGGTAGCTATGTTGAAGGGAGAAGCCCTCCTACTGACATAGCCCTGTCTACCCAAGGGGTTAGGTCAGTATTTTCCACACCTCTGAGCAACATAGTTATACCGACATAAGGCTGCAGCATAGACCAAGCCACAACCCATTTTCATTGGGAACTGGGACTCCTCATGGTAGTAACACTGTGCTCAGGATCGGGCTCTGAGAGGGTTATCCCTCCGTTTTTCCTCTGCCGGTACGCATGAAGCACAAGTGTCAAAGCTCCGTCTTTGTGATTAAATAGAAACCCAGCAGTTCCACTGGAGATTTATTTTCCTTTTGCTTGTCCAAACATGCCTAGCTGCTCTGGTGATAGGTGCTATATAAACAGATTAAAAAATAAATAAGATGACTTGAGGGAAGCCAGGCTGATACCGAAGACTGTAAAATGCAAGTTTTGTTGGGCAAAAATACATTCTTTTAACATGTCTGCTCCTTCCAGAGGAGTTTAAGAGCTTGCTCCATGAGGTTCTGAACTGCCCTTGGGTTCAGGATTCAGGATAGGGACTATTCCTACAAGAAGTCATCCCTCTAGTCTGCTCCACAGGAATCTGCTCCGTACTAATGGATGCAGCAGTTTGCTCTCGCCATCCCCATGCCCATGGAGCACCCAGGGTTAGACTGTCCCTGCATGGCTTACTCCAGTACGCCCCCCCGTGGTGTGACAGGGTATTCTAGCTTCTGCCAATCAGGCCTCGGGGTGCCAGGTGTGCAGGTGATTTTTGTGCAGTAGATACCTAGTGTCAATGAGTGACCTCCTTCCAAGCACTCTTCAGGGCCGCCTCTCACCTCACTTTCCACTGTTGGTTCCTCGTATAGCCTGCATACGCTTCTTTTGTCCCATAACCCCCCTTCTTCCAGGGTCTAATTCACTGACATAAAACAGAAAACAAAACTCAGTTCTGGGGCTTCTCCTCTCCTCCAAGCCTGCTCTCGCTTGCCCTGGCTGGAGTCTTTCCTTTCTTCTGGGGAGTCTGCTCTCTCTCCATCCAAACAGCTCAGAATACAGCCGCATAAGTACATGTATTTACCTCTTATCAGGGCTCCTCCTTTTCTGTTTGTAGTTTCAGTCTCAAGACCTTGGAGCCCACTCATTCCTAGCAGCCTCTGATCCCCCTGAGCACTCCCCCCTGCAGCTTCCTGCTGCTCCTTATCGGGGAACCAGGGAACCCTATTCAGGTGTGTCTCCTTAGTGATCAGGGTTAAGGGGCAAGCCACCCTGTTACACTTACCAACAGGGAACTGGATGCTTATTTATTATTTAAATAACAGTAGCTTGTAGGAGCCGCAGTCATGGCCCAGGACCCCATTGTGCTAGGCGCTATACAAAGACCGAACAAAAAACTGGCCTCTGCCCCAAAGAGATTAAAGTCTAAATAATTGCAGGACACTGAACAGTAATGAGCTGGGCCGAAGCTGGATGAACCAGCTACCTAGAGGTGAATGGCCCTCTCTGTTTTGCAGAGATGTATTTTTCCACTTGTCCACTGTTACTGTTATTTCTGGGATGGAGATCTTGGATAGAGTAGCAGGTGTCTGCCTAGTGACGTGCCTCTGGGGTGCAGATCCTTTATGTACAAGAAAGCATAACTGATAGGCAAAGCAGTCAGCCGGGCACCTTTTAATCAGACCACTGTGCATGAAATGTACTTGTTCAGTGCATTCGCCGTCTCCTCCTTTGCACTGGGCTCTCGCTGGCTACACTGTCACACTTGAGAGCTGAAATCTGTTTGCGATTAAGGAGAAAATGAAAAGCAGATTGCTGAGTCAAAAGGTGCAGCTTGCTCTGTCTAACCATGCTGACCAGGGAGATTTATTGCAGTACATCATAACTGAGCAGCTAGTGCTGTCCTGAAATGTAGTATGCTTATATATCAGCAAGAGAATACAATGGGGATGCCGAGTGAAATCATGGTGCTAGGAAAAGGGAATATTCCTGATATTCTTTCCAGTCAAACTTGATTCCTTAGAGCCCATCAAATCAGCAATCATTTTCATTGCTACCGAACTAGGACCCAGTTCAGCGGGAGACTGAAGCCTAACTTTATGCATTGGAGTCCATGAGGCTACCCACAGGCTTCCAATTAACCACAGGCTTAATTCCCTTGCTGAATTTGGGACTATAGTCAGACTCTTGTGGCTCTTATGGGGCACTTCTACTCTCACCACCGCCCCATGAGTTCAACAGGAGCAGGCCCAGGCCTTCTGCACTGTGCCCCTCCAGCACACTCGTCACAGAGGAACCATCCGATGAGAGTGCATCACATCAGCTTGTTTTCTTCACACGGACAACACACTGGTGAAATGTAAGAGTTTGAAGGGGAGCTAGGACTGGACGGGTGCCTCTGCCCCACTTATGTGTTTGCGATGGAGGGAGAGTATCCTACAGACAGCCCCAAAGGCATTGACAGGAGCCTCTCCCCTTCCAAGCATATAACCGAGGTCAGGGCATTACCTGGGTGACCTATTGTGCAAAATACCCCGCTATCTTCCCCCCCACGATTGCTGATTTTCTGGTCCCTTTAGAACCCAACAGACTGTGCCATTTGTGAAGCTTTGTCTTTGCTAGGCTGGAGGGAATGTGGTTTAGTCAACTGAGCATGGGCATGTGAGCCGGGGGTCCTCAGGTCTAACCCCACTGACTCGCCCTGGTGCCTCTCAGCTTCTGTGTGTCAGGCCTTGTCTACGCTCAGGAGCAGCTCAGATTCAGCGGGTGTTGTAGCTGTACTGGGGCTGACCCCTTTGTGCAGATGAGGGCAAACCAGGGTTTGCTCTAACTGGGATTCACTAGTGCATGCTGAATTGGAGCTATTCCTGAGCATCGAGAAGGCCTCAGTTTCCCAGATGTTAAAATTGGGATGATATTTACCTCTCCTGCAGGGATGTTCTGAGGATTAATTAGCTAATATCCATGCAGCACTTTGAAGATGTAAAGCCCTATGTAAGTGCTAAGCATTATTTATTGGAAAGGATTCATTCTTTCAATCCCATTCTTATACTAAGAATACTTAGCAGTCACATAGACAATGCTTCATCAAAGTGCTGTACAAGCACTAGCTAATCTGGGGGAGAAACCAGAATCCATTTATCTTATTAATATGTATGTCTAAATACCTACTAGCTAGACAGGGGGAGAATGGCCAGTCCCCTGTGCCTGTCACAAGAGGCAGCATTTGCTAGCACATGACTCCAAATAATGAGCCAGGGGAGATGCTAGTAATAAACGGCACTGCAAATGAAAAGAACGTCACTTACCTGGGTCTCAGTGGAATGGTTGCATTTTTCAGGTTCTGGTATCCCAGAGAACTGAAAATCCAACCCTAGTGAATCCAGTAAGAAGGAGCATGAGTTATGGCAGGTAACATGGGAGGAGAAAATCAGGAGGAAGATGGAATCTGAGGAGCAAATAGCGACAGATATATAAAAACCAATGAGTAACTGTTGAAGTATATTTGAAGCAGGAAGTCTGTCAGAACCGGTGTGTTCACTGGGATAAAGGGGGCAGTTAAGGAGGATAAGGACATTGCAGAGAAGCTAATGATTTCTTTCAGCTCTTTCCTCAGAAGATACTGGGGAGATGGCTACTCTTTTCAGGTAATAAAGATGAGGTGCTATCCAAGATTGAGGTGTCAGAAGAAGAGAGGCTGGAACAAACTGATAAAATAAAAGCAACAAGCCACCGGGACCATATAGTATACACCCTAGAGTCCAGACAGCACTTAAGAATTAAGTGGTAAAGTGGTTAATAAAAATATGCACTCTCTCATTGTCATCAGTTACTCTGCCAGAGGATTGAAGGGTAGCATATGCTGCTTTTAAAATAAGCAGTAGGGTGATCTGGGGAGCGACAGACCGGTAAGACCTGCTTTGGTACCAGGTAAATTGGTTTGCAGTCGGCCTTACACTACTAGTCCAGCCACAGCCTTCACTTTCTCCTCCAAAAGCTTCCTCCTCTGATTTAGTCCATTAATGGCTATTAGCCAGGATGGGTAAGGAATGGTGTCCCTAGCCTCTGTTTGTCAGAGGGGGAGATGGATGGCAGGAGAGAGATCACTTGACTATTACCTGTTAGGTTCACTCCCTCTGGGACACGTGGCATTGGCCACTGTCGGCAGACAGGATACTGGGCTGGATGGACCTTTGGTCTGACCCAGTATGGCCATTCTTATGTTCTTATGTTAGTTGTTTAATTTTTTGGGTGCATGGAGATCAAGCCATGACTTGCATTATACGCAGCCTCAGAAATTCCCTTTTGAGTCAGAAGACTTCAAAACACGAGCCAAGCTAATTTGCACCATCTCACTGGTGCAGTCTCTTGGCCTCAGGGAAGTTCAGAGCTGTTTCTAGTCTTATCACATTCCTAAAGCAGCCAATGTCTACAGCTTTAGTGATTATATGAAGGATAAAATACAATAGGTGAGGAGATGGGGAGTTTGCATTGAATAAATGAAGTGAACCCTTGGCTTGACTCTCTTGTTAGGCATCTATTGCCAACACAGATGAATAATGTTATGGCATGAATTACAAATACAGCAAATCCTTGAAACAACATGTCGGTTTCCATTGATTTGCTTAAGATCTTCTCAGCTGCTGACAGCCAGGTACAAGAAGACTATGTGTTTTTCTTAATGGATGGATGCTGAATACACGTGCAGCTCCGAGCCAGTTAAAAATTGTTACAAAACCTTCCCTGACATGCAGTGACTTGCACTGAAGCAGCACAATCTCAGTTCTCATCTCAATTCAAATAAACCGGCTGTCATGGTGATACAGGATCTCTCTTTTTTTGTCTAAGCATATTATACGCCAGTGTTTTTATGGATTGTCTGAAGCGTATAGCCTAGACCATCCTACAATGAGGATCAGACAGGCACTTCATTCGAGTCAGTGGATGAAGTGGTAAGAAATTTTTCAGAGGATTAGCTGCTGCTCCAAATATGTCTGCCAGAGCAGGCAAAAGATTGCTAGATTCAGAAATAATATGCATTAGTACATTTGCTTTCTTCTGTATTGTCTCACTAAGATTTCATAATTCAAGCATTCAGAGTTCACACAGGAGTTAAACTCGTGCAGTATCAAAAGGGTACATTTCCTTGCCAGCCTCTCATAGGAAAGTAGAATAATGCACACTATTAAAATGTCACTAACACCTACTAACATACAATGGGCAAATTCTGACCCTAAATTTGAATTGGTCAAACCAGATTTTAGCACATAATTGTAGCAGGGAATAACTAAACTGATCTGATGCTCTCTCCATTGCCCCAAGCTTTCACCCATTTGTTTAGGACCCAATTTCAGCCTTTTTGGAGGTACTGAAATATCCGTAGAAAGTTTTCTTGGCCAGATCTGAAAATGTTCCAAAGCCCATGAAAAAGGCTGTTCTCAACACCGGGATGGGCCTCGAGTCTCTTTAGGGTATGTCTACGCAGCAATTTAACACCTGTGGCTGGCCTGTCTCAGCTGACTGGGGCTAAGGCTGTAAAATTGCAGTGTAGACTTTCAGTCTTGGCCTGGAGCCTGGGCTCTGGGACTATTCCCCGTCACAGGGCGTCACACCTCCATCTCCATACCAAGACCGGAACATCTCCACTCCAATTTCAGAGCAGCCCGAGCCCCACAAGCCTGAGTCAGCTGACCCAAGTCAATGCTTTTAACTGCTCTGTAGACATACCCTAAGAAAGCATGATCCCAAGCAATTTCCAGCCCAGTTTTGCATTCAAGAGATTTGAATAATTTGGGGAAGCAGAATTTAGAACCCACACTCCACCCAACTTGTATTGCATTGATATATTGACGGTGGGTAAAATCCTAATTCCATTGACATCAATGGGAGTTTTGCCATTGACTTCAGTGGGGCCAGGATTTAACTCTCCACATCTGCGCTACGTTGTGTGTGTTTTACAGAAGTTCTCGAAAACGTAGCGGTGAGAGAAGTGCAAGGGAGGTTTCCATCATTCAGAAATCTCCCCACCATATTTGTGATGTACTAGCTTGGGTGTAACTGCTCTGCAAGGAAACAACAGAATAGCTCATTCGTATTATTATTGACTTAAACTGTCGTGGCAATAGCAGAGTGCTAGGGACTTTTCAGCCCTGGCCTCTGCCCTGGTGAGCCTACAGTTCAGAAAGGTGAGGGGGCAAGGGATACAATAGTCAAGCATCTTTGATTAGTTACAAATAGAGCTAGTTGAAAAACTGTGGACGGTATGTTCTTTCTGTAAAAAAAAATATCTCACTGAAATCAAAACTTTGTGCAGGAACATACTCAGTTTGATTCCTTTTCATTCTGAAAACAATTGAAACAAAGAGTTTTGATCATGTTAAAATGTTCCCTTTTGATATTTTCAGGATGGGATGTTTCAATTTTTCATTTAGAAATGGCTTGTCATTTCAAAAGGTGATTTGATCTTCCATGATAAATGATGAGACATTTTTAAAAAGCCAGAATTGTAATGAATGAGCTGAAATGACTCTTTTTTTCCCAATAAATATGGTTTTTCCGGCTGTATCTCAGTTTGACGTTTCGTTCCCAGGTGGAACAAAAACAAATTGCGAAATCACCGAATAGCCTGCAAAATGGAAATTCCAGTTCCCGCACAGCTCCGTCTGAAGTATGCTTTGTTTGTAAACTTCAACAGGTTGGCCTTGATTCCTCACTGCATTACTTTAGTTTTATGCTAGTGTCACTCCTTTGGACCAGAATCTCAGCTGCTGTAAATGGCCACATCCGTAGACTTCAGTGGAGCTAAGTTGGTTTACTCCATCTAAGAAACTGGCCCATTGTCTTCAGCGTAATACTGGAGCAAGGCAGTGGTGAGTCAGGCTCACTAAATTCTCCTTCACCATTCTTCCTCCACCATTCAACCTCTTCTTTTCCCCCCCGCCCCTCCCATCTTCATCAGCAATCCCAAGCCTCAGTTCCAGTGATTGCCCTGTTACAGATCTGAGCCTGTCACTTATTTTGGCACAACTCCCACTGAAGTTGTGTTGTGCAGGATCATTATATCTGCAGTACCTTTCATATGAGACATATGGGCATGATTCTGGGCACTGATCTTTACAGTTACCACGGCACTCTCCATCAGAGTAGGAGTAGGTGATGGCTCAGCCCAGAGTCCTAGAACAAATCCAGTTTGCCCAACTGGGTCATAGCCCCTAAATTTATTCTGGATTTCCACAAGGTCACCTGGGGATGTTCAGATACAATATTTTAGTTCAGCCCATAAGAGAAACAAGACCCAGATCCAGACTCTGGGTCACCCCAAATTTCAAGGGTGTTAAGATCCAGAGTTCGGATTATGGCCATTCCTAGATTACACACTGCCTACCTCAATTCCCACTTTCATCTCAGTTGGATACAGAATTCTTCTTCATGTTCTGTCCTAAAATTGCAGTAATTTTTTTATGCTCTCTTGTACCAGCCATGTCCCACCCCAGAAGTGGCTGCCTTTCAGAGGTTGATGAAATGAGTCCTGTATATGTAAAGCTGTAAAGTTCCTGGATTCCTTTGGGATGACAGGGGCTATATAAATATAAATTAGAATTATTTATTATCTGATCCTAACAAATAAAGTACAGTCTGAATATATTCTGGACATAAAATCCTCATTGTACTCTTCACAGCCGCATTTTAATTTACTCATTCTGGGCCCATCTGTTGTTTGTTGATAAAAAGCTTGTTGGGTCTAGGTTTGAAATCACAAAATTTCAAGGATAGCCTTGTGTGCCTGCATCTTCATACGATTTCCTCTTCATCCTAGACGTTAGATGGCTTTGCTTTGCTCTTGTATTTATTTCACTAACACAAATAAAACCTATTTTGTAGCTCTTTTAAGTGCGCTAAATATTAATGAAGAGTAAAGGCAACAAACTGAGCTAAATAAAGGAGCACAGAGAGTGTAAGGAAATACCTCTTGTTGATTTGCCAGGATTCCTGTGTGTTTTCATATTGAAGCTCTGTTTGTTTGAACTTAAGACCAACACACCAATGTTGGTAGAACTGAAGGCTTGATAGCCACTCAAGGCAAAATTTTCCATGTGTATCGTAATTACTGAAACAGCTGCCAAAGACCTTAGAGCTGAAAGATGCTGATTAGTCCAAACCTGGCCAATACAAGATTGTTCCTACAATAGAACTTCCAGCTCTTTGGGGCAGGGACTGTCTTATCTCATATGCTTGTACATTTGGGCCCCAGTCCTGATCTGGGCCCTTTCGGTCCAATAATAACAACAACAATAATAAAAATGCTACAATTTTAACTAGCATGGCACCCTCTGTTTGTTTTGTGTCTGTACAGTGCCTAGGACAGAGGGGCCTGGTCTGTGATTGGGGCTCCTAGGCATTACAGTAATACAAATAATGAATAATAGTAATAATTCTGCAACTCAACAATACAGTTTGCCAGTGGCATGTAAGTAATGTACAGAGTGGGAAGAAACTTACCCCTTCCCATGAGTGAACTCTGAGCCTGCTCCTGCTCCCATTGAATGCAATAGGAGATTTACCACTGATTTCAAAGGGAGGCAGATCAGGCCCCAAGAAAGGGTAGCACTCAACAAATGTCTGTCTTTCATTGTAAAAAGAAAAGGAGTACTTGTGGCACCTTAGAGACTAACAAATTTATTTGAGCATAAGCTTTCGTGAGCTACAGCTCTCTTCATCGGATGCATACTGTGGAAACTGCAGAAGACATTATATACACAGAGACCATGAAACAATACCTCCTCCCACCCCACACTCCTGCTGGTAATAGCTTATCTAAAGTGATCATCAAGTTGGGCCATTTCCAGCACAAATCCAGGTTTTCTCACCCTCCGCCCCCCCCCCCCCAACACAAACTCACTCTCCTGGTGGTAATAGCTCATCCAAAGTGACCACTCTCTTTACAATGTGTATGATAATCAAGGTGGGCCATTTCCAGCACAAATCCAGGTTTTCTCACCCCCCCACCCCCCTCCAAAAACCACACACACAAACTCACTCTCCTGCTGGTAATAGCTTATCCAAAGTGACCACTCTCCTCACAATGTGTATGAAAATCAAGGTGGGCCATTTCCAGCACAAATACAGGTTTTCTCACCCTCCCCCCCCCAAAAAAAAAACCACACACACACAAACTCACTCTCCTGCTGGTAATAGCTTATCCAAAGTGACCACTCTCCCTACAATGTGCATGATAATCAAGGTGGGCCATTTCCAGCACAAATCCAGGTTTTCTCACCCCCCGCCCCCCCAAACTCACTCTCCTGCTGGCAATAGCTCATCCAAACTGACCACTCTCCTTACAATGTGTATGATAATCAAGGTGGGCCATTTCCAGCATAAATCCACAGCCTGGTCCAGTCCACACAAGAGATCCACTTCCTGGACACTACAGTGCAAATAAACAATGGTCACATAAGCACCACCCTATACCGGAAACCTACTGACCGCTATTCAGGGGGGGCAGAGGGTGAGAAAACCTGGATTTGTGCTGGAAATGGCCCAACTTGATGATCACTTTAGATAAGCTATTACCAGCAGGAGAGTGGGGTGGGAGGAGGTATTGTTTCATGGTCTCTGTGTATATAATGTCTTCTGCAGTTTCCACAGTATGCATCCGATGAAGTGAGCTGTAGCTCACGAAGCTCATGCTCAAATAAATTGGTTAGTCTCTAAGGTGCCACAAGTACTCCTTTTCTTTTTTCTCAAATAAAAGCCTCTTCCATTGAGCTGAGAACTGCTTTTCAGTCACCGTGTCTTTTGTGGTTTGTGCCCAGGCCTTCATGCCGCGTTTGGCTGGATCGTAACCATCTGTAGTTGGGGTTCCATTCCTGACCAGACTTTTGCAGTGTGTAGTGCTGTAGTTCATGTAACTCAAGAAAAAATAACTGGTTTGGGGGGCTTATCATTTATACCAAGCAAGCACATGCTAGTCTCTCATCTTGAATATGGTGGATAGATTGGGGAACTTGCCAGGTGCATAAGTGGCAGAGAGTAGTTGTTTGTGGATGATTAAGAGTGGGAGGGGACACATGTATTGTCTCACAACATCTGGGAAGATTTTGATAAAGTGGAAAACACAGATGTCTTCTGCACTCATTTCATATTTGCCATTATCTAGTCACAATTAACGATGGGCAAGCCTCAAAAAGTTCAAGGTTTGGATAGGTCGAGACAGGAACCCAAATGCCTGGATGACCTATCTGTCCCTTTTGTATTTGCAAGAGTGAGTTGGGAATCTTTTGGCACTGACTTTCTACTGTTATTATTTATCATTTGAATTAGAGTAGAACCCACCCTCTATCATTTTCCCTTCCTTTCTGTATGGTCTGTCTCTTTTTCTCTTCCCTGGATAGTTAGTCTCTTTCACTGTGTTCCCCAAACCTCACAAAGTCTCAGTCTCACTTCATGCAGAAGAACATAAAGTGATCAACCACTTGGGCTCAGGAAGAAATTTCTTCCCGTATTGCATAATTAGGTACATTATGCTGAGATTTCTCTGGAGCATCTGGCATTGTCCATTGTCAGAGACAGGATATTGAATGAGAAAAGTGTTGGTGTTTTTTGAGATAGCAATTTTAAAAAGAATTTTTCTGGTAAGATTTTCATCCGTGTTACTTGTTGGTTGTTCCCCTTTCCCTACCCTGCACCTCTGTCTGTTTTGTGCTTTAAAAAGGTAAATTCTTACTGCAAGTGGAAACTAATAATAATAATACCTGCTCTTAGTTAAGCTGGCAGTACAGGAGGGACACATTTTCTCATGGTAATTTGGCACTTCTGCTTCAGGTCCCAGTGTCTGGAACCCTGGCGAGCGAAGTGGCACAGAACTGAGCAATAATGGGAAGGGAAAAATGTTATTCAAACTTTTACAAACCTCATCAAAGCTTTGGCTTGCGTTTTGGGCATGTAACTGAGCACAGCAGACGTTCCCATAAGTGATGGGCAAGCTATATTTGAATCGAGACAACTCAAGCCTTTTCTCTGCCTTTTTTCTGTGGCATATGAAAAAGTTGGTTAACTGCATTTTTAAAAATTTCTGCAGATGTCTGCACTTCCTGACTCAGTCAAGACTAGAATCTGAAATGCCACAAAAAAGTCTATTGTTATATTATTTTCTACCCAGCTCAAATCACTGGGACAAGAAATCCTGCATGTTCTCGTGAGAACTGTATCCCTGTTTCTAGGTGCAAGGTTTTTATTTGAGTCTGAATAAGCCTCCAAAAGGATAAGAACTTTTTTTAGATGCTACTGCAAAATTTAAGTTTCTCCATTTCTGATTACTATTTACAGTATGGTGCCTGGGCAAGTTCACAAAGGAAAGAGACCACAGGCCCGATTCTCACCTCATACCAAAATAAGGGCCGGATCCAATGTTCAATGTGTTGGATGGGTCCTAAATCAAGTTAGCTCAACTGAAGTCAATGTGAAACTGGTGTGAGTTCAGGATCATTATTATTACTTATGAGGACTCTGGTTGCACCCAACGGGCTAGCTCCTCAGCTGGTGTAAATCAGCAAACTATTGTTTTATCATTATAATGAGAGCACATGTATCATATTATATGGTAGCACAAAAAGGCCCCAATTGAGATCAAAGTCCCATTGCAGAAAGTACTGTACAAGCACATAGTGCCTGTCAAAGAGCTTACAGTCCAGGACCAAGGGTGGGAAGGAAACCAGAGATGTAGGGTCTTGGCCAGAGACACCCACAGCCAAGACTAGAAGCCTGGTCTCTTGACTCCTACTCTAGTGCCCTGCCCATTGGACCACGCTGCTCCTTTAGCAAAGGGCTCTATTCTGACTAACACTAGGTGAGGCTCTGTCCCTCTGGCACAACCCTTTTCCAAAAACAGAGGAAGCCTCTGGGCATGCCCCAGAGTGTGCAGTCTAAAAGACAAAGACACATGAGGGGTGGGGGAAAGGAATGCAACATATGAGCAGAGTGATCATGAGGATGAAAGACTCATGGCTTGTTACTTGTTTGGTTGGTTTTTATTGTTGTTTTATGTTTTTAATTTTTTTAAAAAAAGTATTAAATAAACCAGGTTTCCCTCCCCCATTCCGCTCCCTCACCCTCTCCCCTCCCAATCCCTAGCTGCAGTTTTGGTGAACTTAGACTCCTTCCTCTCCAAATTCCCGGATCTTTTTCCTTACAGGTATGTCTACACTGCACACTAAGCCTAGGTTCTGACTCAGGTTTCAGCCCAAGCCCCACTTCTATCCACACACAAATCACTAGGTCTGTAAGCACGCAGGATCCAGGTCCTAGGACACTGCTAAAGGGGCAGAGGGAGGGCAGAGCCTGAGTCCTGCTGTGGCTTGGGTCCAAGCCCTGTTACTCTGCAGTGTGGACACAGATCAAGCCATGTACCTGAGTCAGAAGATCTGTGTAGTGCAGTACGGATGTGTTAGCATGGCTGTGAGACCCAGATCCAGAAATCATAAACCCAGGTTGACAACACAGTGTAGATGCTAAAGCACAGGCTTGGGAACACAATCCACAAGCCCGGGATTCCACAGACCCGGACTTAGTGTGCAGTGTAGACACACTCTCAGTGTCTGTTCTAGTGTCCTATATCCCTCCCTCTCCACAGTAATACCCAGCTTCTATTCCAACATCCCTGGGCCTGGCCCAACTCCCATCCAACTAAGGGGGAGTCTTCCATTCCTGGCTCCTTACTGCATTCCCTCTGCACTGATGAGCGGTCACTCCTAATGTAATCAATAAATTAGGCAAATGAGTAGAGGCCTTAGTCAGATAGGCCCCATTTACTCCTCGGTGACAGTACAACGCGCACCCCACTTATGCCTTCATTCTGTTCACTTTGCCTTCTGTGTTTTCAGCAGCAACAAGGGCTGGCTTCAATTTTCTAGGGGTACCTTCTAAAGACTTAACACCAGCTTGAGCCCACACTCAGAAACCTGGGAAACTATAAAAAGAAAAGGAGTACTTGTGGCACCTTAGAGACTAACCAGTTTATTTGAGCATGAGCTTTCGTGAGCTACAGCTCACTTCATCGGATGCATAGCATATCGTGGAAACTGCAGAAGACATTATATACACACAGAGACCATGAAACAAAACTTCCTCCCACCTCACTCCCCCGCTGGCAACAGCTTATCTAAAGTGATCCTCAAGTAGAGCCATTTCCAGCACAAATCCAGGTTTTCTCACCCTTCCCCCCCCCCCCGCCCCCCCCCCCCACACATACAAACTCACTCTCCTGCTGGCAACAGCCCATCCGCCTTTGAAACCCCTCTTTATAATGCGCATGATAATCAAGGTGGGTCACCTCCAGCACTAATCCAGGTTTTCTCACCCTCCCCCCACACCCCCCCCTTTTTTCCACAAACCACACACACAAACTCATTCTCCTGCTGGCAACAGCTCATCTTACAATGTGCACAGCAATAATCCAAGTTTAACCAGAGCGTCTTGGGGGGGGGGTTTGCAGGAAAAAAAACAAGGGGAGACAGGCTACCTTGCATAATGACTTAGCCACTCCCAGTCTCTATTCAAGCCCAAATTAATAGTATCCAATTTGCAAATGAATTCCAATTCAGCAGTTTCTCGCTGGAGTCTGGATTTGAAGTTTTTTTGCTTTAAGATAGCGACCCTCATGTCTGTGATTGCGTGACCAGAGAGATTGAAGTGTTCTCCGACTGGTTTATGAATGTTATAATTCTTGACATCTGATTTGTGTCCATTTATTCTTTTACGTAGAGACTGTCCAGTTTGACCAATGTACATGGCAGACGGGCATTGCTGGCACATGATGGCATATATCACATTGGTGGATGTGCAGGTGAACGAGCCTCTGATAGTGTGGCTGATGTTGTTAGGCCCTGTGATGGTGTCCCCTGAATATAGTTTCCCCTGGGAAACTATATACACTGCTCTGAGTGCCCCAATGGGCAATACTTCCCCAATCGCAAGCACTGAGTCCAGGGGTTAAAACAAAGGGAAAGCATCAATTAATTTAGTAACAACTTCTATGAGGCAGGACTCCCACTGCCCCAGGATGTCTTAACAGCAGTGCCAGCCTCACTGGTCCTAGCCATTGTGAGTGGCTGGTGCATTCTAGCCACTTCCCTCCGCCCCAGCTCCCTGCTCAGAGTTAGCTGTCCTGGGCTGGAGAAGTCCAAGGATTCCAGCAGGCCAGTGCTCCCTGGGGTGCTCTGGGAGCTCCATCGCCTGGCACAGCTGGAGTGATTTCAGCTTCAATTGTTCAGCAGGGAGGCCCACAGCAGAATCTCTTGGGTAGGCTGCTCTTTCTGTGGCTTCAGCCTAAGCTGCCTAGTTCTGTACCAGTTACCACTGCTCTGCACCATCCACTGCCTTGATGGTGCCACCACTTCTCCAAGCCTCAGAGATGCCACTGCGCTACACTGTCCATTGTTTGCAGCAGTCTCCGCTCTTAGAGAGGGATCAGCGGCATTTAGGGTCTTTGATAGTATCCTCACCACCAGACAGGCACAAGCCCCCCACCCCCCTTTGCTAGGGCTGTTCAGGCTCCCTTACCCAACCGTGCCTGACTTTAGTCTGTCAGGGCAGTGGTGCTGGAACAGTTTTTATTGTGGGAGTGCTAGAGGAAGAATCCATGTGTTTGGGTAGGCAAACGAGGCCTGGCCCATTCAGTAAATTCCCCGTGCTCTCCAATGGACGCCGGCAGAGAACTCCCTTGCTGGTGGAGTCCCGGCCCACACCCAGTTTTTAAGCAGCTCTGGGCCATTCTTCTCTCATTTCCCCAACAGCTGATGATAGTGAGCCCCCTTATCCCTAAGGCTTCAAACCACAGGGCTTACACTAGCAATCCAGCTGAGCCAAATAAAGCTCCCAGAGACCCCAAGTCTGCTCTATCCCCTGGGAGACTAGTCCACAGTCTAACAAATCTCACTGTTTCTACTGCTAGTCAGCTTACATTTTCTTCTGCTCAATTTCATCCCATTACCCTTAATTATATACCCCTTGGTCCACCCTAGCTGATTCAAAATATGTGCACACACAAATCTTGGATGATTTTATTGAATTTCTCTGACTGCAGAGGTTTGAGTCTCTAATATTCAGGACAGCCTGAGAAATGGACAAGTAAAGACAAGAAAACAAGCGCTAGGACTATATAGAGCCATTACCTCAAGCTGGGGCTTGTCTCAAACCTTCCCTGTTTGGCTTACACTTGGATGCACCCTAAAGGTTCATATGGGAATTTTTGAAATGTTATGAGGATATGTAGTTCCATGGGCCCTGTCTCGTGTGTGTGTGTGTGTGTGTGAAGTAGGTGATGGAGTTTAGATACTGGCCTAGAAGATGTCTGCCTGCTTTGATCCAATTTGAGAGTTCCTATGTTCCTAAGATTTGCACCAAATGAATTGAACTAAAATGAGATTTTGTTTTTTCTCTGTGAATTTTGACCACCTCATTGCTTCATGTGCTCCTGTATGTTATATTCTGCTTGGCATTAATTGCTTGTTTTCGGTCTGGATGTTTCTACTTTCCAAACTCATAATCCATGGCTTCGAGGGTGCAGTCAAAAAGTTGGAAAATTTACATCCCTTTGCAGATGGTCTATTTCTAGCAAAATCACTACTTTTTTTTTTCTTTCAGGCTTTATGCTCAGTGACAGACACTGCTCAGTGGATCATTGTGATTCTAATCTTTCTTATTCCATGTGAGGAGCAATGTACTTTAAAACAATATCCCATTCTCTGGATAGGGGAGCCACCTGAATTTAGGCTTGTCCTTACCACCCACTAAGGACAGGCTTGACACTTTAGTTGAAAAAAATGCATTTATCACAGTTGTAATGTCCTTTATTTTTTCCATATTGTTCCTATTTCCATAGAAACCATCTGTTTATTGGGGTTTGTTTGTTTTTTAGTGTTGTCATTGCAGGCTTCAGGAAATGCCATGTTGCCAGGTGCCCTCTATATTTGCTACACAGTGCTGCAATAGCTACAGAAGCAGGTGCAGTCTGTGGCATAATGGTAGCTTTGTGCCAGTCCATTGCAGCCATGGCCCATTCAGACTCTTGGATGGGATGTATTACTTGAGCTCGGCTCCATTTGAGACGTGGGGACTTCATCTGAAGGGCCAGTGGCAGCTGACTTCTTGCTTTGATTTATGCTAACGTTAGGGCTGCTAGTAGTTACGTGCATGTTTCCACACGAGGGCAGTTTTAGGCAAAAAAAAAAAAAAAAAAAAAAAAAGGGAGTTAGACTTCTTCACGCAACAGTGTTAGACTTTATGATGTTTCCAGAGGGGTATCTCAGATGCTGTGGGCATATCAAAGTGCCCACTTGTGTTCTCCTTCTTGCTGCTTTGGAGGGCATCATACCCGAAGAAATAAAATGCAATGTCTACAATCACTGCATGACTTCTGCACAATTTTGCTGGTACCTCCTCAGGCAAAATAATAAATTAGGGGCATTCTTTTTTTAAAATGTGATTTTATGGCTCAGAAAAGGTGTCAGACTGGCAGCTCCAGAGACAGATAGTTTCCGTGTATCCACAGAACACGTATAGTGCAGGTAGCAGCAACGCAAGATTCCCCACTGCACTTCATTCATGTGTCTCCACCCCAACCCTGACCCCTAACTTAAGGGTGAAAGGAAAGGTCAAATACTGGCCTGTTCAGTGGCACAGAGTGGCATATTCATTCCCTGGCACTGCCACAAAAAAAGCCCACAAAGGAGCCAGTTGTGTTAGTGATTTTGTGATCTAGATATCTGCCTGCTGTGATCCGTACTGTGACCCAAACACTCATTTTATCTAGGCTACTCGGTACCCATCATTTCTTAACATTTCTGGAGCCTGCTCCTTAGACAACACTCCCAGTGACTTCCTTGATTTTGTCAACTCTAGACTGGACTTGAACAGGTGACCTGGTTCCATAGCCCATCAGCTTAGCAGTGGTATATTCAGATTAATCAATTATTAACTTCCTCTTCTTTGTAGCTACCGAAGGCAAATTTATGGCACAAGGCAGAGCCAGATTCAGAGAAGATGAATAAAGTAGTGCAAACTGGACACTTCTGAGAGTACCAATTCAGGACAAATTGCTTAGGGCAGGGCAGTTACAGCCCAAGGCTGGGGTTCCTTTGCACACCAAGGCAAACCAAACCAGCCGGACAGAGAGAACTTTGGCTTTACCCCACTGGCTAACCATAAGTCACACAAGCAATTCCCTTAGACACTCCAGTTTTCCAGAATCAGCACCAGTGCCACTCGTTATGGGGATAAATAGTTATGAAAACCAATGGCTCAGTAAAAGAAAAAAGGTTCTCCCGATCCCAAAGGACCAGACACCGAGGTCAATATACGAGTCAGATCTTACCCACAAATCATGCTGTTGCCAGTCCTTTAGAATCTAAAATCTAAAGGTTTATTCATAAAAGGAAAAAGATATAGATGAGAACTAGAGTTGGTTAAATGGAATCAATTACATACCCTAATGGCAAAGTTCTTGGTTCAGGCTTGTAGCAGTGATGGAACAGCAGGTTCAAATCAAGTCTCTGGAGTACATCCACAGCTGGGATGGGCCATTCAGTCCTTTGTTCAGAGCTTCAGTTTGTAGCAAGTTCCTCCAGAAGTAAGAAGCAGGATTGGAGACAAGATGGAGGAGATGCAGCTGCCTTTTATAGTCTCTTCCCGTGGAAGGACACCTCTTTGTTTTTACTGTGGAAAATCACAGCAAGATGGAGTTTGGAGTCACATGGGCAAGTCACATGTCCATGCATGACTCAGTTCTTTACAGGCTGATGCCATTGTTTACATGTTAGTTTGAACATTCCGAGGAAAGCTCAGATGTGGATTGGCATCTCCCAAAGTCCACTGTCAGTTAAGTGTTTCTTGATTGGGCACTTACTGAGAATAGTCACTTCTCAAGAAGCGGACCAAATGCTTCACTGAGGCTACTTAGAATCAAAGCACATTGAGATACAAGTACATAGCCAATATTCATAACTTCAACTACAAAAATGATACACACATACAGACAGCATAATCATAACCAGCAAATCATAACCTCTTTATAGACACCTCACACGACAACCTTTGTACAATATTTGCTGCAAATATATAACAATGGTTGCAACAATGATCTATACGGTTACAGTTTATGTCAATAACGTCACAACAAGGTGGCCAAATTAAGGTTACACAGGCAGCTTTCTTTCTGGCATTTCCTAACTTTTGAAAACTTGACTTAGCCATCTTAATTATGTTTTTAATGTAGTTTTTGTGTGTGATTTTATATATCTATATCAATCAGAGAGAGAGAGATTACATATGTAGAGGCTATCTAGATGGTTTTCTGTGTACTCATATATACAAAGTACACATATACTGTATATGTAATCTCTATTTATAGCACCAAAAAGTGTGCCAGGCACCATTCGGTACAGATAAGCAGAAATGGTTTCTAATCCAGTGATGCAGCAAGGGGTGAAGGTGTAACAAAACAGTTGTGAGGGATAAGGGGAGGATGCAGAAGTGTTATATCAATATTAGGTGGTTACTCAACACAGATTCCTGCACACCATGGTCGAGCATAGCGTTATGCTGGCAGTTGGGCGAGGCCTTATCGAAGCTGGTAGGTGTAATAGCTGTCCTTAATTTAGGATACATGAAAGAAGCAGTTAGACTTCTTTTGGAGTAAGATAGCTGTAAAAACAGGGGCTATCACCCAAAACAGAGGCCATAGGCAAGGCTTGTAAACAGCTGAGCTATGCGAGCAGAAGGATTTCGCTGGGGGCTGAATGCAACCCCAGAAGGCTGAGTAATTATTGCATGTAGCCAGCCAGCCAGAATCACCACAGAAGCAGACAGAAGGCAGCAGAAAGTCCAGGCTAGCTGGAGAAGCATGTGTAGCATGGCCCTGAGAGAGAATTTTTTGGGGAGAGTGCTGGCTGGAAAAAGAGGCTTGGGATATTGAGCAAGGAAACCATCTCCTGCTGTTTTATTCCTACCTTGTTCAGGGACACAAGATTTTGTACATTCTTTGTAAGTAAACAGGATTGCACCAAAGAAACACCTGCCTCCATCATCAGTTTATGCTCCTAATGAAACAACCTGCAAGACCGCAAACGCTGGCTCACTGCTCAGGTCAAAAGGGGTAACACTAGACTTATTTTGTATGAATAAAATAAGCAAGTGTGTTCTGGGCGAGCATCTCTTTACAGGTCACACCTATTTCCCCAACCATTTCAAAACATTCTTGCCATTCTTACCACGCAGCTACTGTTCACCAAAAGCAATTTGCTGCTGATTCCTTCCGATGAAGTGACCTGTAGCTCACGAAAGCTTATGCTCAAATAAATTTGTTAGTCTCTAAGGTGCCACAAGTACTCCTTTTCTTCTTCCTGGGGTAGGCACTCTGGTCAGATCCCCTGGCTGGGTAACCTGGTTGCTTAGTGTTAAACCTGGCTGGTTTGGTGAGCCCGGCATGGAGCCCCGTTTGTGGCTGGACTGTCCAAGTCCCTTAGTTGGCAGTGGAGCACTCCTGTCTTTGCTGCCAGTCATTCTGAAGGAGGGAGGGCCAGGTGTAGATTGTGTGCTCCAGTTTTGGTGCATTTGGTGCATTCTTTTTGACATTAGACATTGTTTTGCTCCCAACATGGTGGCCTGGGCCATTCAGTTTTTATCATCAACATTGGGAGATTTCTAGCAAATCTATAAAACAATTGAATGAATGAGGGGAAGGAAGGTCTTGTGGCGAAAGCACCCCCCCTGGGCGGCAGGAGATCTAGGTTCTATCCCTGACTCTGCTACAGACTCACCGTTGGCCTTGGGGGAGCCTCTAACACTCTCGGCATCTCAGTTTCCCCATCTTTAAAGCATGGGTGACTCTTACCTACCCTTTGCTGAATGCAGAGGACTTCACAATTGACACTCATCTAACCTAGGGAGGAAACTCCAGTCTGGATTGACTTGTGACTGTCACAGGTCCAAAGCATCCGCTATCAGTCTAAACTAGTGTGAGAAGGCACATGTTAAGTTTTCTGCTCAAACAGGTTCTCTCTGAAATGAAAGAACACACAGCTCCCAGTCAGCAGGAACTTGTTACTCCTCTGCAAAACACAGAAAGGAATGGCTGCCACCCCTTAATTTGTGAGAGAGATTGTTCAAGAGATTAAGGTGGATTCTTCACAGTATGCAAAGAGTCCTGTGGCACCTTATAGACTAACAGACGTATGCAAAGCTACCCATCTATCAGTATACAACAGAGGACTCCCTCAGTTAGCTCTTTTCTTTGTGAATCATTCCCAATCAAATATCCATTGTGAAAGTCTCACACTGGACTTCACTTTCCCGCCTAAACAGATGTTAGTTACTCTGTGGTAGAGAGGAGGACATGGCAATCTACTTTCATTTCATTCCATGGTGGACCAAAGACCACAAAGCTATTGACTTTAACTGGCATAACTTAAGGCTTTGGTAGGTTGGCCCTGGAATTGTTTAGCATGAAAACTGATTCCTCCGACCCTTAGAGAGGGTCTGATTTATGCTGTTTAGCTGAGCAGTATGGAAAATATTGCAGTATGGAAAAATTAGCTATTATGTGGTCAAGATGAACAGAAGACTCCATTTATCGACTCCATTTACCGACCCAGAATCTCACATCCCCTCTGAACCACCATACTTATTACACGTCGTATCCTACGTGGTATTTTTACCACCAGCGGTCAAAATGCAGCCTGTTCTATCCATCATGTTACCTGACTTCCACATTGCTTATCTCTCTCTGTCCACCAGTACTTTTACAGAGCAGCAAATGCTCAATGTAGGGTTTGCTTTTTAGCCAGAAAAGTGTGTGTTTTAGGACACAATGATGGGAAATATTTTCGCAAGCTCAGTGGCCCTATAATTTGTGAGTGGAAATGTAGTCCCAAGGACTCGAATGAGGGAAAAAGAACAGGAGGACTTGTGGCACCTTAGAGACTAACAAATTTATTTCAGCATAAGCTTTCGTGGTCTACAGCTCCATCGGATGCATAGAATGGAACATATAGTAAGAAGATAGATATATATATATACACACACACATACAGAGAACATGAAAAGGTGGAAGTAGCCATACCAACTATAAGAGGCTAATTCATTAAGATGAGCTATTATCACCAGGAGAAAAAACTTTTGTAATGGTAATCAAGATGGCCCATTTAGACAGTTGACAAGAAGGTGCGAGGACACTTAACATCAATGAGGGAAAATATGTCTGATAGCCCACTTCCTCATGTGATTTATCCTAAGCTGTTTTAAGCTGGTAACAATTGTATCTCATTTTATTTCTGTTGTCCAGAAGTGGCATCTGTGGATGCAGCTCATGTTGCTTAGGGAGAACAGCTAGTTTTTTTCCTCCCTGCCTCTACTGCTGACAGTTTAGGAAGTTCCTGGCGGTATCTCTTCCCAGAGTGGTCCAAACACACCTCTCACTTACACTGGGGTAATTCCACTATGCCTGATTCTAGCCCCATTTATACCAGTTTTAAGAGGGCGTGGTGTCAGCAGCTTCTGTGAAGTGACTCATGGTTTATGAGGAGACTTAGCTTTACCTCCACGACACACCTCCAGAAGGGCTTGGCCACTGCAAAGGAAGAAGGAATTTGCAGCTGGTATGGACCTCTGGAGTAAATGGGGAGAAAAAGGGAGTCATGCCTCTCTGAGATCCCATCCCTTCCTTGTACAGTCAATGGGGCAGCTCACCAATGTAGTGCCCCTTACATAGGCTACAAGCAAAATCTAGAAAATTCATTTCAGTGGGACTCCTTGTGGAGTAGGGTACTGCTCAACCAAGAGCACAGGTGGCAAAATCTGGCCCCGAGATAGCTTAGAAGCTTCTAACCGCTGGTGTGGACACCCAATTCTTTAACACTCTCAAAGCAAGTGTGAAGCTTGCCATTCAGGGCTTGTGTTCACTGGAAATGCTTTGCTGGCCTAGCTATACTGGTATAGCTGTGCCAAGAGTGCCCCCAAGTGGAGATGCAGCATAAACCAACAGAAGGAGTTCTGCGGCTGGCATAGCTAAACCACCTTCCCGAAAGATGCTAGCTACACCAGAACAACTCCTCTGTTGGCATAGCTGCGTCTACATCGAGGGTTTTACTGGCATAGCTATGTTGGCTAAGGTGTGTGTGTTTTTCCCATACTCCTAGCTGACAGAGCTATGCTGGCAAAACTTTGCAGTGTAGACTGAGCCTCAGATTGTAGGAATAACTGGTAAGTGAATAGAAAAGGAGTACTTGTGGCACCTTAGAGACTAACAAATTTATTTGAGCGTAAGCTTTCGTCAGCTACAGCTCATTGCATCGGATGTATTCACTGAATGCATCCAATGAAGTGAGCTGTAGCTCATGAAAGCTTATGCTCAAATAAATTTGTTAGTCTCTAAGGCGCCACAAGTACTCCTTTTCTTTTTGCGAATACAGACTAACACGGCTGTTACTCTGAAACCTGGTAACTGAATGTCTGTTCATTAGTTAATATGTATTGGGTTGTAGATTATCAGTCTGACTAGGAAGACCAGAACAGAGTCTGGGTGAATGCACAAGCATGAAAAAATGCAGCCCAATAGCTGGTGTTGGGCATTTACACAAAATAACTCTTGCCTTTCTTCACTTACTAAGGGATTTGGAAGACTTGGATTTTATTTCTGGCTCTACCAGGCCCCTGTCTACAGTAGAGCATTGCACTGTTACAATTCACAACGGTTCGATAAGCCATTAGAACTTGTAATAGTGTATTGTTTTCATTCTGGCTAATGTAAACCCCATCAGGCAGTTCACACACAGCACTTCCTCCACCTTTTGCAACGCCAGTGCACTGTGGGTAACTACTTTACTGTTCCCTGATGCAGGAGTTGGAGCAGTAATCCACAGTGCTGTACCAAAAAAACCACTTTAAAGGTGAACGACAGGCACCAACTTTCCAAAGTGCTGGGGGGTGCTCGACCCCCCAGCACTGTCCCAGGCCCTGCCCCCGCCCCCACTCTATCCCTTCCCCAAAGTGGCACCCCCACCCCACCTCTTCCTGCTCCACCCCACCCCCATCCGCCCCCTCCCATAGCGTGCCACGTCCTCCCTCCTCCTCCTGGCCTCCCAGCCTCCAGCATGCCACGAAAAAGCTGTTTTGTGGCAGGCAGGAGGCACAGGGATGGATGGGGAGGCGCTGACCCGTGCGGCCCGGCAACAGGCGGAAGGCATTGGGGTATGTGTGGGGGGAGCTGCTAGGGGGGCTGGCAGTGGGTGCTCAGCACCCTCCCTTTTTTCCCTGTGGATGCTCCAGCCCCAGAGCACCCACGGAGTCGGCGCCTATGATGTGAACTGTCCAAATAGTCATAATGCCATATAAGACAGCACCTATTTTGTAAAATTACAAGGCATAGGTATAGCATACAAATGTTATTGAACCAGAAAAAGATTTAAGATATAGCACACACTGCAATTTATAAAACAGAAAAGTCGTGTGCATGAAAGAGTGGAAGGTGTGGCCTTCCCCTTTCATGAAGCACCTTAGCGCAGGACTGTGTCTTTTTGCGTGTTTGTACAGAACATATCACAATGAGGCCCTGAAGAACAGTTTTGTGTAACTTGCAAGCTTGTCTCTTTCAGCAACAGAAGTGGGTCCAATAAAAGACATTACCTCACCCACCTTGTCTCTCTGTGCGTGTGAATCATTCCATGTGGTGTTAATCCTGATGCCTAATTGTCAGGGCTGATTCCCCACTCTGGCACTTTGAGTGCAGAAGGTGGGGCCCCACAAGGACTCTAAAAAATTAATATTGGCCACTCCAGGCTTGTATTAAACTGGCAGGTTACAGCTTTTCTCTGGCCTTGGCTTGGTAAACACTGCCACCACCCAAGTGAAAAACTGCCTCTTGCAAAACCTGGAAAAACTCACTTTGGGAAGTTTTCCTTGAGGCCCGTCCCTCAGGGAAGCCTAGAAAGAAAACAAACAAAAGGGAAACCCAGCTGTTGCCACCAGCTAATTGAAAAACAGAGCAATTCCAAAAATTAAGCACCCAAAATAGCTTTCTTGGGGGTTTAGCTTAAAGGTGGCAAACAAAAGCATCTGGGATTAGCACAGAGGAGTCCACAAGCCTTACAGAAAATAAAATAAATAAACCTAATCGCGTCTATCTAAACACTCCCTGTCCCAATGAATCCTTCTAGGTATGAATGATGAATTTTCATACCTGATCCAAACTTTACACAGCAATCCAGCTGCCCCCGTCTCTTCAGCCCAGAGAGAACAACAAAGAGACAAAGGGAAAGCTTTTTTCCCCATTTTAAGAAGTTCTGGCCTTCCCACTGCTCTTTTGGTCAGGTGCCCACTCCCTTTTCTTTACCTGCGGGCTTTTTAACCCTTTACAGGTAAAGCAAGCATCCACCAAGAGGGACTTAATAGCTAACTGGCTGGCTGGGTGTCCATAAAAGGGAGCTCCCTCCCCCCCTTCACTGATCACACTAATGATGATAGTTACATGTCAGAATGAAGTATTACACTGCTGATCATTTTTGCCGATAATGGGTGGGGCTTAAGAGAGTGGGAGGAGCTAAGGCACTGCCACTTTTTTGTATTTGGACTGCGGTCTGAAGATATGCCTTCTGAGAATTTATGAAAGGACAGGGCTGTAAAGGAGAGGAAACACAAATAAATATAAACCTTGAGAAAGTCCAGGAAGATTTACATTTCGCCATCCAAGATAAATGGACAAAGACTAAGAAAACATCGCTGCATACGACTGAAGGTTTAATGCTGCTTTGTGTGTGTTTTAAAACTTTTAGGGGCTAGGCTAGGAGATTCAGCCTAAGAATTCCTGAGGTTGAAGTAAAATTCAGGTACTCCAAACAACTTTTTGTTTGAAGTTCAGTGTTCATCTGGCAAGGCTTTTTGCAGCATGTATGTAAGAATTCCATCCAAGACATTTTGAAACCTTGTCTTAGGAAAATAAAATGGTGGGGAAAGAAAACCAGTCTTTTTTTTTGGAACAACTTGAAGAATGTTATTAATTTTGCAAAAATTACGGTAGCTTCTTTTATCCCAGAAGTACCACCAAGAGGCTTCACCTTTTGCCCATCTGAGGCTGAATACAAAACACATGACAGACTAAAATATGATGGAGAAATTCTCTAATCTAGAGGGAGGTCTTTCAGACCAGCTCCAGAGAAATTCCAACCTCACAACTCCCCTGAAAGCTATTACGTCATTAACAATCCTTAGTATTTAGACAGCAGTTTATGTTTTGAAAGCATTGTACATTAATCTTCAATGTACAACATTAATCATTTGTCACAGAGCCCTTGTGAGATGGAAATAGATTTTCATTGCTGTTTTAGAGATGGGGAAACTGAGGCACAGACCAAAGGCCTACCTATTCAGGAGGCACTAATTTTGACTATCAAGGAATTCAGCGTTAGTGGATACTTTTGAGAGATTAGGTCTAGGAGATTTGCACAATGCTACCGAGAAGACTCAGGGCTTGTCTGCACTTGGAGCGCTCTACAGGAGGACAGCTGCAGGACTGCAGCAGGGAAGCTGTAATACTTCATTGTAAACAACCCCGACTCTCTCTGTAGCATTCTGCAAATCACCTAGGCCTGATCTCTCAAAAGCATCCACCTCCCTGAGAGGCAATAGGTAGGTCAACGGAAGAATTCCTGTCGACTGGGGGTTAGGTCGGCTTAACGGCGCTGCTCAGGGTTGTGGACTTTTCATACCCTCGAGACACATAGCTGAGTTGACCTGACTTTTTTAGTGTAGACCAGGCCTCAGTGTCAGAGTTAGGGTTAGAATTCAGGATTTCCTGCTTCCCAGGCCTGTACCGTCTACCAGACTATACTCCATGACACACTCAGCAATACAACTGGCCTTGTATTCAGCTGTGACTCTGAGTACTTTTGCCAGACCTGAGGAAGAGCTCTGTGTAAGCTCGTCTCTCTCACTAATAGAAACTGGTCCAATTAAATTGATCCAATTGGTCCACCCACCTTGTCTCTCTAACACCAAGCAATAGTATATCCAACCAGCAGATCAGCTTACCACAAATCTGTCTAGGGATAGATAAACACCTCAGTCTCTCTCTATGATGTCATTTGAAGGTTTTGCAATTAGTTAGCTCTGGGTTTGCAGGACTATGAGAATAAGTTCCATTATGTAATGAGATTTATTGTTCTCTTCTAGGAAGAAATCTTTTGGGCTTTTTGCTCAACTATGTGTCTACTTGTACTAGACAATGTAAAGAATGCAAAGAAATATACCACAGGTCAGCATTTCACACCTCTGCTCTCCTCCATAGCAGAGCAATGCTTTGTAGCTGTGTGGGAACACTGTAGGGCTGTGTGAAATATTACACAGGTTAAACATTAGCCTACTAAGTTGGCAGCAGAGTGTTTTATACAACATTTTTTGCATCAAGGGCTTGTTAAACTCGGGCACTACAGGCCACATGCTCAGCTGGTGTAAATAGGTGAAGCTCCATTTACTTTACTGGAGCTCTACCAATTTACACCAGATGAGGATCTGGGCCTGTGTTTTTTGCACTATGTGGATGCCTGTGAACATTTCAAGGCAACTTTTCATGACGTATTTTGAATTTCAAGCTGTGATTGGCTTAGGGTGAAAAAATGGTTAAAGTCACATTGCTATTTCTTCTGTTTTTGTATTTCTTCGCACACTGGAAATAAGGGGAACTGGGTGTGTGGGGTAACTGGGTCTATGGGTGTGTCCGGAGGAAGATGGGAACAGGTCAGTGGCTGAGCTGGAGGTGGAGAAGTATGAAGGGAAGAGCTGGGGACAGTTATGTTTTTGGGGTGACCAGGGGACAGTTGGGTTGGGTGGCTGGAATAACTAAGTTTGTGTGTGTGTGTGTGTGTGTGGGGAGGGGGGGTAATTGGGGGATAACTGAGTGGTAGTTAGGTCTCTGGGGGTGTGCAAGTGGGTAGCTTCGGGGAGAAGCTGGGGCCAGCTGGGATTGTGGTGGTGTCTGGGATCTTTAATGACCACAACTATTCAGGCCCTTTGTATAACCCCTTATCAGCAGTGATTTTTTTTTTGTCCTAACCAGTGTAACTCAGCAGAGAACCCTCCTGTTCTCAGTACAGTGTAAACAACCTCCCACAGGATAGCATGGCTAAAAGCAGGGAGTACAGCATGAGAAGAAGGGAATAACATTGAGGCTAGGATGGTTTTGTTGCTCGGATAGCTCAGAGGAATCACAGGACAATAAATAATGTTGTGCTCCTCCCTTGCGGGAGGACACTGTCTGGGCTGTCAGTGCTGTCGTTCCCAAAGGCACAGATTTCTGCATGCTCTTAGCTCTGCTGTAACGTGGGCGATGTTGGAAACGAGCGTCTCACTGCATTCAGATGCGGTATTGCCCAGCAGCGTCCCAGGGCTCTGTACAATCACAGGGGCTGGTTTTGCTGCCACCTACACTGGTGCAAATCAGGAGTCTCTCCATTGAGTTCCACCAGGGCAAAACTGTGAGTGAAATCCAGAATCAAGCCCAAACTCTGCACAATGGCCACAAATGAGGAAGAACTGAAGACAGTAGGAACCCCATACTGCTGCAACTTTGGGCCGGATTCTTTGCTGTGGCTGAGCTCCTCCAGCACAGCAAAAGAGATAGGAGGTAATCAGGGAGCTGAGTATGTCACTCCAATTAACTGGCCAGTTCTGCCCCAGCCCCAGCCGAGCTTAGGACAGCCCAGGAGCTACTTTTAACTCTACCGGCTGATGATGGCCCTCAAGGGACTGTGTGCCCATTTGGGATTACTGGAGCAATCTGCTGGAGCTCACCACTTCAGAACAATAGGCCCTAGGTGGGCACGGAATAACAGAGGCCCCCAGAAATAGACCCAAATTTTTAAATGTGTCCTAAGTGCCAGATTTTTAAACATATGTAAGTGTCTAAAGAAGGAAGTTAAGCACCTATAAGGATTTTTAAAAGAGCTGAGATACCTAAATACCTTAAAAAATACAGCCATAAGTGGCTTGTCCGAGCCCACATAGGGAATCAGTGGCAGAGTTAGGACTAGAACCGAGGATTCACAGCTCTTAGGTTTGTTTTCTAAGCACCAAACACTCCTTCCATGAGAGGAACACTCTTGTTTTGATCACAGACAGGAGATGTTAGGCTGTAAAAATCACAGTGATTGAAAGTTCTAATCCACACCTGGATAAAATACTCCAGTGTTCTGTAGTAATCATCCTAACCTCTTACAGGTTGCAATTGTGTTTTCTGGGCAATGACTGTAGAATAAGGCGATTCTCCTTTGGTGCGTTGCCCTGCACCAAGTCCACCCAAAGCCTCCAGTCGCAGTGAAAAAGAGAAGCATGGCTGTAGCCTCGAAAAATAAGGCTCTAGGCACGAATGTAGCAGGGGAGGCTTCCGAAGACCTTTCTGGTAAGTTGAATAACCGGAAATATTTAATCAATCTCTGAGAAAAGAAGGTCCCTTCTGCACAGCCAGGATGTTTGTGAAATTCCTGCTCCGTTTATTATGATGCTGAGTTTCAGCTGTATGTTTTATTAAACACAGCTGTGACAGATTACTTGACCATTAACACTCAGCCAGCCTTCACTTTAAAACTTGCCCAGCGCTGTGAGCTTTTCCTAATGGGTTCCTGCTGCTGCCAGCTCCATAATCTATACCAGCACTGCTTTACCATACTTCTTATTTCCAGAGATGAGCCTAATAAAAATAAGCATGGCTGAGCATTAACAAGATGGCTCCTTTCTTAGCTGAAATGTTGACCTCAACCAGGGCTCTCCGAAGCAAGGATCCAGCAATGCTTCCGCCAAGAAGACATCAGCTTCTGAAGCAAACTCTTAGTATTCATGTGCAACTTCCTCTGTCCAACTTTCCAGGGACACATTTGAGCTTTTTGCTATGTAAACTGTGTTTCAGTACAGCACAAATCACTGCATGATAGTTCCCATGCAGATTAGAATAGAGGGTAGATCCTATTGTGAAAGCAGGGAACATAAAGCTGACATGCTTGGTGGATTTGAGGGTTTTCCGTACAGTGCTGAACGAGCAATTTTCTCAGGCTTATAAAGCGCCAATGCCTGGTGGAGTTGTAAAAGTTTGTTAATCACTGTCAGTACAGCATCTGGCTCACTCAGACATGTTTAGATTCTTCTGAACGCCCCGAAACATAGGCCAACATTCTCTTCAGCGTGCAGGGGCTATCTGTGCAGTTACCGTTAGCCATAATGGGAGTGGAGCCCATGTGAGTGAGATTCCCAGAGGACTGCAAAGAAAACAAAAACCCCACAACACCACAGCATTGCTAGATTGGTGATGTGAAATAGTCAGGACACAGAAATATGTAATGCTTGGATCCACACTTTGTGAAAGAACCGAAAACAAAACATGAACTTGCCTGAACTTTGTTTTTCTTATAATTGAGCAAAGGGGTGGATTCTGGTTTCAGTTATTGATGTAACTCTAGAATAACTCTATGGAAGTCAACGCAACTGGCTCAGGGTTACATCAATACTAGTTGCTTCAGAAAGAGACACAAGAAACCCCATACTGGACAGTTGTGGGATAAATTGCCCACAGGGGAAATTTCTTCCTAACCCACATTAGTTAGTGGTTGGTTTATGACGTGAAACGTGAGGGTTTTATAGCTCTAAAAATGCCCATCCAACCAACCAGCCAACCAACCACCTACCTAACATCATTGTGGATGTTCCCATAGTCCGTATGTCAAATCCTTGTTCAAATCCCCCTAGTATCTTGGCCTCAGTGAGTTCCCCAGGTTAATGTATTGTGTAAAAAAGGATACCGATTTTGACTCTTTCCTTTCAATTGCATGAACTGTTCCTTTATTTTAACATTATGAGAAAGGATAAAGGGCAGCCATCTATTACCCTTCTCTGTAACACTCGTTATTTTGTAATGCATCCCCTCTTAGGCTTTGCTTATACACCAGCGTGGTACCACTTTCTAGCTGAATTGTTAATCATTCTCTTTACCCATCTCAGAACTCCTACTTCGGCTGCACCCTTGAGATTTCAGCCACTGTAACTATTTCTCAGTAACTATTGCTTACCAAGTAACCTTCAGGAAGATGTAAAGTAGGAATAGGAGCTAGGGTTGCCAACTTTCCAATTTCTGGAAACTGGACACCCCTGCTCCACCCCCTCCCCCTGAGGCCCTGTCCTCTGTTCACTCCTCTCCCCAATCCACCCTGTACTCAGCCCGGGGACCGCTGCACTCTCCCCAACTCACCAGTTACCTGTGGGGGGAGGCTCTCTTCTTCCATTGCACCTGCCCCCCGGCACGCTCAGCCCCTGTCCCTGGCAGCTGGGCCCAGGTGCGGGGTGGCCTGACACTGCCACCTCCCACAGCCAGGCTGTCTCTCAGGCAACCCAGCTGCTCAGCATGGCGGCAGGGCTCTCACGCCAACCCGGAGTGGCCGTGGGAGAAGTGGGTGGTCCTGTCTCTTCTGCTCCCCGGCACATTTCCAGCTCAGTCAGCCTCTGACCCTGGCGGCCAGGCCTGGGTGGGGAGTGGAAGGCGCAGGACCATCTACTTCTCCAGCCGGTGGCTCTGCTGTGGGTCAGTGTGAGAGCCCAGCCACCCAGCCCGCGAGAGAGACAGCCTGGCTGTGGGAGGCGGCGGCAGCAGTGGGAGAAGGACTGAGCCTCTCTACCTGCCCCGATAGGCCAATCGGGGGGGGGGGCACTTCCCCCCACATGTCCCCCCTATGTGTCGCCCTGGCTCCTGCAGGCAGCGACTGGACTTTTGTTGTCCCATCAGTGTTTCTGACCAGACGCTGTCAGGTGCCGTTTTAAACTGGACTTTCTGGTCGAAAACCAGATACCTGGCAACCTACTGGGCGCTCCTTACAAGAAAGACTGTAAGCTCAAAATACCATCCCAGGCCCATCTCTGGAGTTCAAAGGCCTATAGAACCGTGGAAGAGGTGCAGCAACAACATCAAAGCTCTCATTTGGGTCTGTGAAATAACCCTCAGGATAACGTTGGAAATTCACTGAAGGGATCATTCTGCTTGTGAGAGTAGGGCCATCCTGTCGGCAGGGTTCATGGAGAGGTTGGAGCATGGAATAAAGATAACTCCCTCCCTGGGGCCAGGAACAGATTTGGCAGTTGTGGAGGTGGAAGAACGGATGATGATGCATTGTTGCTGTCATGCCATGCCATTGGTCCAGTATGTGATAATGCAACAACACCAGACATAGAAAGCAATGTTGGCAGTGAAAGATCACCGTGCATGAGAGCAATATGATTATTCTGTGACTCTCTGCTATTCTTTTTGATGTTGACATGGCGCTGCAGCTGTTAAGAGCTGAATCCCACTCCCCAAAGTAGCAATGGCCGCATTTTGCACAGCTTCAAAGACCAGCTCCAAGCTTTAAGATAACAACCCAATTTTCCTGCCTGCTTGAAGCCCATGAACATAATGCATCTGTGATAATTGCTGACTAATGGTGGCAGTTTGTATGAAGAAATGAGCATCAGTGGAACATTAGTGAACTGCTGAAATAACCATGTAAACCAGTACTAGAAGATGATGAAAGTCTATCAGTATATAACAGAAGAAAGGAATAAAACCGCTTCACTATAATCCTCCTGCTTTGGGAGACTGCTCTTGTGAAACAAGACATTGGTTCTACATGTGCCACTGTTTAGGGATAGCTATAAGAACTTTCTCTGCTTAGAAGCCAGAAATCACAAACCTTGAGGTGTTGTTATGGTCAGAGAAGTGGGGTGGTCTTGAGAATGACATCTTCTTACTCTGCCTGTCTGCTTCCTGTGAGTGAGACTGTCTGAGCATGTGGCTAAGCACTTACCCAAACTGGGTCTACTCGCGTGAGTACTCTCTAGGGCAAGGCGGGTTCAACAGTATTTAAAGACACAAAGAGCCAGATTATCTAATATCTTCGGGCCAGATTCAACCACCTTTTATCCATGCTAAACAGCAATATAATCTGGAAGTAACCCCATTCAAATAGTTGAGTACTCACAGAGCAAGTGGCTACTCAATATAAAGGTTGCAGAATCAGGTCCTTTATTTCATGAACCAAACCAAGTTTCTACTCCCATTAGAACTACAGCGCTAATACAACTATGGAAGAGGGAGAAGAACCTTGCTCTACCTCATACTCCATTCATAAAATTGCCATTCTAACTGAGACTGCAGAACTGGCAAACAGAAAAATGATCGTTCTACTTGCAAAACATAAGGCCAGATTTTGCCATCTTCCTCAGGACAAGTAGCACCTTACCTCATGATTAGACCTGTGGCAATCAGTGGGAGCATTCACAGAGCAAGAGACTCCTCCATAAAGGTGGAGGAACCTGGACCTTAATATGGAAGTCATTAAAGCAACATAAATATGGAAGTCCACAATGTCATTTTTATATTGTCACTTTATAGAATATAGCTGCAAATTCAGATAAAGGGCCTTGTAGAGAATACATGTCACCATTTATTTCATTCATGTAAATATTTACACTCAGCTAACTCCTATCAAATGATCTCATCATGTGAATTTATGTGCTGAGCTCTTGATATGACCAGGTTGATAAGATTTAATTTCAGAGCAGATAGAACAGTGCACAGTGATTTATACTGACATACACTGTTTCTCACAAAGCAAAATGCTTATTAGAAGTTCCACAAGTTTCCCTCAGCATTAATTTCCTGTTTAATTTAATAGGTGGAGAGTGTCAATGTTTTGTGCACTTAAGGGATCATTTCTGTCCCCGATTCTAACTCCCTTATGAAACAGACCCATATGTGATCAGGCACAACCCAGGCTGTTTACTTCTCATTTCAACACATGGTTTCTAACTTTCTGACTCCCTTGATTATAAATCTCTCTTTGGCTTAAAAAGTGGAATGCCACTCAATACATGTAGGACCTGATTCTGTGCTCACCTGCTCCAATGTTATCAGGAGTAACAGCACTGGAGTTAGTGAGACTAGATTCAGTAGAACGCTAGACACTTTCCCCTGAAAGCAATCAAAAAGGGTTATTGAGTTCATAGGTGCTAGAACTTGGGGTTCTGGGGGTGTTGCTGTAGCCCCAGACTTGAAGTGGTTTTCATTATATTCATGGTTTACAGTCTGGTTCAATGGCTCTGAGGCACTGCTACTATACAAATTGTTCCAGCACCTCTGACTGAGTTAGGTGTTAGGAGAAGGCATGATTGATTACATAAGTTCTGTTCAACTAAGAGGGTCAAATATGACTTTAGGGATACAATACCTGCTCTTGCAATGTGATTGACGAAGTAACTAGGAATCCCTTTAACAAACCTGCAAGGCACAAACATCTTATTAACATTTTCCCCAAGCATGTTAGCCTTCTCCATCTTTTGTGATAGCAAATTGTGTTGCATACCATTTCCAGAACAGTGACATACTTAATACATTAGAAGGGATTGTGATCAGGTAAATACAACTGTGAAACAGAACAAATAGCATGTACTGGGTCAGACACATTGACTAATCAGGCATATATATTAAGATGTGCCAAAGAAAACACACTTCTTCCACAGAGTCTTTTAGTGTTATTTATGCAGCTCTAGCTCAGAATAAGTAATAGTGTGTGCAAGGTCAAGCACTAATAATCACAGACACTACAGATGGGATGCATAGGCCCTAATTCTTCTCCCTGCTGGTGAAAATCAGAAGTAACTAGAGTGGGTTAGGAAAACTGAGATGGAACTGTTCTCTGTCAGTAAATGCAGTTCTGTGGAAATTGAAATGCTTGGCAGAGTTGGGTCAATTTTGCCAACATTTAAAAAACCCAACAAAGTTGACATTTTCAGAACCAAATGTTTTGATATTTTGTTTTGTAATGGTATTCCATTTCCATTTTTTAATTTTGCATTATGATACACTAACATAAAATTGTAAACGTCAAACGTTTTTATAGCTCCAAAAGGAGATTTTCCCTATTATTTTCCTTTGTGGAGAATTTCGAAATTTTTGTGTTTTGTTCCAATTCAAAATGAAATCAGTATTTGAAATCTTGGACTCCTTTGTGAAAGGGAATTTCCATCCTTTGCATGGCTCTAGAAGTAACTTACTGAGTCAGTAGAGTTGCACCAGCACCATCGGGAAAGTACTTCTCAGAGTGATACACGTATTATAATACTTTTTTTAATGTATGACTAACAGAAAAGTTTTGTGGAAGGAGGGGGTTTACTTTGGCACAAGTAAGGCTTCATAGCTTTAATCTGGTTTATGAAGTATGGTTAAGGACCATCTACAGTACAAATTGGAGCCTTGTAACGAGGCCCTCTGACTCAGTTGTAATTGTAGTAGATGGGCCTTAACTGTCTCAGCCCTAGACTGAGAGAAGGCCGTTTTGTTTAACTAGTTTGTGATTGGTTATGCAAAACAAGGCTCATTTCTCCTTCCACTTGCACCAATATCAATCAGGAGAAACTCCGTTGTAGTTTATGGTGTTAGCGTAAATAATGTGCTAATAGGTGACTTTTCAAGAAGCATTTAGGTTTTCAGAATCAGATCACCCCTTTCTTAGCTGTTAGCTTTCTCATCAAAGAGACCTAGAAAAGGCAGCCATGTACCATGGGCATTATCAGTCTATTGTAAAAATACTGAAACTAAACTCATGACTTGCTAACTTGAATAAACTACTGCATTTAGATCTTCTTAGAAAAGAGGAATGTTATGCAGTTCAGCATATTAATGCAAAAAACAATGTGAAGAATAATTACTCAATTAAGGTCTCAGAAGGCAGGAAATGTGAATATTAAGAGAATATTGAATAAGAAGCCTTAGCTCTGACCCTTCCCCAAATAATGAGACTGGCTTAAAAATCATGCCTCTTTTTAAAAAAATGCATTTTTGCTTCTTATCATTCTGTTTTTTTGAGCCTTTCATGTCCATTCAGGTACTGTTTTAAGCTTTTCTCTGAAAACTTTAGGACTAGAAACTTACTTTTTAAAAATGAAATCTGAGATTCACGTGTAATCACCTGACTCCAGGAGCTGGGGCTTTAAGAAAAACTACCAAGTGTTACAAGACACATAATAAAATTGGAGGAGTTGGCAACACTACTGTGAACTACTCTTCTTATCCCTGGCAGAGATCAGGAGAGTTATTTATAGATGGGAAGTATACAAGAAACAGTAATTAGACAATATGGACCAGATTTTTGTCAAAGTTCAGGACAATTGCATCTGTACTCCCTGTCTATAGTCCACTAAGTGCACCCACTGACATGCTTCTGGCTCCGCAGCTGTCTCCTCTCTTGGGCGGAGACACATGTATCTCCCACTCCTGACTAGGGTATTTCCAGGCTGTACAGTTCCTGCCTATGCTGTGAATCCCACAACTTGTCTGACTGCCTAAGCAGGTCTACTTTGCCGTCTCCTCAGAGTCTGTAACAGCATAATTACCCACAGTTAAGTTACCACACAGCACTTTCTAAGTTAGCACAGTTATTCGTAAGGTAAAAGCCTTACAGAGAAAACATATCAAAAACAATAAAAGAACCTACACGCATGCTAATAAAGTTACCAGAGATCAACCAGCTCTGGCTGGTGGAAAAGTCCTTCAAACCCCACCAGGGTTTTTTTCTAGGGTCACATGTTCAGAACTGCCTTGGTTTAGAAGACGCACCCCATGAATCTGAGAGTCCCTTCTTTATACAGTTTGGGCCTCTTAGATCTGTCCTTGTGTAATGGTTGGTTCCTCCTCCCTGTAAAGTTTCAATGGCTGAGTTCTTGCATACCTGGAGGAGTTTATATTTGCATACACCTTCCCCTAGAAGCTTTCTGAACTTAACTTCCCACTTAACTTTAAAAAGTTGATATTATTTCAAATAGTTCTTTGAAGCTCATAATACTTCAGAGTTTACATTAGTCAGGTCTCCTCCCTAGAGATGTTACGTACAATTCCACAATAATGCGCAGATATTTGCATTTTTAATACAATGAACTCCTAAGCTACTTAAACTTAATTCAGTGTAGTTTAACTTAATTCAGTAAGGTTTGTCCAAGAAATTGCCACAGCTGTCACTATCCTCATCTGGGGTAAATCAGTGTAGCTCCATTGACTTCTGATTTACACCATCTGAGGATCTGGCCCTTGGAATATGAAAGGATTGATACAATAAGAAGGATTTCCACTTTTTAAATTTACTTATTTATTTATTTGTAGCATTCTTCTTTCCATCACTAGAAGGAAACCTTTTATTACTGGATTTTTAGGGGACAATGTATCTATATCTTTGATCTCACCCACAGCCCACATGGTTTATAAAACTTGGATGGCTGGAGTACAGGCACATTCACTCCTCTCTCATCCCAGAACAGAGAAGTCATTCTTATTTTTTAACATTCTTGTGCTGGGTAAAATACAGGGCACCAGTGATCCAAATTCAGCAATTGGCAAGGAAAAGAATATTGTTTATGTCTATTTATTTAACATTGCTGGTAGAAATGTAAACGGGTCAGGGAGTTAAATGGACTGGAATGAGGGCAAACCTCATGTGCTAGGGAGAGTACTGGAGAACACCCCGACAATGCACACTGTGTCTCTGTTCTTAGTCACTAGAGCTGGGCAAGAACAGCAACATTCACAATCATTGTTTCAGTTGAAACCCAGAGCTGGATTCTGCTGTCACTTCCAGCAGTGTAATTCTGGAGCGATTCCATTGAAGTCAATGGAGTCACACCAGTTTAAAAGTGGTGTCAGTGAAAAGGAGACGGCCTTGTGGACTCACTTTTACCAATCTATCAAATCTATTTAGTGGAGATGGACAAAAAATAGGAATTTCCATCTTGTGATGGTGGCTACTGAGCACCAGACCTGCACTGTAAATCACGTGTGTGCGCGCATGCACACACACACACTCAGAATGATTTGAATGTCAGTGCTCCAATCGCTCTCTAACGGGTCAGGCAAGGTTCTAGCACAATGACTGGGTTGTGAAGTACAGCTCCTTGGGGGCCTTAAAGGGAATCCCTATCACATCACAGATCAACTGGAGCTAGGCAATAGTTTGTGGACAAAACTTTTTTCACTGAAATATGCAGATTTGGGTTGACCAAAACATTTTGTGAATTCATGTCAAATCACCCAGTTGTTTCAGTCGAAAACAAAAATCAAAAATTTTGAAAGAGAAAATCAAAACGTTTCATTTTGATATCTTCCTAATGAAACATTGATTTTTTTATTGGAAATGACTGTTCATTTTGAATTTCACCTCAAAAAAGTTAACTCAAAAAATTAAATGAAACATTTTGCTTCTGGTCAAGCCAAACACTTCATTAGTCCCAAACCAAAATGTCATTCAACAGCAAACCAAAACAATCAGTTATTTGCACAGCTTTAACATCATCATCCACAACTTATTAATTTCTCTCAGCTATTCTGTCAGATGTACCTCCCATTCTCTTTTGCATGACTGGGATGCTTTTCTTACAAAGCCAACAATACTAATGAGAGTGGACATCTAAATGATATGGATGAGCACAATACCAAGTGACCTTTCTATGCAGGAGAAAAGCCTTTGGTAATGGAAACCAGTCATTTTTGAAGTAGCAAAGTATCTGTGCACTTCCAGGATATTCTAAGTATACCATGTTTTTATATTTTAATATATTCTCCCCTTATTAAGCCTCCTGCCTCACTGATATTCAGAAAGAAGTTTTGAAATAATACTTGTTGGGATATGCTCGGGCTTGCAGACATCAGTAAAGCTAACAGCTCATGATGTTCCAGTTTAAACCGTATATAAATAACAGGCAGGGCTTGATTCAAAACCCAGTTAAAAGAATCCAAATATTCTCAGTCATGTCAGTTGGCTCTGGGTCAGGTGCTAAAATGAGCATTGTTTTTGGAGTTTAGTAATAAAATTTCAAGGCTGGAAGAATCTACAGCACACTTCCTAGTATTGCCAGGGTGTTCATCTGGTATCCATGTTAAAGGCCTTATGTATCACTTCTGTTTTACAGCAGTATAATTCCATTGATTTAAGTGGAGTTGCATCAGCACAAAATTGGAGAAACTCTGATGAATCAGAATGTTACAACGGAAGCTGTAAAAACACCATTGATTGGGTCACTGAAATCTGGACAGAAAAAAACAATGGATAATCCATTTTATGCAACTCTCCTGCATAGATGGAAAGATTGACTACACGACCTGTTATGTCTTTTCCATCTCTAATTTCTATGATTCTGTAATGATGTGTTGAATAATTGCAAGAACACAGTGGAGAGTACACAACACAGTCAGTTTAGTTCAGAGCCAAAGTTCCAGTTATCTTTCAGGAAAGGAGAGTTTTGTTTTGTTTTTGTTTTTTAACCAGGAATTCAATAGAATTCATCCTAATTCATAGATTTTTTTAAGGCTGGAAAGGACCACTACAATCATCTAATCTGACAACCTGCGTAACACAGGCCAGTATATAAATCAGAACTGCTTTTATCTTATATAGCTTGCAGGCATCTGAAAAGACATTGAGAACTGAAAATATACTAGCAGTGATAAGCAAATTTTATCTGGTTCAAACCTGTATCCAGTTAGACTCAGGCTGTGTGAAATGACCCAGCTCCTGAAACTATCAGCAAATAGAAAGGTGACAAAATCCACAAGTCTGTGAAGATATATCAGTGTTAAACTGTATGGAATTGTGGTGAGAAAGGGAATGAGTATGTGTACCCCTGGTTGAGAAGCACTGATTTACTCCATGAAAAGATGGAGCGGATATCAATAGCAAGAACCAGTGTCCCATTTTGCCCCTGGGCCAAGTGCTGACCCTCCACCCCGTAGATGTTAGAGACCCAGGACATGGTTCAACTGATACCCTGGACATGTCAGGCAGGGGGACTCTATACCCTCTACTCTGTGGTAAATCTACCGTTAGCCCCATGAAAGCATGGGGAAAGAGGTGAGAGATGGAATGGGGTGGATCCCCTGACCAATATCCCTGTGTAAGATGCACACAGAACTCACAGTTGCTGTAGGAGCAGCTACTGAGTGGGTTTCTGGAAGTCTTGTGGACCCACCGCGGCTTCGGGTGAAGGTTATTCTCTTAATCCTATGCCACGCCCTTTTATTTAGGCTTTGTGGTGTTTGGCGGGAAGGGGAGGCAGACACAACATTTGGTCTGAAGGGGGAAAATGTACAGATAACGCTGAAAGAGACACAGAGACTCTGAAAGCCATTCACCTAGGCCTGGCAAGCTAATTGCCTGGTAGCCCAGCATTGTGGGATTGCTCTGACTGGCAGTTAAAGCACTAGCTATGTTTTCACTTTGCAGTAAAACACTGATTGTCAGCCTCAACATGTGCTTTGGTGTCTGAATTGCTTAAAGCTATATTAGGGGCTTGAAAAGTGTCCAGAAGCCATTACTTGCAAGGAGTGACATGTTTTGCTGGCTGTCGCTACAGAAGCTGGGAGCCCTGCTTGCCAGTGTGGACAGCTGCAGCTACTATGCCATCGTCTCAATACCCACCCCCGCTTCCCTCCACCCAGCCCCCAAGTAACATACCATATCTGTATGGGCTCCATTCTTCCTATATAACAAGAACGTAAACACCATTTGGCCCCTGCAGTTTTAATACTAAACAGTTATTTCTCTGGCCAAAAACTGCCACAGGGAATCGGAGGCCTACAGACCATCTGAAAGACTCCATGGTGCTCCTGTCCATTCAGCACAAAGCCACTTATCAGGGCCAGGAGGAGGAGGGAAGGGGGAGAATTACTGTACAGTCATTCAAGATTAATTGCCTTTCATCTCTTGAACAGGAGTTGGCCTTTCAGCCCTAGGATTCAATAAGGGCCTGTTCTGATTATATCTTTTCAGGGGCCTTGTAGGGCCAGGGGTGTTTCTCAGAGGCAGGCTGAAGTCTTCAGGAAAAATGAAATCAGGCTATGAAACACCAAGTTGCATCCTCCAGGCTTTGGAAAATTTATTATGTTAATTGGGACCTATTGCTGTGTGTTTACAATCTCAAATGGTATATAGGGTGTTTGTGTCACATTATTTCCCTTTCCTCTTTGTTTTCTGTGCTCATGCCTTCTTTTCTATCCCTACCTCCTGCCCACCCTGCTCTGTTATTGATTGTTGTGCCAATCTAATTTAGGCCTCAATCCTGCAAACACATTCACCGAGTTTGATAGGGTGACTCGTGTAAATTTCAGTGTTGCCAACTCACACTTTTCTCACAGGTCTCCTGATATTTCTGTTTGACTTAAACCCCCAGCTCCTGGAGGCAAGTGATTACAAGAGAATCTCAGCTTTCAGGCGGGTGAGGCAGTAAGTTTCTGGCCCCCACGGTTACAGAAAAAAGCTTGACAATGTGATCCCAGGGGACCCTAATGGTGCAGAGTCAGGAGGGGGGAAAAACCCCAAAGAACCCAAAATGTATTTTATATATATATATATATATATATATATATATATATATATATATATATATATATATATATTAAAATCTCATGGTATTTAAACCACTCACATGATTTTGGAGGCCTGACTCAATTTTTGAATGTTTGAGGCTGGCGATATTGAGAGTTACTGATGTCCATAAGCGTTTGCAGGATCAGGGCCTACATTGTAAACCTCAGGGTAGGAATATTGTCTTCAAAGTAAATAAAGCACCATGCACCCCAGTGGCACTATGTAAATGAGGATTATTTAGAGCCAGATTCTGATCTTCCTGGTGTAAACCTGGAGTAACTCCTTAGACATCTATAGAATCACTCCAGATTTGCACCAGTAAGGTTGAGATCTTGACCTATATTTATTAGGCACCTTAAGGCTATGTCTACACTAGAGACTTTACAGTGGTGCAGCTGTGTACCGATGCACCTGCGCCGCTGTAAGATCTCTCGTATAGACGTACTATGCAGACAGGAGAGAGCTCTCTCATCGACATAATTAAACCCCTCCCACCCAACAACCGGTGGTAGCTATGTCGGCAAGAGAAGCTCTCTCGCCGACACAGCGCTGTGCACACTGCCACTTATGCTGGCGAAACGTATGTCGCTCAGGAGTGTGTTTTATTCACACCCCTAGTGACATATGTTTTGCCAACATACGTGGGAGCGTAGACATGGCCTAAGACAACATATCAGTGCTAAACAATCATATCGGTACCAAACATGAAATGCTTTCATGCTAATCATAAACAAGAATTGTGCTCTATGCCAATTAGTACATTTCTACTACCCGGGCACAGTCACGGGAACATGTTCTGTTGGTCTGAATTAGTCACACCACAAGCAGTGGCCTCTTTCAACTGCTGAATCGGTGATAAGTAACTCTGCCTCCCAAAAAATCCAATGTCGGTAGCGTGGCACTTCTAGCTAGCTGAGTATGCTGCCCTCACTCTGAGGTACACGATCTTTTTTCTCCCTTAAAAGTAAAATACAGAGGGGAGAAGAAACAGCCAAGGCAGAAATTAAAGAAGTGGACTAAAGAAGTTTGATTTGAAGTTCTTAAAGGCAGAGGGCCCATCTCCTGAACTATATAAGAAACTCCCATTGAAAGTCAATGGGATTCCCGCTCATGGAGGATACGCAAGACCTATCATAAAACACTGGAGTAATGAAAGGAGAGCGGAAGGGGAGAATAGAATGCGACACACACAAACAGACACTATTGTTCTCAACAAGAATAACTAAGGACTTGAAGACAAAGTCTAGTATTAGTAAATATATTAACTGATTAAAAGTATTTTCTTTTAAGGGATTCCATTAAATGGAAAATACTTAGTTACAGAACTCAAAATGAGATAAATAGATAAAAAAATATCAGTAACCCCTGGGTCAGAGCTCATGTGTGGTAATGAAATATGTCTTATCTTATACTTAACTATAATATTGTAGAAGAGTGGACTCACTGCTGGAGTGCCCCCACATGGCTGAGTGTGACATCTCAGACTCTCTCCTCTCAAGCATCCCTCTGAACAGTCACTCCAGGCCTGTGCTGGTCTGCCTCTTTTCAGGACTCAGCCCTCTGGCCAGGTCAAGCTGTAGTCCGACACCTTCCAGGGTAACAGAAAGTCCAGTAAAAACAAATGTCTGATTCCCTCCAGTCTGCTGCCCTCAATTCTGGGACCAGTGGTTTGTACACCCTTTTCTCAGGGCTTCCAGTAGTCCACGTCCCCATCTCAGGAGTGTCATACCACCTTGCCAGTGGTTGGTAGGGGAACCCTTGCCCAGTCCAAGTACTGGGTTCCTGTCCAGAGACCTTAGGGCAGGCAGTCCTGGTTCATTCCACCTGACTCCTTCCTAACACCTCTCTGGACTTCTTCCTACCAAGCCTTTTCCTGGGCTTTCTGTTCCCTACAGGCCTCTTCACTCCCTACTCCTAGGAGAGTGATTGCAGAGTCTCTCCTTGCAGCCTCCTTCTGCTATAAATGTCCTCTATTTATAACACTGCTCAGCCCCTCCCCAGTTGGGTTTCATCATTAATTAGGCCTGCCCACCCTCCAGGTGCAACCAGGTAGGTTAATTGATAGGCTGACTCCTTTGTTCACCTCTGGGGTAGACACCCCATCACAAATATGTTTTATTAGGGGCTAGATTGTGAAGTTTCCAACAGCCCTGAGTACGGGGTGCAGACCAGAGAGTCACAATTCGGTCCCGGTTTCCCCCAGCCCCTGCTCCAGGGGGAAGTAATTTGCACCAACCCTTCCCCTGACACAGACTACTTTCCTCACATTGCTGGCTCAGCTGTGCCGGCCAGTACCTTGGGGAAGTGGGTGGAGTCAAGTCTCCACCCACTGCCTTCTCCACCCACCCATTTTTGGGGGAGTGACAGCTGACATTGACTCTCCCCACTTTACTGTAACCTGTGGCACTGGTAGCTCACTCAGGGGAGTAAGGGAGCACCTTGTCCTCCCTCACGTTTCTGCCCAGAGAGTCACAGCCTCACCCTACATGGGCATTGCAAGGTTTATGATGTCCCTAACTGTTCATTTCCTTGATTTTAATGCAGTGGTTCTCAAACTTTTGTACTGATGACCCCTTTCACACAGCAAGCCTCTGAGTGCGACCCCCCTTATAAATTAAAAACACATTTTTATATATTTAACACCATTATAAATGCTGGAGGCAAAGAGGGGTTTGGGGTGGAGGCTGACAGCTTGCGACCCGCCCATGTAATAACCTCGTGACCCCCTGAAGGGTCCCGACCCCCAGTTTGAGAACCCCTGTTTGAATGGCTTGCGTTTAGAAAATGTCGTGATAGGCAATGATGCTACTGGTATTAAATTACCTTAGCTAGTTTTAAAATGAGGCTTTTTGGTTTTGGAATAATTTAATGTTTTACAATACGAGACTGATTCATCCATAACTCTCTCTGAATTTTCACAGGGAAAACATTTGTGCTTTGGAAACATATTTTAGAGAGCGTCCTGAAGCGTTAGTCAATAGTGTAACAGATTTGAGCTGCCAACCTAATAATAAACCAACAGTGACTTGTGGTTGAGGTCAATATTCATTCATATTGACCTAAGAGCCAAATATGGACCAAAGTGAAACCAAGATAAATATTTGCCTTAAGAAACAGTAAATCTTGATATTGGCCAAAACCAGAAATCAGTTCTATTATGCACTCTTTATAGAAAAACTGGAAGACAATAAAGCTAAACAAGCACATTTTGCAGAAAGAAAAGAGAGACGCTTTTTAGGCAACATAGCAATTTCTGATTTCAAAACCACTTGCCTCATTGATTTTTTTATCCAAACCACCCAGCCACCACAGAAAAATAAAGCAGATCACCATGGGCCATTTTAAAATATACACTGCTTAGCTCTTTTTCTTTGTCAAAACAGCACATTTCACTGGAAAGAAAAAAAAACAGCCTAAAATAATAAAACGCTGAAATTAGTAAATCATGTTTGTCAACCCAGGTACAAAGAGCCAAGACTCCTTTGTTCTGGTCTTCACTTTCTGTGACCTGGGACAAGTCACTTAACATTCCTGCAGTGAAGTTTTCCCCTGTATAAAACAGGGACTTACCTGCTTCACAATGATGGTGTTATTTAGGCACTGTCCCTGCAAACACTTAGGCATGAGATCTGCTTTGCACAGGTGACTCACCCCATTCATCTCAATGGATAGACATTGAAAACCTCCCTCATTCTAAGTGATTTTAGTCTTATTTCATGCAATGCAAAAAGATCCTCCTTATATGTGGGTATTTTCCAATCTAGTCCAATCCACAACTTGCTGTGGAGTCTCACAGCCTCCAATTCTTGGATCTACCGTGTTCTGTCACCCTGGAGGAAATCCTGGTCCATTGGTGTCAATGGAAGTTTTGCCATTGACTTCAGTGCAGTTTTCACCCTCTGCTTCCATTTGGTGCTGTCACGCGGAAATAAAAATGTCATTTATTAAAGGTAGGCTAATAATACAGACGTCTATTTGCCAGCTTGACAACCCAAGGAAGTAATTTTTACTTCAACTCAGTGTCCGGGATATCAGGGTATGTTTACGCTGTCGCTGGGATCGTGCCTCCCAGTCCAGGTAAACAGACTAGCGCTTCTCGAGCTAGCACACGTAAAATAGCAGTGTGGATGGTGAGGCATGGGCGGCAGCTCAGGCTAGCCACCTGAGTACAAGCCGACCTGACCTCTGGGTCCACGCTCGGGTGGCTAGCCCAAGCTGCTGGCTGTGCTGCAATGTCTATACTGCTATTGTTAGTGCATTAGCTTGAGCTGAGTTAGCATGAGTCTGTCTACCCAGGCTGGGAGGATCGCTTCCAGCTGCAGGGTAGACACAGCCAAAGAAGCATAGACATTGAAGATGGGAAAGACCTATGAGAGCATCTGGTCCATCCTTCCACCACTGCAGGAGTGTTCTCTACAGCATATCTTCCAGTGTTTCATGGAATCTACATTTCAGAGTCTCGAGCAATAGGGCTTCCCCTACATTCTCTGGGAGCATCTCACAATCAGGAAAACTTCCTCATGGAGGCCCTGATGCAAACCCCGTTGAAGTCAGGGGCAAGACTCTCCTTGGCATTAATGGGCTTTGAATCAGCCCCATTCAGCCTAAAATGTTCCCTTTTTAAATTTCAGCCAGTTGCTCCTAGTTAGATCTTAATGCCCAGTCCTAAAAAAATTCCTGTAGCCACGCCTCAATGTTTTCAAATGTTTGTCCAACCCACCCCATTGCTAAATTGTACTTATTTAGCACATTTAATGTTTCCTCGTGTTAGTTCTAATTATTTTATTTTTCTTCTCTGAACACTTTTGATTTGTCAGTGCCTTTCCTGTAATCGTGGTGCCCAGAACTGAATGAAATAATCCCGATACAGTTGTGATTGTCCAGTAGAGGGGAGTATTATAACCATCCTTCTTCAGAATGTGATTTTTTCTGCATATGCAGTCACAAATTTGACTGGGCTTTTTTTGCAAACAGCTGCTATGGAGCAGTGGATTTCATTAACATTATGTCATGAGAAATAGAGTTGATTTTAGTTGAACCTTGCTGACTTCTGAATGGAGTTTCATTCTTTGAAATCCTTTTTTGATGGCAGTATTGTACAGCCTGTTAGTAATGTCCATCACCTTTGGGGTCATCTTTGATCTCCAGATATCGTTGTTTTCAATTTTCTCTACATCATAAAACTTCACAAAATATAACATGCCTCTGACCTTGCTGTTTTGGGAGGTTTATTTAGGTGTCCAGTGTATCCCACATGGATTATTGAAATTCATTTACCACGATCTGTCTGGACTGTTTTGAAATTACAACGAAGTTACAATTTATCTAGAATTCTGGCTGATGATTTTCAATATACATATAAGTTATACCTGTGTTGAGATTTCTCTGAACTGGCTTCCAAAGAAATGTTCAGTTTTGATTACTAGGTTCTTATTCTAAGATTACTTTCTTACAAAGCTATGATAATAATCTTCTCGTCCATAGATCTCAAAGTGCTTTATAAAGGAGGTCAGTATCATTGTCCCCATGTTACAGACAGAGAAACTGAGGCACAGAGAGGGGAAATGAAGTGCCCCAAGTCACTCAACAGGCCAGTGGCAGAGCCACGAATGGAAGAACCCAGATCTCCTGGGCCAGTGCTCTAGCCACTAGGCTACATTGCAACTCATAAGCTAACAGCATTGGCCTTTTTAATATTTGACTCCACAGGGTTAGGGGGAGATTTTCAAAGGCACAAAGGGTATTTAGGTGCTCATCTCCTGTTGGAAGATGGAAGTTGTGTGCCTAATTTCATTGTGTGCATTTGAAAATCTTCCCTTTACTTGCTAGATGCTCATAGCATGCTGCTACTGAAGGCTTCCCTCTATGCTCATAAAATACAATACCTGGGGTTTGAATTAAAGTTTTTTCCCCAGGAGCTCCTTGATTATTTAACATGATCAAGAAAGAGAAGACGAGTGTTTTCAAATCTAGACTATTTATTTACTTTCTTTGTTCATTAAGGGCCTGATCCAAACATCGAAGAACAGGGAAAGCCTACCAATGGTATTGTTGAGCTCTGGAACAGGCCCTCAGGAGCTTGGCCACATTTATAATTGTACCTTACTGTTAGCTCATTAGTTGTTTTCTTTCTCTTTGGTGAAATGCCAGAAGACGCTTGAAGGCTCTATAAAAATGTGCAGTATTATTATGAAGTCAAGCTGGGGAATTCTGGGGTCCATCCAGAGGAAATGTTTACCAGCTAAAGCACCTGGAGACAAGTGGGATGCGTTTGTTCAAATAATGCAGGAAGTTCGGATTCTGACTGAGGGCCAAAGGCCTTTCAGCCCAAATTGTCAAAATGCGGCAGCTTTTAGGGTTCATCATTTTTAATCTTACTTCTGTCCCAGGCGGACAAAATTGAGCCAAGTCATGTGTTTTGGGGCTGATGCAACTGGCATAAAGGAACTTGTTTATGTCTCTGTTTCTTCAGTGCTGGGATTCCTTTGCTTTGGCAAACACAAGCAGCCTCAAGGAGAACCAGGAAAAGGGGGTCGAGGAGGGAGCTGGAAGAAAAATGGGCCAAAGAGCCTCGGCCTGAGTTTTAGTCAGGGACCTTGCCTTCTTGATGGGAGATTTTCCCCTCCTTGTCTTTGCTCTTTCATTACAGTGCTGGTAAAGTGGAACAACAGCCTGAGATGAAAAAAGGGGTCATCACCCTATTAAGGAAATTTTATTTCAAGAAGGCTCCTTTTGGAATATGATTTTGCCTGAGGGAATATTTCTTATGAATGAAGCAATGAAACGCTGTGTTTCTTTCAATAGTTCCTTCAGAGGACCTTCCGTAGAAATCAAAGTCCTAGAGAAGGGGCAATACAGCAGCCGCTATTATAATGAGGTGCTTTTGTTGTGGGGAGTACTCGTACTTGATCTTTTCAGCAGATTCTGATCATGGGTGACAGTAGTACATGGCAAAAGAAATTGGAAGAAGAGCAGGTATGCATATTATGTACACATTTATGATAGATAGAAATAGATAGAAAGATATAGATATGTACGTAGATGGGCAAAATTTTCAAAAGCACCTAACTGACTAAGGGTATGTCTACACCAAGCTCTAGGACTCTCAGACTCCAGCCAGAGCCCACACGTCTACATCACAGTTAAACAGTCCCTTAGCCCAAGCCTCTTAGCCCAAGTCAGCAGACACGGGACAGCTGAGGGGTTTTAATTGCAATGTAGACATGCCCTGAGGGGCTTACGTCTCATGTTCAAATTGCAATTGTATGTAACCAGTCAGCAAACATCTCCCACTGAGCTCTGGGTTTATATCTCCACAAGCCATTAGGTCAGTGTGGCTGCCATGCTTTCTATTTATCATCTGATTTACTTTTGTACTTATTTAATTTGTGAAAAAACAGAAAAACCGAAGACGAGAAATATTCAGGACCATATACTGCCGTTGGGCTGCATACCAAGCTTCTACTTAGAGTTCTGTGTGTATTCAGGGAAATACATGCCCCTTAAAGAACAGGAAATGAGGAAGACCAGGGAATGGACATCATAATATTATTGTTAGATACATCACAAACAATTAGGTTCAGGAATCCAGGGCCAGATCTTCAGCTGGTGTAAATTGTTGCAGCTATATAAAAGTCAATGGAGCTGCATCAATTTACACTAGATAAGGATATGGCACTTAGATTTCCATGATGATGAAATCATTGGAATGTATCCATTGTGATTGTTTCTTGGAGTCTTCAGATGGGAGAAAAACGATTAAGCCGTTAAGAAAGATACAGCACTGAAATCCCCAAATGTAGAAGTAAAAAAGTGAAAAATCCCAAGATGGACATTGCAAATAGTTTACAAGCGCCAGTCAGTCATGTCCAGGAGTACAAATAACGACATCTGGAAATTCTCTTAGTGCCACTCATCTTAGCTGGAAATGCCACAAAATGATGACGAAATTGATCAGATTACAGCTACTCACTGGGAGGTGGACAGCTATAACATCAGAATAACAACCAGATAGTATGTTTCTCTTATAGGGGGGGCGCTTTTCTTGACCTGCTGCTCACAAACCGGGTAGAATTAGTGGGGGAAGCAAAAGTGGATGGGAATCTGGGAGGCAGTGACCATGAGTTGGTTGAGTTCAGGATCCTGACGCAGGGAAGAAAGGTAAGCAGCAGGATGCGGACCCTGGACTTCAGGAAAGCAGACTTCGACTCCCTCAGGGAACAGATGGCCAGGATCCCCTGGGGGACTAACATGAAGGGGAAGGGAGTCCAGGAGAGCTGGCTGTATTTCAAGGAATCCCTGTTGAGGTTACAGGGACAAACCATCCCGATGAGTCGAAAGAATAGTAAATATGGCAGGCGACCAGCTTGGCTTAATGGTGAAATCCTAGCGGATCTTAAACATAAAAAAGAAGCTTACAAGAAGTGGAAGGTTGGACATATGACCAGGGAAGAGTATAAACATATTGCTCGGGCATGTAGGAAAGATATCAGGAGGGCCAAATCGCACCTGGAGCTGCAGCTAGCAAGAGATGTCAAGAGTAACAAGAAGGGTTTCTTCAGGTATGTTGGCAACAAGAAAAAAGCCAAGGAAAGTGTGGGCCCCTTACTGAATGAGGGAGGCAACCTAGTGACAGAGGATGTGGAAAAAGCTAATGTACTCAATGCTTTTTTTGCCTCTGTTTTCACTAACAAGGTCAGCTCCCAGACTGCTGCGCTGGGCATCACAGAATGGGGAAGAGATGGCCAGCCCTCTGTGGAGATAGAGGTGGTTAGGGACTATTTAGAAAAGCTGGACGTGCACAAGTCCATGGGGCCGGATGAGTTGCATCCGAGAGTGCTGAAGGAATTGGCGGCTGTGATTGCAGAGCCCTTGGCCATTATCTTTGAAAACTCGTGGCGAACGGGGGAAGTCCCGGATGACTGGAAAAAGGCTAATGTAGTGCCAATCTTTAAAAAAGGGAAGAAGGAGGATCCTGGGAACTACAGGCCAGTCAGCCTCACCTCAGTCCCTGGAAAAATCATGGAGCAGGTCCTCAAAGAATCAATCCTGAAGCACTTACACGAGAGGAAAGTGATCAGGAACAGTCAGCATGGATTCACCAAGGGAAGGTCATGCCTGACTAATCTAATTGCCTTTTATGATGAGATTACTGGTTCTGTGGATGAAGGGAAAGCAGTGGATGTATTGTTTCTTGACTTTAGCAAAGCTTTTGACACGGTCTCCCACAGCATTCTTGTCAGCAAGTTAAGGAAGTATGGGCTGGATGAATGCACTATAAGGTGGGTAGAAAGCTGGCTAGATTGTCGGGCTCAACGGGTAGTGATCAATGGCTCCATGTCTAGTTGGCAGCCGGTGTCAAGTGGAGTGCCCCAGGGGTCGGTCCTGGGGCCGGTTTTGTTCAATATCTTCATAAATGATCTGGAGGATGGTGTGGATTGCACTCTCAGCAAATTTGCGGATGATACTAAACTGGGAGGAGTGGTAGATACGCTGGAGGGGAGGGATAGGATACAGAAGGACCTAGACAAATTGGAGGTTTGGGCCAGAAGAAATCTGATGAGGTTCAATAAGGATAAGTGCAGGGTCCTACACTTAGGATGGAAGAATCCAATGCACCGCTACAGACGAGGGACCGAATGGCTAGGCAGCAGTTCTGCAGAAAAGGACCTAGGGGTGACAGTGGACGAGAAGCTGGATATGAGTCAGCAGTGTGCCCTTGTTGCCAAGAAGGCCAATGGCATTTTGGGATGTATAAGTAGGGGCATAGCGAGCAGATCGAGGGACGTGATCGTTCCCCTCTATTCGACACTGGTGAGGCCTCATCTGGAGTACTGTGTCCAGTTTTGGGCCCCACACTACAAGAAGGATGTGGATAAATTGGAGAGAGTCCAGCGAAGGGCAACAAAAATGATTAGGGGTCTAGAGCACATGACTTATGAGGAGAGGCTGAGGGAGCTGGGATTGTTTAGTCTGCAGAAGAGAAGAATGAGGGGGGATTTGATAGCTGCTTTCAACTACCTGAAAGGGGGTTCCAAAGAGGATGGCTCTAGACTGTTCTCAATGGTAGCAGATGACAGAACGAGGAGTAATGGTCTCAAGTTGCAATGGGGGAGGTTTAGATTGGATATTAGGAAAAACTTTTTCACTAAGAGGGTGGTGAAACACTGGAATGCGTTACCTAGGGAGGTGGTAGAATCTCCTTCCTTAGAGGTTTTTAAGGTCAGGCTTGACAAAGCCCTGGCTGGGATGATTTAACTGGGAATTGGTCCTGCTTCGAGCAGGGGGTTGGACTAGATGACCTTCTGGGGTCCCTTCCAACCCTGATATTCTATGATTCTATGATTCTATAGAATGCAACATATAACTCTGAAATAAACCTGAGTGCCAAGACACTAGGACCAGAGCAGACAAAGGTATGATTGCTGTGACTAGACAGCAAGTGTGAAAAATCAGGACGCGGTGGGGGGTAATAGGCGCCTATATAAGACAAAGCCCCAAATAGCGGGACCGTCCCCATAAAAATCAGGATTTCTGGTCACCCTAGCTATAACATGGAATTAAAATAATCAAAAGCAGGCAGGCATTCATCTTGGACAGATAGATCATATCACAAAACTTCCAACAGTTTTCTTGACTGTTTGTAGGTTTTCCCCATCAGATGCTACCGTGGTTACATAATTTACTGTCTGATAATTTGTCAAGATTATCACATATTACGTTTCAAATTCCAAGATGCTTCCTGTTTACAAAACAGGAAATCCTAGGAAGATAATATGCAGGTTACAACAACCTGAATACTCATTTATTGCTGTTGGTTTTTTCCTCATTAACTGCCCTGAAATCAAAAGAAATATTGGAAAGAGAACATATTCCAGCTATGCAACAAATTCATTTTCCATCTCTTTGGCATGTAATAGGCTTTTTATAAAATACATGCATTTGTAGCAAATCCAAATGTGGACATTATGTTATTTCTAATTAACGTAAAAACCTAAGTCAATGCAGATATTTACTTTATGTTCGTGTAAATTCCTTCTACAACTTCAGTGAGATACAGTAGGTTTGCTTGTTTGATGACCCTATGTGTTTGTGCACTTACATTTACTTCCACAAGATTCATGAAAGCCTTCAGGGGCCTAATCTTTGACTGGAGTCCACCAATTTCACTCCAATGGCGCTACACCAGTAGAGACCAACTGTAAATCAGGCCTCTGACCTATAAGACTGTGTGGAACTGTCTCCAGGTGCAAGCTAAACTGCTATAAAGCCAGGTTTAAATAAATATAACTGTGTCCACATACAAAGTTGCACTCATTTCACTAAATCAGTTTAACCTCCAACTTTTGTTGAACCAGAGCAACTTTGTGCAGAGATCAGGCCACAAAAATGTAGTGGGAGCCCCATCCCTGGAAGCATTGAAAACCGGACTCCACAAAACCCTGTGAAGCATATGGTAAGGAACAAACTTCCACTCACAGGGGCCAGATCCCTCTCTTAGGTCTTTTCCATCTCCAATTTCAGCAATACTATGAAATACATTATTTGAAATTATGTTGCAGAAAGAAAAAAGGAACAAAATAGTAACACCAAGATAAACGATACCAGGGAAACAAATTATGAACACAGGATCACTTTTCTAAATATTGAAGTATTAGACTCACTATTTCTCATTCAATTGCTTCAGCCACTAGTGCATAAAAATATCTGACTTACAATACATAAATCACTGTTGTAACTGAGAATGGAAAGCATCAGATGTCGAAGGACGTACCTTCAACGAATAGTATCTTATCAGTTTCTGCTGTTAAGTACAAGTGGGATAACAGATCTCCTCCAAGTCTAGGGTAGAGGGCGTTAAAGAGGAAGGTCGAACCTAATGAGGAACCGTTGAGAGATGTAAACAATTAATCTCACATTGCACTGCATCTGCCATCTTCCAGTGGACTTTGGGTTTCCTCCAATCCCCACAGGACCATCTGATAATAGAACCGCAACAACAAAACCCTTTCAAACTGGATCCTTCCATACATATGTACGTTTAGGCCAAGGTCGCAGCTGACCTTAGCTGTTAGGAGAAATGTTCAAGAAAAGTTCTTTGTAGCGAGCTAAAGGAATTTAAACAAAAGCGAATGAAAGGGGAAATAACTGGTACCTTTTCTGAGAGAAGCTTGGCAGCACATTCCATGCAGCTTCAAGTGCCAGCTATTCAGCACCACCCTCCTCCCCTTGCTACTCCAACTGTTTAAAACATGGATCTGGATCAAGTTTGTCTCAGTTCGGAGACTGCAGTGATCCATGAATATTTTCTGTGGGATAAAGCTACCTGTCAAGTGTTCCCACTTGTTTTGGAGGCTACTAGCCACAGGCTGCCAGACCCCTGTGAGTGAAAGGGAACGAGACTGGCAAAGAGAGCTGGCTCCAGTGGGTGCGTGCAGCATTAGGAGTGACAGCATTTCAGTTCTGGCTAGACATTGCCTTGCAGAAGGGCTTGGAGTCCTCTCAAAGAGGGGCTGCTGCTGGCAAGTCAGGCATCTGGAAGCACTTGTGCCTCTGCACTTCATCAGTAATAAAGGGGCCTTTGTGGTCTGGCCTGTCTGTCCCAGGATGCCCAGCCGTTGTAGAAAAGCCGATAGCTGTTTGAATGACTCTACAATGAATGTTTCGGGGCTGTTGACAGGGGAATGCGAGAAAGAGAGAGCAACTAAGAGCAGTAGGGAGACGCAGCGTGCCTCTATAAAGTGTAATACTGTCTCCTGAGTACGGGGAAGTGGGTTCCTGGCCACCAGCTGGGGCTACAGTTTGAAGAAGGGAAGCCAGCATTTTCCTTAGCTGTGCTGGCACACGGGGAGTGGTGGGAATCATGCCCCCCCTCCCCGATACATCCTCTCTAGGGCAGTGCTTTTGCAGCCAGATGACAGCTGCCTCCTACTGCAGGTGGGAGGTGGGGTGGAGAGGTTCTCTCACCTCCAGTGCTACAATCTGAGCCTACACGTAGGAGGTTTCCGTTCCAGCAATATCTTTATGGAATGGAAACCGTCCCCATAGAACAGCTAGCCCTCTCCTCCATCCCTATTGCCAGAACACCCCAAGCCCAGAACAGCCATGACAACAAGGCTGGATGAGGCAGTCACCATCTCTGGGGACCCCAGATTGGAGCAGGATACTGGGATCCCCAGTCTGCTTTGAATGTTTGCAGCTTTTCAAGCAATTACCTACTGGTAATTACCTACTGGTTGGTGTGGAGATCCCCCACCCCAATCCCAGGATGCTCTGTGGCTAGATACTTGGCATCCTGTCCCAGCTGGTCCTGGGAGGCCCCCAATGGGAGTGCTGGGGGGTTCTGGAAGACCCAGCCAGGGCTTTCCCAATCATTCATGCAAATTTGATGGCTCCTGCTGTATGTTACACCTCTCAGAGCAAGGTCCCAATGCCTGTATGAAAAAGGGACAGAATGTGCCTAAAGGGACAATCCTGAGCAGGGAGCCAGTTTGCATCCACATTGTTCCAGGGATTGCTCCTGGAGGCACTGTGCCTCAGGGAATCCTGAAAACCAGACCCTATTTCTGTGGGAAGCTTAAGTTGCAGCGCACTGCCGTGAGAGCTCTTATTAGCAAGACTGTATTATTTTACAAAATATGCTGCAGTTCAGTGCCTCCTCCCGTCCTTGGCAAGCCCTGGAATGCCCACTACTTAGGTGGGCTGGAGGATGAACGGCCATGGAGCTGGCTATGTCAGCTTTACCCTAGCTGTTGATCCCTTTACAGAAGGGAAGTGCAAAGTGAACAGAGCTGGGGTGGAGGATCTGGTCTGTAGCATATCTCCAAATCCAACCGACTGCTGCGTACTGTCACATTTCCTACTACATGCTGGGCACCAACTCTTGTCATACAATTTCAACCAAAGTGTCAACATAATGTCAACACGTTGATTGACTGTAACAAAGCCTGGCACATCAGACTGTTTCCTGAAGCTCTCTGTGTTGCCCAAACCATCATCTAGGGGCCTTCTCTGAAAGTGCCAAGGAAAGCGCTAGACTTGCCTTTTGTAAAGAGGCAGGCTCCTACTAGCAACAGGAGCTCTTTTCAGTTATCGCCAGGAGCCAAAATGGGATTGGTTAACAGGAAGACTAAAGCGGGTCCTACTGAAAGGTGAACTGTCAGGCTGGAGGGAGGTTACCAGTGGAGTTCCTCAGGGATCAGTTTTGGGACCAATCTTATTTAATCTTTTTATTACTGACCTCGGCACAAAAAGTGGGAGTGTGCTAATCAAGTTTGCGGATGCCACAAAGCTGGGAGATATTGCCAATTTAGAGAGAGACTGGGATATCATACAGGAAGATCTGGATGACCTTGTAAACTGGAGTAATAGTAATAGGATGAAATTTAATAGTGAGAAGTGTAAGGTCATGCACTGAGGGATTAATAACAAGAATTTTAGTTATAAGCTGGGGACACATCAATTAGAAGTAACAGAGGAGGAGAAGGACCTTGGAGTATTGGTTGATCACAGGATGACTATGAGCCGCCAATGTGATATGGCCGTGAAAAAAGCTAATGCGGTCTTGGGATGCATCAGGCGAGGTATTTCCAGTAGAGATAAGGAGGTTTTAGTACCATTATACAAGGCACTGGTGAGACCTCATCTGGAATACTGTGTGCAGTTCTGGTCACCCCTATTTAAGAAGGATGAATTCAAACTCGAACAGGTACAGAGAAGGGCTACTAGGATGATCCGAGGAATGGAAAACCTATCTTATGAAAGGAGACTCAAGGAGCTTGGCTTGTTCAGCCTAACCAAAAGAAGGTTGAGGGGAGATATGATTGCTCTCTATAAATATATCAGAGGGATAAATACTGGAGAGGGAGAGAAATTATTTAAGCTCAGTACCAATGTGGACACAAGAACAAATGGATATAAACTGGCCATCGGGAACTTTAGACTTGAAATTAGATGAAGGTTTCTAACCATCAGAGGAGTGAAGTTTTGGAATAGCCTTCCAAGGGAAGCAGTGGGGGCAAAAGACCTATCTGGCTTCAAGATTAAACTCAATAAGTTTATGGAGGAGATGGTATGATGGGATAACATGATTTTGGCAGTTAATTGATCTTTAAATATTCATGGTAAATAGGCCCAATGGCCTGTGATGGGATGTTAGATGGGGTGGGATCTGAGTTACTACAGAGAATTCTTTCCTGGGTATCTGGCTGGTGAATCTTGCCCATATGCTCAGGGGTTAGCTGATCGCCATATTTGGGGTCGGGAAGGAATTTTCCTCCAGGGCAAATTGGAAGAGGCCCTGGAGGTTTTTCGCCTTCCTCTGTAGCATGGGGCATGGGTCACTTGCTGGAGGATTCTCTGCACCTTGAAGTCTTTAAACATGATTTGAGGACTTCAATAGCTCAGACATAGGTGAGAGGTTTATCGCAGGAGAGGGTGGGTGAGATTCTGTGGCCTGCGTTGTGCAGGAGGTCAGACTAGATGATCATAATGGTTCCTTCTGACCTTAATATCTATGAATCTATGTCACGGGGTCCTCTCACCACTAGGGCACCTCCCCCTGGCCACCCTGGAGATTAGCTCCTCCCAGGTGCTGCAACCTCCTGTTGGTCTCTCCACACATCTCTGCAACTCCAGGTAATCCTTCTTCACGACTTGGTCGTCTGGCCAGGTCACTTTGCGTGTTTCCCTCTTCCAGGATATCAAAGTATTCAGCGCCAACTGTCCCAGCAGTCCACTCCCACTGTCTGGTCTGTGCTACTTCCCCAGTGGCTGGTGGGGAACCCAGGCCTGCCCTCTACTCCCAGTTCCAGCTCAGGGGCCCTCCCTTCAGCAGCCAAGGTCTGTCCTAACCAATACCTTGCTGCTTTTCCCCTGAGCCTTTCTTGTAGACTACCGTCTATAAACACACCTACCTTCTCCCAGGGAATGGCTGCAGACTACTTCCCTACAGCCCCATTCTGCTCGCATCTCCTGGGCTTTATACAGGACCCTCCTCTTCCTGTCCAGCTTAGCCTCATTTAATCAATCCCTGTTCCCTGGCTCCTCCTCCAGGTGCAGCCTGGGAAATTAATTGGCTCACTGGCCACCTTAACCCCTTCAAGTCTTGTGCGGGGTGGGCACCCCATCACAAAGGAGCGAGGAGTGAAGTGGAGGGAAGAAACCAGAAGAATGTCCGAACTAACAAAGGTCATAAGCCCTATAATAACTAGGCACAGGGAAATGCAGCATCTCCAGGGTGAAACTGGCAAACAATTGTGTAACCCTTGCGGGGGGCAGGGTCAGTGGATACTAACCCCTGTCATGTATTACATGCTTACCTACTGCTTGCTACCCTCACTGCCACCTTGTGCTTTTCCATCCATCTAGATACTTGTATGGCTCCAGTTTTCCTAGTATTTGAGCACCTCACTGTCTTCAATGTATTTATTCTTACAATGCCCCATGAAGTAGGCAAGCACTATGATCCCCATTTTACAGATGGGGGAACTGAGGCACAGAGAGACTAAAAGAATTGTTCCAGGTCACACAGGAAGCTTGTCTCAGAGTATGGACTTGAAGCCAAGTACCCCTCATCCTATTGCACTATTGCACTAACCAGAGCTATCCCATCCATAGGACGGACCGGGGCAACTGCCCTGGGCCCCACGCTTTGAGTGGCCCCGCGCTTTGGGACGTGGGGTCCAGGGAGGCCTAAGGGGTTAGCAGAGGGCCTTGTGCCAGCAGTGGCGAATGACCTGTCCCTAGCCTGCCCTGCTCCGCCCCACTGGCTCCCAGCGTCGCTCGGAGGAGGGGGTGGAAGCCGGAAAGAGGTGGGGCAGGGGCTTGGGGGAAAGGGTGGAATGGAGGAAGGGAGGAGGCGGAGCAGGGGCAGGAAGAGGTGGGGTGGGGGCGGGGGTAGGAAGGGGTGGAGTTGGGGTGGGGCCTGGGCCGAAGTGGGGGTTTGTCCCAGGCCCCTCACCGCTATAGGGACGGCCCTGGCACTAACCATTGGACCTTTCTCTTCTGTCTGTTGTATCCTCCTGTTTTTACATCTCATACTTAGACTGTATAAGACTCTTGGGGCAGGCATCATCTTTTGGTTGGGTATGGTTACAGAGCCTAGCACAATGTGAGCCTAAACCCTCACTGACATTTGTAGGTCCTACAGTAATACAAATTAATAATAGGGATAATGTCCTAAAGGGTTAATTTTTGTAGATTGACCCATGTCAATGCCAGGACATAGTTCGGTCTCTCCCCTGCACTCCGATGTGCATCCCACCTTTATTACATAATCCCAGAAGAAAACGAAACCTTTACAAAAATGGAGAAAATGAATCCCCCACACTGGAAGAGAACCTGGCAGAAGTGGTCATAGCAATGACCTTCCAAGGCTTGTCTCATCATAAATTCTGTGTATATGTTAACGAGGCTTGGGGACAAAATACTACCTTGTCTCACACCCTGCCCAGTGAAAACCACTCACTATCGCCTACTGCTGTTCTCACCGGGGTTTGCTGGTGGTGGTAGAGACTTGCAATGAGTTCAATGGGATGCTTTGGAATCCCTAGGCCTGCCAGGATCCTCCAAAGATGAGTGCCAGATGGCATCAGACACTTTTGAGTCGTCAGTGAAGCGCATTATCAATGGGTAATTGTATTCCCTGCATTTTCAACTGCTGTGATGGATACTTGCGATTTGGTTATGGGTGCTTTGCCCTCTCTGAAACCAGCTTGTTGGGTGATAGCTGGAAATGAAGAATAGAAACATAACTATCTTGGATTATGTAGAGCAGAATTTTGCTCGTGTGTGATATCAGAGAGATGGTAGGATAGTTACTGCACTCTGTTATGTCTGCCTTCTTTGGAAAGGGCAGGGAAAAAAATCCCTTTGGGCAATTTCTAGTCTTCCATATATCATTACAGATTTTCCACATAAGATCAATACTGAGTTAACCAATGGCTTTTAATATTTCTGTTGGCATGTTTTCTATCGCTGATGCTTTCCCAGGCTTCATTTTCATAATAGTACATGCCACTTCCTCTTGCAGGATTGATGGCTCTGGCTCCATACTCTCTTTTCTGTCGTTCTGTGTTCCGAGTGACTCTGGTGAGGCATACAGATTGGCAGGGTAATCTTCCCATCTGTGTTTAATATCATATCTTTCCCATATCTTTCTTAAAGTATAGTGCCCGGAAGTGGATAGAGTACTCTAGCTGAGGCCTCACCAGTGCCGAGTGGGACAATTAACTTCCGTGTCTTACATATAACACTCCCATTAATACACCCCAGATGATATTAGCCTTTTTTGCAGCTGCGTCACATTGCTGGCTCATATTCAGTTTGTGATCCACTATAGCTCCCAGGCCCTTTTCAGCAGGACTACTGCCTAGCCAGTTATTCCCTGTCTTGTAGTTGTGCATTTGATATTTCTTTCCTAAGTGAAGTACTTTGCACTTGTCTTTATTGAATTTCAACTTGTTGATGTCAGACCAATCTGTAAAGATTGTTTTTTAGGGATGTCAATTAATCGCAGTTAATGCCTGCAATTAACTGAAAACAAAATTAACATGTCATTTTTTTAACACATTAGCAGCGAGGTGTGTGTGTGAAGTCCCAGCCTGGAGCTCTGGAGGTGGGGGACGGGGGCTCGAGCCCCATCCTGGCGCTCTGTGGGCTGAAGCCTCAAGAGCAGCTGAAGCCCGGAGCGCCACGTCCCAAGGGAGGCTGAAGCGGAGCGCCCTGCCCCCCAAGGGGGGGCTAAAGCCTGGAGCTCCAAGGGGAGGCTAAAGCTTGGAGCCCCGACGGGGGCTGATGCTCTGACCCCCACACCCTGAGACAGGCTGAAGATCTGAGCACAGAGAAGGGCTGAAGCCTAGAGCCCCATGCCCTCAGGGGGGCTGAAGCCTGGAGCCCCAAGCGGGGCTGAAGCCTAAGCCCTGCACCCCGAGGGGGGCTGAAGCCCTGAGCAGAGCTGAAGCCCAGAGCCCCCCATGGCTCAAGGGAGGGGGCCACCATTTTTTCTAGTGAGGGGGGAGGTCACCATTTTTTTGAAGTCCAAATGGGGTCACCAGTACAAAAAGTTTGAGAACCACTGCCATAGAGAACAGAGGCCTAGTGAACTCAATCTCCCTGCACCATCCTCTCCTTCCCTGCTGCATGCTGAGTCCCTGAGGTAAAATCCACCTCCCTTGAAAACAAGGGCTCACTCAGTTGAAGGGACTCATGTAAAATACTTAATTAATAATATAATTAATAATATTTCTCCATTTGTAAGTTACACTTTCACGATAAGTACTTGTATGAGGTGAATTGAAAAGTACTATTTCTTTTATCTTTTTTACAGTGCAAATATTTGTAATAAAAATAATAATATAAAGTGAGCACTGTACACTTTGTATTCTGTGCTGTAATTGAAATTAATATATTTGAAAATATAGAAAACATCCAAAAATATTTAAAGAAATGGTATCCTATTATTGTTTAACAGTGCAATTCAAATGGTGATTAATCACGGTTCATATTTTTAATCTTTTTTTCATTGTTTGACAGCCCTAGTTGTTTTGAATTCTTATCCTGCCCTCCCAAGTGCTTACATCCCTCCCAGCTTGATGTAATCTGCATATTTTATACATATATTCTCCACTCCATTATCCAGATGATTCATTAAAATATTGAATAATACCGGACCCAGGACAGATCCCTGTGGGACCCCACTAGATACTTCCCCCAAGTTTGACAATAAACCATTAATACCTACTGCAATCATGATAGATAGTGCTCCAAATATTTATTTTCTTGAAATTGCAGAGAATATTTCTTACAAGCCATCATGACTTTGTATTTTCTACAACCTGGCCTTGATTACCTACTGCCACTATCAAGCTTCTCATTTGGACAATTTTACCTCAGGGCATCCCTCCCTCTGCTCTCTTGACTTGTTTTCCAGGAGCAGGGGTCCCTGATAGCTATTGTAGATGTTCTTTGAAGACCACTGCAGAAATCCCTATTCACTACAGCTCCATTCCAGACTGAATTATCTAACTTGTAATTTATTATTTTCAATTAACACCTATGAATGGACTCTGGCACTGATTATCTGGCAGTGCCCATTTTCCTTTTTAGGCCTTGGAAAGTCTTTCTTTTCATAAGCCACAGAGCTGAATGTACTCCCAATGTGGTCTCACTGCCACCTTCTCAGCAGCCTGGACCTCCATGATCCCTGATGGACCAGTCTCTGTATCTGGAGATATCTTTTTTGGCAACTTCAGCCAGCCTGGACCAAGCCACTTCCAGCTGGCAGGTCTCCACACATTCTCCTTTGCATGGTCTTCCTCCCACTGCTGACTTTCCAACATACACTTTGGCGTGTCTTCTAGCAATCCCATAAGGTCTCACAGAATCCTTAGTTTCAAACCACTCTCTCACTTCCACCCACATTTTACCTCTCACATACTTCGTACCTAAAATAATATAAACACAACACATCCCTAATGCTCTCCACACAAGCAGATTCAGCAAAGTGGGAATTCCCATCTCATCCCAAAATATTAATGTTGGTCAAGTGTAAGGCAGCAAGTTCTTAGGAGCTCTTACTTGGACTTAGGAGTCCTTATGTAGGGATCTAGTCTGACATTCTTCCTCTGGGAGTTTTCCCTAAGTGAGAACTGCAGGAATGGGTCCGTAGTATCTTTGAAAACCAAGGGCAATCTAGCAAAAAGGCCAAAGCAATGAGAAAGAAGAAAATTGTTTGCCTTACTAAGAGCAATGTTGTTTTATTTTGTGCTGTTGATACAATATATCCTGGCAGAATATGTCAGCCATCTACAACTAATAGATGCTGGCAATTGGCGAATGTGTGCAGATGGGCAATATCCCCTAGATTTTTTTTTTTAACCTTTATGCAGGGGGCAAGAGCACTGCAAGCTAAGATTGCTAGAGTCAGTGCCTCCTCTCATAGCTCATGTGAACAAACTACAGCAAGAAAATAGACCCATTATCCAAGAGTACACAAAGCGAGGCCTTCGGGATGGTATAATTCCTCCTGCCTCCTGGATGGATCAGAATCTCTAGCACTGTTCTCCTCCAGATGCGTGTCCCTATGTGATGTGCGGCAATTAATTACTGTAAGAAGCAAGGATGTGATTTCAAATTCCTTAGAGACACCTACTCACAGCAGCACCAAAGGAAGCAAACCTTTTCATGGTAGCTTAGAGCTCCACGGGGCTCAGACAGTGAGCTGTGGCTGGGGGGCATGACCTGGGGTCAACTATTATTTTGGCTCTGTGGAATTTCCACATCCAACCTTCCTATCTCACTTTTGCCTCAAGAAACACCTGCTCAACACCTAAAAAGCTAAACCACAGCAATTCTGCCATGCAAGAGCAAGTAAGGGTGCTGAGAGGTACAGCTCACTTCATCGGATGCTGTAGCTCACGAAAGCTCATGCTCAAATAAATTGGTTAGTCTCTAAGGTGCCACCAGTACTCCTTTTCTTTTAGTGTCTTTAAAGCTTTTGGTATCAAAAAGGCAAAATGGTGGTTTTACATGGACTGCATTCTGTATTTCACAGTGCCAATCAAGAGTTGAGCTTTCCAATAAAAAGTCTGATTTATGACTTTGGAAAAACCCACCAAGAAGAATTATCATGCATCTGATGAAATAGAGCTCAGTTTTCAGTGCATCTCGCTGTAGGGAACGCTGTTTATGCCGCATAGATCCAGTTACAAGCTAGCAATTGGTCATGGATTGCTACCATGGGATAGCCTCCCATATAATAAAGCAATGATAAAAATTATATGTACTTAGCATACATCAAGCCAACATCTTTACTCAGCAAATCCTTAAAAGGGACATTTTCTAGTCAGGCACTACATCTAGATACTCTCCAGAAACTGGTATAGGGAAGAAATTTTCAGCCTCAGTCCTGGCTCATTCCACAGAAAGTATGGCTCTGCCTCAGGAGCTGCAGAGAGGGCCAAGGATGTGTTCCCCATGATTTTGCATAAATGCACCTTGATCAGGCAATGGCCACTGGGTACAGTCTGCGAGCAGATTATTGGTGTATGAGAAGAGCAGGGGGCTGTTGCCAGCCAAAACACAGGTGCACAACATTACTTTTGCAGTCTATGAACAATGTGCATCCAGAAAATAGAGGAATTTACACTGTGGGCTATAAGTGGGCACCAAATACTGATACTTCTAGGAATGGTTTTGCAGGTTTTTACATTAGATCAGATCATATTATCTCTTTAAGAACAATCAAGCTCAAGGTCACTGGCTTGAGACACCAGGCCAAGTACAATAAAATAACTTGGTTGCTAATTTAAAACACATTGCTCCAGCTCTCTGAAAGCATCAGTGCACATTGCAGGACACCGCACTTTCAAATCCAACACGTTCTTTCTGCCTCAGCCAGGATAAACTGGGTTCCTGTCAGTAAGCTTAATAAATATTATATTTAAAGGCATGTGGCTATATGTGTAAACCACAGTAACCAAACTAACGCTCAGATTACAAGCATTGTGGAAATATCAGCATTTGGCTATTTTAGTATCACCAACTGTTTGTACCACCAAGCAATAAGCACCCCAAATAACAAACCATGTCAAGCATGCCTTACCTCCTTCAGACGCCTTCCCTCTAATGGATACCAGATGTAAAAGACTTGTTTGCCCCAGGCAGGTCACCCAAGCAGCTCTCTAAAGGATATTCATATTAAGAGAGGACTAATATGTGGTGTGGGCCCCATTTACCTCATAGACCACCTCTCTTCACGTGATTCTGAGGCAGTCACAATTAGCCAGTATGCTCCAGCTAACTGACCCTGATTTAAATAAGAGGGGATAATGGCAAAGCATTTGCAGGGCTTGATTCAGAGCTCATGGAAGCTGATGGGAACCTGCAATTGGCTCCAATGGGTTTTGGATCAGGCCTTCAATGAGAGCAAGCAGAGTTGGTGATTTTCAGGGTGTGCTGTGTGGTTCATCTGTTTTCCTAGGATTTTGAGGGTAGGAGCTGGGGGGACAGATGGGAAGAGGTTGAATAGGTTTGAAGTACAGGGAAAAGAGGAAAGAAGAGAATTGTGCTGGGTTGAGGGATTCGTTTATGGTGGTTTTGATATGTGGAGTTTTTTGCAAGTTCCAAGCACTGTAAATGTCTCCATTATTATTGTTATTAGGGCTACAGATTCGGCATGGCATTTTTTGATAAAAAATCATGGAGCAGTCATGGTCATTTTTTGGAGCCATCACAGGTCTAGTGTGTAGCCAATGCAGCAGTGAGAGACTCTGGTGGGGGGAGGCATCCGGTAAAGTCTTCAGCCTTTCCCCACTGCCAGAGTCTTCCACTGCAATAGGGAAAAGCTCAGGCAGGGAGAAGGCAGCAGGACACTATACTGCTAAAAATAGCAGTGTAGACATGGGAAGCACTGTTTGGATGTGTAGAGAGCTATCTAGGGTATATACCCTAGGGCTCAGGCATGTAGGGCACTCCACTCTACTTCACTTGCCTAAACCGTACCTCACTGTCAAAGCTGTTGTTTATACCTGTGCGATCTGGGCGTGCCGTGTCTGTGCTCTACATGCTGCCGTAAGTATACATGTACCTGGAGAGACAGGCCCTGCTCCAAAGAGTTTATGATGTAAAAATATAAGACAGATAGAGTTGGAGAAAAGAAAGATTATCATTAGAGATGGTCAAAAATTTGCCACTGAAAGGGGTTTTTAATGGAAAATGCTTGAAAATGTCTCAAAAATGTAATTTAAAAAAACCACAAAATTTTAAACAGAAAAATTATTATTTTTTGGTTGTTGAGAACTGAAGCAGTTTCAATTTGAGGGGTTTCCCATGGAAAAAATTGCTTTTAAGAAACCACATTTTCTGGTAAAAAAAAACAACCCAAAAGAACAAAAAACAGTTTGGCAGATAAATCCTGACCAGCTCTGCCCTTTTATATTCCGTTGTAGCACTAATGTTAATCCTCTGTCTTGGGTGCTATATTCAGAAGAAAGTATTTCAGACTCCTTGGTCAACATTTTTAAACTCTGGTTCCTAAAGTTATGTATTTGTACAGCATCTAGGGCAATGGGGCCTGATCCTGACAGGGATGCCTGGGGGCTACATTAATAACAATAAAGTAATACCTGGTTGAAGCTTCATACATTTTTATTAGCTTTAGCATTAATGGCTAGGTTTAGGTTTAGGCTAGATTCGGGTTTACAGTTAGAATGGCTTTCAGTAATTATCTTTACAACAATTCTGTACTTCTATAACTTTTTTAATGTAAAGGAAAAGTCTTATATTGTTCTTGTCATCTGTGTCATTTGGACATAATAATAATAAGTAAAAACTACTTAAAAACCAAATCAGAACAAGGAAGGGTGATTTAGAATTGTAAGACCATGTCGTCATTTTTGAGTGACATTAGGTGTATGATATTTTATCCATATATGCTTCACAACACCATTAAAGCTGGGAAAATATAGAGAAGAACTTTCCACTAATATTTAGCTAAATTCGAAAGTGATGTTCAACATGAACACATTCATGTCTTCTTTGTTTGCTTCTCCATGAACATTTATGTGAGCCCAAATTTTTGGTGATGTGCTCTTATTAATGTCCATATGCTTGTTCACTCATGAAAATATATAATCATGTACAAACAAGCATATTTGCACATGAGAAAGTGTATGAGCACTCTAAATGTTTGCCTCCCCACCTCCCAATGCACACATGTGCATGCACTCACACACACACTCTGTATTGGTCTTGACTCTCCTCCCACTTACATCTGTGTATACCAGAATTAACACCACTGAACTTAATGATAAAAATTGAGAGTAGTGTATAGTGAGGAGAGACTCAGTGGGGTTTTCATAAGCACCTAAACCCAGGCTCCTCAAAAGGTATTTCCGTGTCTAACTCGTATCAATAAGAATTAGGTGTTAGGGTAAATTTGTTAGCCCAATTATCACAATTGCAAGCTCAGTTGTAAAAAGTACAGGAAAGTTCATGAGATGTTACAATAACCTAGAATAATAAATGTTGATGGAAAGTAGGTCAAGTTGTTTTCAGAAATGAATATTATAAACAGGTGCAAGAGAACCAGGCAGAGAGACTAAACAAAAAGGCCACATTGAGATAACTCAAGGACTATGTTAAAATCATGCTTGGTAAAAACAGAAACATGTGGAACTGGAAATTAATGAACCAATGGTGTGTGGGATGTTATGACTAATTGGTGGACCAAATAATAAGGGGATGGGCTATCTCATCCATCACTCTCTTTTTGAGTGCTTACAGAAAGTGACTTGGGGAGGAAAATATAGAAGAACAGACAGAGGCAACTGGAACAAGCTTCACCATCATGGCTGTCACCCCCCCATCATCTCCTGGGACCCTGGGCCTTTGACATTCTAATCCTGAGGGATATCATGCCAGACCATAACAGAGGTAGGGACCCAGCTAATACTGAGACCTCTACCACCTCCAGCTGAATCCCAAACAACACCTGGAATGAAACAGGACTGGATTTTACCAACAATAGCCACAACAACAGCTCCAACTCATTTCAACTAACTTCTTCTCTTTTACCCAAAAGGACAGTTGTTTCCATCTTTGATACCATCTAGGAGACTTTCAAACAAGGAGAAAAGGAGTACTTATGGCACCTTAGAGACTAAGGTGCCACAAGTACTCCTTTTCTTTTTACGAATACAGACTAACACGGCTGTTACTCTGAAACCTTTCAAACAAGGGTTATTTTCCATCTAAAACTCTCTCCAGCTAAAGAGAAGAACAAGAAGAAATAGTGTTCAAATGACTTAACTTACTTAACACTTTACACTTTACATTTCATTACTTAACACTTTACATTTCAAATGTTTTAACTGTTTTTCCTTCCTTTCTTCGTCTTTAATAAAAGGTTAAAAAGGTTTTTAATGGTGTGTTTGCCATAGTAATGAGCAGGCTGAGGTCTCTGTATACCAAACCCCGTGCCTTGTTTACAACTGTTTAATGTTGGACAGTGACTGGGTTACACTAACACCTTTGGCCCATATATTCCATCTCAATTAATCCAACAGGTGCCTAAATACCTTTGAGGAGCTGAGCCTAAGTGATGTAGGTGCACAAGTCCCACTGATTTTCAGTGGGAGTTGTGCTAAGTGAATTAGGTGCTTTTGAAAATGTTACTCAAGATCTGTTTATAGATGGAAAGCAGGTGATGAACAAATTGTTCACTCAGAATCATGCAATCATTTCTATCATCCACACATAGATACCACATTATTCCTATAATTATCCCCATTATCTAGTTGAACTGTGAGTGATGGGAGAAGGAGAACAGTCAGAAGAAGATAAAGAGCCTATATTTGAACATTGTGTGCTTGACAAATTAACTGTGCATCCAGAGCTCCTTTCATCTTCACTGGAAGGAAGAACATTTTAGAACTCTGTGATCTTCCTGGCAGGCATCACAGGAAGATAGCATCGGAGACAGTCATACTATCTCAGTAATGCTAGAAAGAGCCAGTGCATTAGCCTACTTGGATATCAGTCCTTTTTAAACAAAGACATCTCATAATTAGCACTTAGCTATTTCCTCACTATCTCCTGTATTTTGAAGATGTTAATATACTGTTTATACTGATCAAAATGGGTTACTGTCCTTTATGTTATTCTGAGTGTTCACTGTGTATAGCAGTGATTCCCAGTCACCACTGGTTAGTCCATGTCTACACTACGGGTTAAGTCAGCACTGCTGTGATCGATGCAATGGTGTCAATTTAGCGGGTCTGATGAAGACATGCTAAATCCATGGGAGAGCATCTCCCATTAACATAGCGCGGTGTAGACACTGCTGTAAGTCGACGTAAGTTGTCCACTTCAATTACGTAATTTACATAACCGAAGTAGCGTAACTTAGATCGACTTACAGCGTTACCGTGGGCCAGCCCAGAGTGCCCAGTTCTGTAACTGTTACTTACATGAAGTAGTACTTACTAGTTGGAGTAGTTGTTTTGAATGTAGAGGGCCAAAGTCAGAATTGATGCATAAGGTGGACCTCAGATTTACCTAGACCTTCTTTAGACCTCTACTAATATGTAAGAGATGTTAAGTGCGTCTCATATACAAACATGAACACAGGATGTAAGTCAAACCATAGTGTTCTGAGAGACTGTTCACATCTGCACCTGAATTAGATTTAGGATAGATGTCAGGATTCACAACCAAGGTAGAATCATGCCTAAAGTTCATGTTCAGATTGAATATAGTAAAAATTTCAGAAGTCTAGGCCCAAGAGGACAGAATTTCTGTAAGATCAGTTGATCCCATGAGATTTCCACTATCCTTAAAGTTCTCATGAGGCTTCTTGAATCTCACAAGAGAGGCTGTTCATGAGGGATTTCAGCTGCTTTCAAGTCATATCCAGATGCCAGGTTTCTAACTTGGAGCCTGAATGATAGGGATAGAATTGTATCTGGGCACTTAAATGCAAATCCCCACAAAATTTGAAAGGATTTTGGTTGGAGGTTCCGTTTTGGCTCTTCTCTAGTGAGAATGTAAGTATTCATATTAAAGATCATAGGCCGGACCCTGCAGTCTGGGTGAGACTCAGTGCAAGACCCAAGGAAGTGGGGCAAAGGTGACTTAAAGACTTTCAACTTCCACTGAATTTCATTGGGATTTGAGTGCCCAACTTCCTTTGGCTTATTGAAAATCCCAGATTGTGTCTTTATTTTTAGATATTGCAATAAGTCAGTGGCCACATAAGGCTTCGTGGTTGTCACTGTGCAGCGCTCCTCGTCCAGTTGGAACTTCATGGCTACAGAGAGGATAAAACTCAATTCCTTCTGCCTCTAAAACACAGGCCAACGATAGCTGAACTAAAGAAGAATCTCCATGAGTGCTTAGCACTGAAAGGTGTATGAAATAAAAGGACAAGAAGTTCTGATTAGACCTGGCCCAAAAATGGAATTTCTGTCCTGGGAAAAATTTTGGTCTTTGGAAAAAAAATTGTCCTGATTTACGACAAAAGGATAAAACTTCAATATTGCTTTGTGGGTCAGAAATTCTGAAAAGAAAATCCACTTTGAGAGAACTGAAATGTAATTTTTCAGCTTATCAGCCATCTACCAGGATGGCTCTTTTCAATTTCACTTTCTGGCATAGGGCAGCGGCACAATAATTTCCAAAATTATTTTGAAAACTTGAAATTTTCAATTTTGCAAAAAGAATATGGTCCCTCTGAAAAATCATTTCAACAAAAAAATTCCCACCAGCTCGCACTCTGATTCCATGTAGCTTGTGGCACACACTACTATTAAAAGGATTATTAATGAAACAAAGTGAACTCCCATGGTATCTATTTAGTTCACCTAAATTTCCTTTCCTTTCCTTTCCTTTTTTTTTTTTTAAAAATGAAGCAACAACCAAACCTAGTATGAACTAGGGAAGAAATTAGCTAGTGAGCAACACTAATTGTGATATTAGCTTTTTTCTTTAACCTCCAGAATGCCCATCACTGTATTTTTATGCTTCCAGCTTAGAACATCTCAGAGAATGAAAGTATAGCCTTCATTCATGACATGTGCTTTTCCAGGTTTCCCTTGAGTGGCTTGGCACCATACAGCAATTAGTGCTGCTTGGTTAATTTGCTTATCAGTACTTCAAGCCCTTGAGGAGTTGAATTAAGTCTCCTGAACTTGGCTGGCAAGGACAAGGACTCTTAAGAGGGAGGACGCTGGGTTCCTGTGAGTAACAGCAATAGTAGATGAGCAACCGCTTTGATCAGAAGCTTGAGCAGTCAAAACACCCGCAATGCTAGATTGGGCTTTGGAAGGCTTCCCATATTTTTTAACTTAAGGGGAAACAAAAGTTTTCAGGGTCCTATGCAGTATAGCCTGCACTACACTTTTGCTGGTATTTACAGGATGAAGTGCATTTTTGCTTTGACAGCTTAACTTCCTACTGTATTTTTCCTACAGCCTGTGTGAGCTGCCCTCATCACTTCCCCCTCCTCATTCAGTGTTCACCAGTATTCTCTCTTTAGAATGCAGGACAGGACAAAGATTCTGATGGGCCAAGAGTTAATATAGACAGTGAGTGAACCCAAAAGATTTTCCCACACAGTGGATTGTGTATGTGTAGGGACATGTGATTTTGCATGTTTCTGAGGAGACATTGGGCCAGATTCTCAGCTGGTGCAAAAGTGGTATTACTGCACTAATCTCAATAGAGTGACACTGATTTATATCAACAGAGGTTCTGGCCCAGTGCCCTGCCCACTGCTTTCAGATTCACCGGCAACAGCCCCCTTGATGGCTGTCTTTAATCACCCTCCCATTCCCCACATATGTACCAGATGCAAAACTATCTGGGCCCCACATAACTCCCGTCCTCTAGCATGTCTGCACTTTGTACTAGGCCCCTGATCAAATAAGCCATCTTCGAAAACATGGAGTCTTTTTTCCTAAGGACTCCTGAGTTAGAGTATTTTTCAATTCAGTGACAGGGGGTTTGTTAATTGAAAAGGACTATTTTTAGTTTACCAGCTTAATCTATGCAACACTACAGTTGGAAAAAAACAAGTTATCTCCGAACATAGAGTGATGTGTTTTTTAAGGACTAAAATGTCAAAATATTAACATCCTTTTTTTTGGCTCATGTAAACCTTTATTTTGGGAAATGTGCTTTTGCTGCGAATGACAGGCAAACAGGGTTAGCTCACTGTGTATATTTTCTACAGCAAAAAGGTGTTTGGGACGAGGTTCTTATCTCCTGGCCAAACCCAACTATCAATAATGACAAGAGAGCTGGAAAACAGCTACATACAGGCCCCTGCTTTAAAGGGAAATCCAGAAGAACTGCAGCCCATTTATTAAATGGAAAGAATGGAGGTCTCTGCTTAAAACATCGTGATTATTTGAAACGTCTTCATCTAGAAAATAGGAAAAATATACAGTACTGTTTGTTCTCATGTGTCAATAACTAGGGATGGCAGACTTGTTTAGAAAAAATTAGAACCCTCCACATCTCATATCCCCAGCCTCCGTCAATTTCTACAAGCCCAATCTTTGCAAGGTTAAATTGGCCCCAGTTCAAGAAAGTACTTAAGCACGTACCTAACTCGAAGCATGTGCATAGTTCCTTTGACATCAGACGAAGTATTCATGTACTATAAGTAAGGCCCATGCTTGAGCACCTTGCTAAATTGGAGCCATCATCATCATCATTATTATTATAATGCAACCATGTTCCTCCCCCGCCTCCATCTTTGCACTTTTGTTTTCTGTTCATTGGGACCAGAAGCACCAAATTACCATCAGAAGGATGCTGCTGTGAGTGTCTAGTTTGGACTGTGAACCCGAGGGGGCAGTAGCTGTGTTTTAGGGTATGTCTCCTCTTGGAGCTGGGGCTGGGATTCCCAGCTCGAGAAGACCTACTGGCACTAGCTCTCAACAAGCTAGCACACTAACAATGGAACATAGCCACGGCAACACAGGCTGCGGGATGGGTTAGCCCCCCCAAGGACATACCCATAAATCATAGGCATGCATGTGGGGCAGCTACCCCATCCTGCTGCTTGCCCTGCCACAGCGACATTCTAATTTTAGCCCACTGGCTGGATCAGTGCTAGCATGAATATTTCTCCTGGAGCTGGGAATCACACCTCCAGCTCCAAGTGGAGACATACCCTTACTCTCCATATTTAGCAGCACGAGGCTCTTGTGTGGTGCTCAGTAAATAATAAATGTACTTTAACTGTACTTTTGTCAGGGACCAGTTGCAGATGCAGCTCAGTGTTAGGTATTCGAAGTGCTTGGATAGTTCAGATAATCTTGGGACAACTGGGGTGAAATCCTGGCCCTGTTGAAGTCAATGGCTCAAGAGGGCCAGGATTTCACCCTTGAACTTCTGGGATGGAACATGATGCATGGATGGAACTGGAAACTAGAAGCTCCCAGCTCTTGTCACAGGCATCAGGCTAGACAGGTAGGGCATCATTTTCAGAACAGCAGTGTCCCATTGGTGGGCGCCAATTGCATATGCGAAATTTGTGCCTGAAAGTCAACTGTAGGTAAAAATCTAAGAACTGGCTTCCCTAGCTACTTCATTATGTCACAAATCAGGCAGAGGTGCAAGTACTCTTTTGCACCTGCAATTCACTTTGGATCTGAGCATGCAAGCCTGAGTTTGAGTAGTCACCAATATAGGCAAGGTTTGCACAGTCATGACCTTTGTGTGCACAAAAACAAGCACGTGCATTTTGCAGATGCACATTGTTCTGGCCAGAAAGGAGTGGCAAATATATCCCTTAATCTCTCTTTGCCTTCAGCAACCCCATTTGAGAAAAAGGGGTAATCCATCATGTGAATGGGTGTTGTGAGGCTAAATTCATTACCATACATAAAATGCATATGGAATCCTCATATGGGAGGCTTTACAGAAGTGCAAAGCAATGCTGTTATCCTGACCTTTGAGGTTCACCACCAGTATTGGCAAAGCAGTAATGGTCAGAGCTATTCTGCATTACAGTCAGGCAACACATTTGGTTCTGGAGATGTGGGGAGAGGTGCTGAGATGTTTAGACAGGAGTTTTCAAAACCAGCCTTCTCTTTGGTAGGATTTAGGAACAACCATCAGCTATTAGCTACTCCTCCAACCCTTGGTGCATATGACCAAATACTTGAAGGTATTTTTGGATTTCCCGGAATGATTTCAATGAAAGTGGTAATTACAGAAATGATACAGCTTCCAGTCAACAATTTCCCACAAGATGAGAGCACCAGACAATCCTTGCCCACAAGTAACAGAAATTTGAGAGAAACTAAAGGGTTCATTACAAAGAAAAAAGAAGAAAACAACTCAAAAACCAACCCTATAGTAACATTATTATTAAAAATATATATTTCCTTATGAACCCCTCCCCCCCCCCCCAAAACAACAACCCACTTTAGGCTTCAGTCTTTTTTTTTCTTGCCCCAATTGCAATTAATTCCAAACCATGAAATAGATCATGCAATAACATTAAATTGATGTGGGTGTTACTGGTTCTTCAAAGGCTGTAATTTTATCTTGGTCCACTTGCTGAGTTTTAAGCAGACTTTGAAGATCTATTAGAGAAAATAGGCTGATATTATTGAGGCATTAGGCTTTCCTCATGGTTTTGCTTTTTATTAGAAAAGCAACATTTCTGGGTGATATGTCACTCTCTGAGAGTTTTGGATATGGTCACGTTTTCAAAAATTTCATGAAACTCTTTTTTTGCTGTTTTGCTACCAATTTATACCAATTTAATTGTCTGCATTTTTTTTATCATTTCTGGTCACTACATATGTGCAAAGTAATATGAGTCATTAGGGATGAAATTCACTCCTATGAAGATCATCTTCTCTGCTTAAGACAAGCAAGGCGTGTGTTTTTTTAAGATACAAAAACTATTCCATGGCCAATATTTTCAGATACTTTCCATGTGAGAGAATTTGCCCATTTTTGAGAATGACTGAGCAATAAGCCATGGGGTTAAACATTAACGACTGATGCAGAAGGCATTTCCTGGTTGTAAATGACCTGAGAGCCCCAAACCCTCCCCCATTTGGTCATTAGCTTCCAGGAAATGCCTTCCCTGGAAATTGTTATTGCTATTGTGCACCATGTGAAAGCAATAAATTAAGGAAATATAATGTAATTGCCATTTTTCCCTGTGCCTGCTGAATATCAAGCTTGATGTGGTGGTTGCTGCAGTATTTTGTTTATTACAATACCGGTCTTTCCCTAGAAGTTAATGACCAATATAGGAATAAGCAATGCTTCATTACCAGCATTCTGATAGAGAACTGGCAATGTTATGTCACATCGTTAGGAATAGTGCAGAGGTGTCATTATACAACCTTATGAAATACCAACAGATGTGCTCGCTTTACATTGCCTGTATTAAAGGTAACCACATAGAAACATAGAATATCAGAGTTGGAAGGGACCTCAGGAGGTCATCTAGTCCAACCCCCTGCTTAAAGCAGGACCAGTCCCCAATGGTTGCCCGAGATCCCTAAATGGCCCCCTCACAGATTGAACTCACAACCCTGGGTTTAGCAGGCCAATGCTCAAACCACTGAGCTATCCCTTCCCCCCATGTCTTATGCTTCAGAGCACCAGGTGATCACCACAGGGTCAGGAAGAGAAATGCATGCCCAATATACAGCATTGTATAATTAGACCCTAATCGAGCAAAGCAGTTAAGCAAATGTGTAACTCTAGAGACATGCGTAATCCCTTTGATTTCTATGGCACGCTTCATACACTTAAGGCTATGCACGTGCTTAGGTGCTTCACTGGATCAGGGCCTTATGTGGGTACAGTATAGGATTTTTTCAGTTTTCTCTGATGCATCATGGCCCCTGCTAGACCAATGGCCTGATCTGGTAAGAGAAATTCTGTGTTCCTAATGATTGGTGTTGTGAAAAATTCTCTTTAAAAGCACTTTTGTTTGTTCTTTTCACTCATGTACCCCCCAAATCGTGTGCAGAGCTAGGGACAAATTACATGCCTTGGATTTCTCTGATCCAAATCACTGTTGATAAAAATAATTTCTAAAAAAGACAGAAATAACGTTGGGCCTAACAACTTGGTTTGCTGCGTTTCTGATTCCAACCTACTGTATGAAATGGTAAAGAAGTGAGATAGCAAATGCTGAAAATTACTAATGGGAAGGGAATCAGCAGGTCTGCCATACTGGAAAACTCTGCATTGGTAATCTCGAAGTACCTACAAACACCAGCTCACGGCATACTTCTCACAAATAGCCTCTGATGAAGTCATGTACCCAGGGCCATGCAGCAGATCTGTTGACGAGCTGGGAATAGACTCTAGACTTCCAAACGCTTTAATTAAGGGTATGCTACACTGCAATTACAAACCCGTGCCAGCCATGGGTGACTAATGGCAGTGTAGACATACCTTAAATCACCAGTTTTTCCTTCTAGTACATAAGCCATGACCTAAGTACAGGGCTGTGTCTGAGCTACACTCCATACAACTTGGGTGTGTGCATGGGAGAGGTGGACCAAGGTGGTGTTACACTAACCTCATATCCCTCGACGCATGGGCTGGATCCAGCCTGTTCCCTGGTGTACGTCAGAATACAGCTTTAGCATATGCCCAGCTGCATATAGTACCAAAGAGGCAGTGATTAGTGGGCCCCCAGCCACACCTTTTCCCCTCAGACACAGCCCTGATGTAAAAGCCAATATGGTGATTCTATACTGTTGTATGGGAGGCAGTGTGGCCTGGTGGAGAGAGTACTAGGACTAAGGAGACCTTGGTTCTGTTCCTAGGTTGGCCATTGATCTGAGTAAGGCTAGTTACTTTCCCCTCTTTGTACCTCCCTTTTCCCATCTATAAAATTAGTACAATGATCCTAGCCTCCTTGGTAAAGCATGTTGAGATCTCTGGGTGAAGAACTAGGTATTATTATTGCAACAACTGCAGATTTCCTCACACGGACGGAATCCTCCAGTGGCCAATTAAGCCAGCATTATGGCTGCTTTGCACTGTGGGAACTGCACCAAGCAACAATAGTGGGGGCTGGGATTGAGCCCTATATGTTCAAAGCACTTCACAAATATTACTTAATGAATCCCCTCAGCAGCAGGTAGGTAAAATTAGAGCCTGAAGCACTATAGCAACCTTTGGAATGTTATCTACTACATTTTCTAGCTGCCTGATGCCCTCGTGTTAGGCAGCCTTTTTACAAAATGAACTCTCTCGTTAGGCAGCTGACCTTATTTTGCACATTTTTGACTAGCAAAGATTTTTCTATTGACTCCCACAGCAAATCCAGGTTTGTCAGGCTAACATTCAGACCTCAGGCTTCAACAAACTGAAGAAGAGACACGATTTACAGGTGTCTTCATGAAAGTGATAGAGCTGCTTTTACATTAGAGAGACAAGGTGGATGTGGTAGTATCTTTTATTGGACCAGCTTCTGTTGGTGAGCGAGTCAAGCTCAAAAGCTTGTCTCTCTTACTAACAGAAGTTGGCCCAATACAAGATATCACCTCACCCACCTTCGTTCTCTAATATCCTGAGACCAACACAGCTACAACAATACTGGATACTGCTTCCATGTTCTCATTCACTGGATTAACAGGGTCACACAAGTTCCACAGAGTCCAAGTTTCTCAGCTTCTCAGGCTCTGGTTCTGGCAGCATCAGCTCAATATCCCTGAGGATGGAACAAAGGGATCTGCTGGCCAAGATTTCAATGTGGCAGAATTCCTCTGAGTGGAACTCTTATGTTACTCAACAATACACATTCCAGAAGGGTGGGTGATACAGCTTTTCCCATCTTTGTTCTGCTTTAACTGATAAGGACCAAGAGAAACAATTTGTGTTATTTAAAGCAATTTTTTTCCACATGATACCGGAATGAAAGACTTTCTAGATTTCTTTTTACCTTCCCTTCATGCTTAAGGAAACTAGATTTTTTTTGTGGGTGTGGGTGTGAGTACTTCCTTACTGCCTAAAGCTATAGGTAACTTTGACAATTACCTTCCATACATGACTCATTTGTAATGACTCTATTTTGCTCTAAGTAACAAGATGGTTAGATTGTCACTGGCCAAGAGGGTGGCGAGCAAAGTCTAGCTAAGGCACCAATGTGACCTCCATTGCTGCAATATCTGAGTGTCACACTTTGTAATGTATTTACCCTCAAAACACCCCTGTGCGGTAGGGCAGTGCTATTATCCCCATTTCACAGATGGGGAATTGACACACAGAAAGACTAAGAGTATGTCTAAGCTGGAGCAGGAGGTGTAATTTCTAGCATGAGTAGACATACCCGTGCTAGCTTTGATTGAACTATTGCACTAAAAATAGCAACGTAACTGTAGTGGCAGAGGCTAGTTGCCCTAAGTACAATCCCATCGGAAACCCAAGGTGGCTAGTGCATCCTGCTGCCCTGGCTACACTGCCATTTTTAGCATACTTGGGTATGTCTAGCCCCTCTGGAAATTACACCTCTAGTATAGACATACCCTAAGTGATTTACACAATGTCCCATAGGAAGTATATGGTGGAAGAAGGAATAGAACTTGGTCTCCTGAGTCCATGGCTAATGCCCTAAACGCTGGACCATCTTCCCTCTCATAAAAGGCATCTCCTTGGATCCTTATAAAAGGGTCGGTCACAGTTGCAATCCCTGGATTCCCCTGAGCAAAGGGACTGCTCCCTCTTAGTGGCCCTGGGACAATAACCACAGAGGGAGTGGGAAGCAGCAGGACTATGCTAGCCACAGACTAGATGTGTGCGGTGTACCAAGCTAAGGGACAGTGCAACAGGTTCTCTGGAGCTCACTGAGGGACATAGAAATAGATGTTCCCAATCTACCTTCTCTAGACCATTCATTATTTTAAATGCTTTTATCATGTCCCCTTTCGCTGACCTCTCTGTAAAGCACAGGCCCAAACTTTCCCCTCTCTCTTCACATGAGACTTTTCCCATCCCCTAGCCACACAGGTTGCTCTTATCTCAGTCACCTCTATTTCTGCTATCTCCTCTTGGAGATGGGGTGACCAGTAGCACACACAGTACTCCAGGTCAGGGAGTACCATTGATTAGTATAATGACCTTATAATATGTTCTATACTATTTTCCTCTGCCCTATTTCGCACGCATCCCAACATTTGTTTCCTTTTTTTTTTCACTAGGAGGCAGAGTCCTTTCCAGAGCTCCCTTGGGGGTTATATGGGAAAGACTAGAGTCTCTCCTGAGCAATCTCAGCTCTGGAGAGGAGGCAGCTTACTTCTCCACTTTGTGGTTGGCCAGCTACCCTTGCCAGTGAGTAGGCTGGTGAAGTAGAGAGGCTGTCTCCACCTAGCTCAGGGGGAAGTATGTGGAGAGCAGAAGCTGCTGGCTGCACCAGACTCAGAACCAAATAGGGCTTATTTATGTGAGTAGGGGGTTGGCTGGAGTCTCCCTGACTCTCTTGCTCAACTCAGTAAGAAAAGGGCCAAATCTAGCCCTAGTTATGTTTTCTTTCCATACGACACCGACTGGCACCCAACTATCCATTACTTTCCTGAAAAGATTGTGTTTGGACTCTGCAAATCCAGACTTTCCTGTGACTTAATGTTCAGGCAGAAAAACCGGCAAGGCCCCCATAATCTATATAGGCCGATGAGGCAGCGGAGTCTTGCTTCAGTGAGCTGAAGACCAGCCTTCCAGAAAGTGGAGCAACAGATGAGCTGGAAGCAAGTATGCCAGTCACAAGATGACAGGAAAAAAGAGAACGATATGCCCATCTAGAAAGGAGGGTAGGTATGGCTATGCAACTGGAAAACACACCCTGGGAAACACCCAAACTTACTCCTCTTTGGAGGGGACTGTCAAAGGTGCACAACCACTGACAGTGCTGACTAGTGGTCAGGTGAGGGTTGGCAGTGTGTCTCCCGCTGGAAGCACAGTCCTGTCCTTCAGCACCCCAGCCTCAAGGGTCTTCAGTCCTTCAGTCCTTAGTCCTTTAGGGGCTTTGAGTGCTGGGCCGTTGAACAGTCACAAACTTTTCCAGCTGGCCTCTCGCCAGTGGTGAAAGCTCTTGTTGTCTTGTCCCCTTTGGGGTGGGTATGGGAGCCCAGGCTTGCTGTCTCCACTGGGCTCCAGTCCAGGGCCCAATGGTGAACAGCTACACCTAACACCATGGAGTGCTAAGCCGCTGCCCTGGTACCATTTCCTACCCCGTCTCCTTCAGCTTCCCACAGTAAATCACTCCAACCAAGTCTCTCTCACCCACACACTCCGTCCTCTGCTTCTCCTTTGTGTATTTTCACAGGTCTGTGTCGTGGGTTCCCAGGCAATGAGATCCTGGCCAGTATTTTCCCCTCAGAGCAGCCATCTGCTCCCTTCCACTGCCCTACCCTTCTTTTTACAGCCCTGACTCCATCTTGGGCAGGCTTTTCAGGTGAGTCTGGATGGGACTGCCTGGACCCAGAGCTGTTCCTTAAACCCTTGCTCTCCAGTGTGTGATTTGTACACCCCACCACAGTGACCTTATACCAGAGGTCCCCAAACTTTTGAGGGTCACACACGCACCCTGTCCGCCCCCCGCAGCTGGGGCTTGGAGCAAGGCCACAGCTCAGGGGCGGGGGACATGAACAAGGGTAAGGTGGTGAGTCTGGGGCCGCAGCTGGGGGTGGGTCTGGGGCTGGGAGTGGGGCCGGGGCTGGAGCCACAGCCAGGGGCCAAGGCTGGAGGCTGGGGCGGTGGGGCGGGGGAGTGGAGCCACAGCTCGGCTGCGGTGGAGGTCAGCAGCCAGGCCCGTGGCCAGGTGCAGCTCTGCTCCTGGCCTTGCCCCTGGCCTCGGCCCTGGGCCGAGAATGGAACTATGGTCAGTGGCCGAGGTTGGGGTGGGGATGGGTCCGAGAGCAGAGCCATGCCGAGGCTGAGTACAGGGTCAGGCATGGGGCCGGGAGTTGAGGACGCGGCTGCGGGCAGGACCGGAGCAGAGCTGGGGATGGTGAGGGGCTGGGTGTTGCTCCCTCCCTCCCCCGTGGGGGCTGGCCTGGGCCCTGCTGTGCCCCCCGCCCCAAAGGTTCCTCCATGCCCACCTACGGGGACATACCCCACAGTTTGGGGACTTCTGCCTTATACAGTAATTGAAAAATTAAACAATATATCCTCGCTGATACAAAAAGCAAGACTCGTCCCTTTGTTGTGCACCGAGAACTAGTGCACAAATGTGTTGAAAGAAAGGGGAGGGCAAACACTGAGGATTCTCAACAATTATCCCAGAGGGATGCAGAGGGGGATTTGGAGGTATCCCAGCAGGTTTCTGTGGCTTGTGGTGGGCAACCAGTTGTGGAGGAAGAATTGCCGGGGTGTCCTTGGGACCTCCATGCACTGCAGTCTTCAACAGACAGTACGTCCACAATGGATAGGGCAAATCTGGAGGACATGAACACTTCATTTGCCAATTATCCGAATCCAGCGATGAGTGATGTCTCCATGACTTAGGACTCAAGCACGTAGATCAACGTGGATACCTGTGTGGATGGCAGACTACCTCGATTCCTAGGACTTACTGTTTAAATGATCGTTCAGCTAGAACAGGGAAAGTTGTAGTGAGGAGTACAGACAGCACTCCACTAACAGATAAGATGCTGTATCTTTATCTTGAGATGTTAAACTGTTGTGTCACGTGTCATTATGTTATTGCATCTGATCTGGGAGGGTTTAGTAGGAAGTCAATTCCTGCCCCTCTGAGCTAGAGTTGGTACTGGAAGTATTTCAGTAAATCCCTGTGGTCCTATAAGTGAGTACTATGGTTTCTTTTCTCCTGACCTTGGCCTTTTTGGGGGCTTTGCCCTGTTTTCTGTACGTGACGCCTTCAACTACTGGGTACCTATATATATTAAAAAATTGCTGGGCCAAATCCTCTGCGGTTCTGTGCAAACTCATCTCCCACTGAAATCCCTGGGACTCACAGGTGTCCAGCACCTTACAGCGCCGGGCCCATCATCATTATTAATATCACAAATATGTTGAGTTTTTTCTCTGGTTTATTGCATACACCCTTCGCAATAGCCTTATTGGGGATTAACATGCCAGCAAGGTAAATGATAACACAGAACTGACACGATATTAAGTTTCCTTTTACAAAGCTGGAACATATGTTTCAATACTGTGGTCCACGTAAGTCCTAGAACATGACATGATGAAGCCATTATGGTGAATTCCTTTGTTTGAAATCAATCGTGGTTGGACGCTTTCCTTTCTCCCAAATGCTAAGATAAAGAAATCAGGATATAAACTGTTTAGGTGAACAGAGAAGGATTTCCACTGACACCAATGTATTTAAAGCCAGCTATTTGTTTTAAAAGATTTATTTCTAAGTGCTCATGAAAGATGCCAAATTAATAGTTCTAGAGGCTGAATTCTTCTGTTCACCTGGGGCCTCATCCAAAGCCCACTAACTGGTACAGATCTAATTTCAGTACTAGGGAAATTGCTTGAAACTATAGTACAGAACAGAATAATCAGACACATAGGTGAACATGATTTTGGGGGGAAGAATCAACATGGCTTTTGTAAAGGGAAATCATGCTGCACGAATTTATTAGAATTCTTTGAGGGGATCAACAAACACATGGACAAGGGTGATCCAGTGGATATAGTGTACTTGGACTTTCACAAAAGCTTTGGCAAGGTCCCTCACTAAAGGCTCTTAAGCAAAGTAGGCAGTGTTGGGATAAGAGGGAAGGTCCTTTCATGGATCAGTATTTGGTTAAAAGACAGGAAACAAAGGGCAGGAATAAATGGTCAGTTTTCACAATGGAGTGAGGTAAATAGCAGGGTCGGTACTGGGATCAGTTCTGTTCAGCATATTCAATGATCTGGAAAAAAGGGGTAAACCGTGAGGTGGTAACGTTTGCAGATGATACAAAATTACTCAAGTCCAAAGATGACTGCGAAGAGTTACCAAGGGATCTTACAAAGCTAGTTGACTGGGCAACAAAATGGCAGATGAAATTCAATAATGATAAATGCAAAGTAATGCCCATTGGAAAACATAATCCCAACTATACATACAAAATGATGGGATCTAAATTAGCTGTTACCACTCAAGAAAGAGATCTTGGAGTCATTGTGGATAGTTCTCTAAAAACATCCACTCCATGTGTAGCACTTGTCAAAAAAACAAACAGAATGTTAGGAACCATTAGGAAAGGGACAGATAATAAGACAGCGAATATCATAATGCCACTATATAAAGCTATAGTATGCCTACACCTTGAATACTGTATGAAGTCCTGGTCTCCCCATCTTAAAAAAGCTACATTAGAATTGGAAAAGTTATAGAGAAGGGCAACACAAATGATGAGGGGTATGGAACAGCTTCCACATGAAGAGAAATTAAAAACAATGGGACTGTTCAGCTTGGAAAAGAGAGGATTAAAGGGGGATATGAGAGAGGTCTATAAAATCATGACTGGTGTCGAGAAAGTGAACAGCGAAGTGTTGTTTACCCCTTCACATAACACAAGAACCAGGGGTCACCCAATGAAATTAATAGGCAGCAGATTTAAAACAAACATAAGGAAGTCCTTCTTCACACAACACACAGTCAACATGTGGAACTCATTGCCAGGGGATGTTGTGAAGGCCAAAAGTATAATTGGGTTCATAAAAGAATTAGATAAGTTCATGGAGGATAGGTCCATCAATGGCTATTAGCAAAGATGGTCAGGGATGCTACCCTGTGGTCTGGGTGTCTGTAAGCCTCTGACTGCCAGATGCTGGGATTGGATGAGAGGGGATGGATCGCTTGATAATCACCCTTGATGAACTTCCATTATGCATTTTTTCTTTGAATGACATAATGGATTTTCTCTTGTACTTTTGCAACCTTTTTATTTCATTGGTGAAAAAAATAGAATTCCCACCTCACCATAGCCACTAGCCAGTGAATTTGTCTCCCTTCTCTGTAATTTACAAGGCCCCTAATGCTAAGCACTCCTCCACTTGTGTTAGTTGACCCAAATCAAAAGGGCAAATTCAAAGGACAGCACTGCACGCTTCAAAATGCAAGACTGTAACCTTATCAATAAAACCATGAGCCAGTATAGAATCATAAAACGAGGTGATGGAGGTTAACTGCCATATTGCGGATTTGATTAATCAATCCAAGCATAAAGCACACTTAAGGAACAAAACACACCAAAAAACCCCCCCAAACAAACGGAGTCTGCAACTTTGCAAACTATTGAGCTGCTTGGAATGTGGACCTGCATCTTTGTTCTGCATGAGGTACCTGTCTGTAGAATTAAATAAAGACAAAAGAAAAAGGAAGATGGATTTGAATGCATGGAACTGCTATACCATTAAGTCAAATTCCATGCTCATCTATTTATTTATTCATTTATTTCAATGTGTGTTAGATCAGGCCAATTCTCTAGATCTAGCTGTTTATATCAAGAGCTATACTGCGTTACAGGGTTGTCAGTCAAGCGACTTTGGCTAGCACAAACTGCAGTCAAGAATTAAGAAATGGTCTGTAAATATCAGTGTTTTTCATTTTAATACAATATTTGCCATTTTTCTAAAGGGAGATTGGAAGGGAAACACAGGACATCACTTTGTTCAGAGTAGGCAATGTAAAGCCATGGAGGCAAATAATATATTGCTGTAAGAAGTGATGAGCCGCTCATACTTTTATTTTAGGATTTATACATTGTGCTTTGCTTAGAGCAGGGCAAAATTTTACTATGAGTTGAAAAGTGAATTTTGGGGATCCCCAAAACTTTTCACAAATTTGTGCCGAGTTCAGTGCATAGTTTCAGCTGAAGGAAAAGAAAAGAAAAACACATTCAAAGAAATTGAAAGGAATTGTTTTGGACATTCTGAAAGAAAATGTTTTGACTTCTCATTTTGAAATGGTGTTTCATTTCAAGTTAGCTCTAAAAAAAACACACAAAGGGGTGAAAACCGCTCAAAAACAACCTGAAATTAAACAAAAAGATGTGTGTGGGGGGGGGGAAGTTTTAGGTCGAATGAACATTTCATTTGACCCAAACCACATTCAAAATTCAGTTTCAGTTCAAACTGAATCAGTTTTTTTTTCAGATGTTTCAGTTCCATTCACAAACCAACCTTCTCCCCTCCCAGTGATTCACTCACTTGTAACTCTAGGATCCTCCTCCACATCAAAATGGGCTGTCTATTTGCTGGGCCCCCACTTCCTTGGGTGCCCACAGGGAAACCAGGGGTGACATGCTGAAATGGCCTACTGTACAAGCAATAGGAACTTGTGCATTGTGGATTCTCTTACTGCCGCACTAGAGCATAGAATAACATTATTTACTTTCTTCATTTTATTTTTATTTTATTCTTCCTTTAATGGCACTATTCCCTTCCAAAAGAAATGCTTTATGATTCATATCCGGCATCTGCAGACTCCTGGGGGCAGGCCAGGGTCATTATCTTGAATTTGATGAGTGTGTGTGCAAGGTAAACTCACTTTAAAATGCAGGGGTGGATGCACAGAGCACACACACACTGCAATTTCCCATAGCTTAAATAAGGATTTTTGAAATTAAAATAAGAAAGTAATTAATACACATGGGCATTTGCTGATCCGACTTTATATACATTTCATATGGACCTAATTTACTGTCTTGAAATTAATTAAAAGTATCAGAGAAAGAGGCTGTTTCTGATGGGGATAATACACCAATAACTCCCATAGACAGGCTCTGCAAAGACCATTTGCTGTCTGTTATACAGAAAAGAGGTTGCTAGGAGCCAGACACAGGTCAGAAAAATTATGATTAATCTTTCCCAAAGGGCCTGATTGTACTGACTGCCTGATGTACTTAGTGCATGGCAGCGTTGGACCTGAACCTCTGAGAAAAATGGTCACTCTGAGTCTGATTTGCCAGTCAAGTTGGTGGAGAAAACTCCATTGGTTTTAATGGGAAGTGGTTTTCCTATGCCCCTGACTGTGTAAGCAAGTTCACACATGTGCCATGAGAAATCAGTGTGGGTGCCGGTGTATCAGTGCATGGGCTTGCAGGGTTGGGCCCAAAGTGCCTCATTTCATCAGTCTTTTCGACACAGCCCATATATTTGATTGTTTCTTCTGTTAAAACCTCATCTCCAATCTATTATTCACTATGAAACCACCATCTTCAATGCAGCCTGTCCTCTAGTCTAAAACCTCCCTAAAGTGTCTGAGAAAGGTGGCATCCATGGGCTAGCAGAACTCTGGAACTCCAGCAAACTGCAAAGCTGGCACTTTGATTCTTCTCCTCCACATCACCGTCTGATAACATGTTGATCTATGGCCCCTGCAGTCAGCTCAGCAAAGAAGTGAGCCATTTCTAGCATCATACGCCACAAAGCCCAAAATGGGCACTTTAAATGACAAAAATACCTCATTGTAAAAATACATGAATGGGACTTCCAAATGAAGGTCTGATCCTGCTTCCAATAAAACCAGGAAGAATATTTTCCTTTGACTTCAATGGGAGCAATGTGACAAAATATTAGAAGGCAAAATTGGCAAGCACAAGGTCTATGAGCTACACACCAGCTCGGACGGAAATGCTGCTTAGGCCTGTCTCAGTGGAGTGAATTTCATGCCCGTTTTGCCATAGCCAAAGTGTAAACTAGCATATTCCTTTTCTATTTTTTTTTTAAAACACACGTTAAATAGTTCTTATTTGTCAAATGGGGAGGTAAAGGACGCAACAGGGGAGCAGTGTTGTTGTAATTGGCCTCCTGCTAAAGGAAATATTTTGTCAAGTGTTGAGTGAATTTTGGTGCTGTCCATGAGGTTGGTGTATCAGGATAGTGTGTTATTCTCCCACTCTCTTTTTTTTCAAATTTGCCAGCTTTTAGACATGGTAAATGGATTTTTTTTGCTGCCAAATAGTTCACTCTCTATGGAATTAAAAAAACAACAACCCTTTCGGCATCTCACTCCTGGCAAAGGCACAGTATGGTTTTCAACCTTTTTATCTGGGAGCCTGCTAATTTTTTGGAATGGTCTTCCTTATTCTTCTTGTAAATGGTGCATTGATACCCAAAATAAACACAGAAAGAGGCCAAGTAAAGAATAAGATTCATCTACTCAAATGAAGGGTCCAAAAATGGAATTCTCCAAAAACTACTGTAAGTGCTATAAGATTTCAGGCTGCAAACTCATCCAAAGTTAACAGTTAACATAACATTCAGTTCTTAAACACCAAGAGGATAAAAAGAGCAGTTTCAAACTGACAAAATATTTATTTACTGCAAAATGATGGTCTTGTGGTTAAGGTACTGGAGTGGGACTTGGACGCCTTGATTTAATACTCACCACTAATTTCTGGTGTGACCATGGGCAAGTCATTTCATCTTGCGGTGTCTCAGTTATGCATCTGTGAAATAGTTTTAATAATACTTCCTATGTCTGACTTTTTTCTTTAAATTGTAAATTCTTTGGAGCAGGTACTGGCTGTTAACTACGTGTATGTACAGTGCCTAGCACAATGGAGCCCGGATCTTGGTTTGGGCCTGTCAAGGTTCCTTCCCCACTCTGAACTCTAGGATACAGATGTGGGGACCTGCATGAAAGACCCCCTAAGCTTATTCTTACCAGCTTAGATTAAAAACTTCCTCAAGGTACAAGCTTTGCCTTGTCCTTGAACCCTATGCTGCCACCACCACGGGTATTAAACAAAGAACAGGGAAAGAACCCACTTGGAGACGTCTTCCCCCACAAAATATCCCCCCAAGCCCTACACTCCCTTTCCTGGGGAAGGCTTGATAAAAATCCTCACCAATTTGCACAGGTGAACACAGACCCAAACCCTTGGATCTTAAGAACAATGAAAAATAAATCAGGTTCTTAAAAGAAGAATTTTAATTAAAGAAAAAGTAAAAGAATCACCTCTGTAAAATCAGGATGGTAAATACCTTACAGGGTAACCAGATTCAAATCACAGAGAATCCCTCTAGGCAAAACCTTAAGTTACAAAAAGACACAAAAACAGGAATATACCTTCCATTCCGCACAGCTATTTTACCAGCCATTAAACAAAAGAAAATCTAATGCATTTCTAGCTAGATTGCTTACTAACTTTTTACAGGAGTTCTGAAGAGCATTCCTGATCTGTTCCCAGCAAAAGCATCACACAGATAGACAGAGCCTTTGTCCCCCCCCCCCCCCCCCCGCCACCCCCCATCCAGCTTTGAAAGTATCTTGTCTCCTCATTGGTCATTTTGGTCAGGTGCCAGTGAGGTTATCTTAGCTTCTTAACCCTTTACAGGTGAAAGGGTTTTGCCTCTGGCCAGGAGGGATTTTATAGTTCTGTATACAGAAAGGTGGTTACCCTTCCCTTTATATTTATGACAGGGCCTTTAGAAGGGTTGGTCAAAAATTCTGTTGAAACTGTTTTTCCTTAGAAAATTGGGTTTTAGGTGACACAATATTTTTTGCAAAAAGTATTTGCTTTACATGGAAACTTTTGATTTTTTGTCAAAAAAGGAATGTCTGAAAACTGACATTTTTTTGGCCAAAACCCAAATTATTTCCCCTCAGCTATGCTGTCATGGTGCCTCATGAGAGTTATAATTTGGTTTCCTCATGTTCCCATTATCCTCTATGAGCCAGGATCCCCAGCCAGACTACATCTTCCAGGATGTACCACAGCCAGGGACTCCCATGCTGTACTGACACCGCACACCAAAAAGGGAGACCATTGTGCATTATGGCAGAGGTAGTCTAACCAGGGAGTCCAGCCTGCTTGGGAGAATGGAAGCATGAGGCAACGCAGCGACATTGTAGACTCCAAATATTTTTGTTCTCAGCCAAAAGATTTCATTTTTCAATTTTTCACCGAAAAGTCAATGTCTTCTGTGGAAAAAAACGAAAAACAAAAACACTTTCCAGCATTAGGCATAGCTGTAATACAAATAAATAATTAATAAAAGCAGACTGTTCAAATTATAAGCCATAAAAACACTGTATCTAAATGATATCTGAGTGATATGCATAAAATGTAACAGACATCTGCTGGTACCCATTGTAAAACTCCTATTAAAGAATAATTGTATCATATTTATCTGTTGATATTGATTTATCTCAGTAGCTATGCTAGAGAAATACAAATGTCTTACTTTATTGTAACATTAAGAGCATTAATTTAGCAACACAGGGACATGGAACATAGGACTGGAAGTGTCCTCCTGGCTCATCAAGTCATAGTAACGTTAATTCAACCATGTTTCATATACTGTAGATATAATGATATTCAGTAAACATGAACATATCCATAGATCTTTTAAAAAACAAAGGCATAGAAAATACTATATATCTGCATCATATAATTTTACTAGGATAACCATGGGGGAAATCCTGGCCCTATTGAAGTCAATTGCAAAACTCCCATTGACTTCAATGGAACCAGAATTCAACCCCTAACTCTTTTTCATTTTCTGACTTTTAAGTATTTAAGTTGGTAAACAATCTTATTAATATAAGTTTTTATATTTTAATTTCCCTGTTGCTTCAAGAAAGAAAAACCCAGCATGAATAATACCACCACCTTGCAATTGTGTAGCCCTTTTCATCTATAGATTTCTGTACTAGCTTCCGGCCTGATCTTTTGTGTATTCCGCCTGGGCTTGAAGCTGTCTTAAGTGCATAGGTCCTATCTCTGTTTTAGAGATAGTGGTTGGCTAATTGCATTATCTTAAGTGTATTTTGGCAGTGTTGGAGGCTGGATAACTGCAGGCTCCTATGCAATATGTAGATTTGTACTACCAAGCATGAGATTTACCTGGGTATAATTGTTTTTTTGTTTTGTTTTTATTTTATTTGCCTGAGGTCACTTTAATTTATGTGAAAAAACAAACAGCAAAATTTACTGGGTATATGCATCCCCAGTGTTCTAAGCCAGCACTAAATAAAGAACCTAATGAACTATTGGGGATTGGTCCTGCTTTAAGCAGGGGGTTGGACTAGATGATCTCCTGAGGTCCCTTCCAACCCTGATATTCTATGATTCTATGATTCAATTCCATAGTGCATGCATAATCAAATTCACATGATCATAACTTCAAAACTATCAGCCCAATTTCCTTGAAGCTTGGCCTATTCATTACATGAGATCTATAACACAAGTCAAGTTTGAATAAACTTGGTTCAGCCATTATTGACTTATGCATGAGCAACATTTTGATTGGGACCTGTGTGGACATACATTTTTTGACAAAGCTATAACTCAAAAATGACGAAATGGAGTTTATTAAAATATCCCCGCAGAGAGTTCATCTCTGTGCTGAAACCAAGCATGGAAATTTTAGCCTCCAGAGACCTGGTTTGAGGATGTTTACATGGTATCTTAGCACAGTTATACTAGATGTTGCATCTTAACCTCAACTATAGTAGTTGGGCCAGCTCCCATTGTAACCCAGAGAAGGCTCATTAAACTTGAGTCTTCAGTGCAATATTTGGGGCCTGTGCAGGAAATTTACGTTACCAGGAGCAATAAGGATTTTACATACCTACTTGCTCATCCCCATCACTAACCTGTTCTTACAAAGCCAGTTGGACCACAACCAGAAAGACAGAGACAAATTCAAATCCCACCTTCCTTTCAGGTGGTGGGGGAACTAGACCAGAATTTTTCCCCCAACACGCTGTCTGGAGTGGTTCACAACCATGAGTACCAACCTCAGGGCAAACACCCCAAAGTGGTGGTATGGTCTATAATTTGATTTCACCAACTCAGTAACAAATGTGAACTCCTGAAACACCATTACAGTGTTACTGTGGAGTCACAGACAGTCCCCTTGGGCATTACAGTCTATCTTGCCACCCAGGCAAGTTGGACTTAGTGACAGTTGGTTGCCATACTCCAAAGATCACAAAAGATTCAGGTTGTTTCCAGTCCCAAGAGACCAGTCACTTACAGCAGATCAGTTACTACCTCAGATCTCACACCAAAGACAACGCTTGTAGTCAATCCTACAGTAAACTAGCTGAGGATTTATTAACTAGGAAAAGAGAGTGTTATTTGCAAGTTAAAGCTGGCAAACATACACACACAAATGAGTTACAGTCCATGATTCCAAAAAGTGACAGAGTTATAGAACTTTTAGAGCTAATCCAGGTTGACCCTGGCGAGGGTGGTGTCTCTGCCTCTGTTTCATAGCTCCAGCCCTTTGAGAGTCGAAACAGCAAAGGAGATGAAAAATTATCTTGTTCACTATCTTGATTTCCTTCTTCCAGAATTGAAGCTGATGGGACAATCCTGTTTGGAAATAGACTGTACAGGGGCAATTAGCAAAGTCTTTGTACTGTGAGGTCCCACAATGTCCCGTTTGGTTTTGATAGTCTTTCCTGATGAACACGAGACAATCTCGTCGGACAGGCTGACAGTTTCAGGGCAAAAATTATTTACAGCTATAAAGCAAAAACTTAAATATTACCTTATAGCATGTGATAAAGATATTATACGTGAGATTAATGCATGCAACAATTTACAAGTGTTTCATAGAGTCTAAACTCTAAACACATTGTTATAAGTTCAGTACCCATCTTAACCATACTGACACACAGGTGAAACAGACTGGTTTCTAGCAAAGAATTTTTCAGGGCGTGGCTGAGCCCTAAAGTCTTGGCAAGAGTCGGCACCTGATTTACTGCATCACACCCCTATCTCAGGGGAGTACCCTAACCATTGGGCTAAAAGTTAAGAGGGAAGTCCACTTCATCCTCCTGCCCCCGAGGTTCTTACAAAAGTGGCATAACGGCCTAACTCCAAAGAGGGTTCCTGGCTGTGAGCTGCCAGCAGAGATAGGTGCCTCTCTCTGTGAGAGGGGTGGGGTTTAGCACACACCCTTCTCATTGGTATCTCCACAGGCCAGCTTTGGTAACTTTCAGCCTGGCATGATGGCATTTGTAAATCACTGTATAAGGTGTCTCTCTCTCCCTATGCATTGTATAGGAGCTTGGGCACCTAACTCAGGCTTTGTGAATTGCAGTAATTTTCCGGGTGTCTAAAAGTTAAGCACTGTGACACGGAGCATCACACCACCTAACTAGCTTTGTTCATCCAGGCCTAAATGAGTTGCTCAAGATCACATAGGAAGTCCATAGCGGAGCTGGAACCGAACTCAAATCTGCTATGGACTTGGCTACATTACAGAGCTTTCGCCAGTATCTCTATGCAAGAATAGCTGCACAGTCAGAACCCTGAGGCGGAGATGCAGCAAAAGCTTACCATAGCTACACCACCTCCCTGAATGACATCAGCTAAGCTGACAAAAGCACTCTTCTGTTGGCATAGTTGAGTCTACATGGGGTTTTTCCCAACATACCCAATGTTGGCTAAGGGGTGTGATATTTTTCACACTCTTAGCCTGCATAGCTATGCTGGCAAAACTTTGTAGTGTAGACAAAGCCTAAATCACAATTTAAAGCCTTAACCCCAAATCCATCATCCCTCACTGCCTCATTAGAGTTGGCTTTGCAGGCCTGCCCCAGATTTTTGTTTGTGAGCTCCTCAATTTGCAGCACCATACTACCATCACTGACAGCAAATCTCTTGGGAAGGAGATGGCCTGTTTTGGCAGGAACCAGACAAGTAAAAAATTACAAAAAGCAAACCAAAGGGATATCCCCAGGGTTCCAAGGACTCTCCTTGGGAGAAAACAAACAACCTTCCTGCCGGTTGTTGACCTGACCCACCTTTACTTGTCCTGACTGATCTCTCTGCACTCACGCAAACTCTGGAATATGCTCACACTCTAATTTTTAATATGTAGCCATTTGTTTATAATAGGCACTGATGAAAGCTGGCTGTTGCTCTTATTTTTCCCTCTCTATGAACTGGAGTGATGACAACAAAACTTCTAGTAAATTATACTATAGGGAGTCAGTTCCAAATTAGCTTTGAAGTCAGATTTTTTTAAGGGGGAGGATGGTTACAAAACACAACCAGGAAGATTTAAGTAATACTTATATTTCATAACTGTAGTTTATCCAGCTTAATATGTCTTTTTCCATGAGTCTGTTTTGATACAGTGAGTTTTATCCGTCAGATTGGCAGAGAGAGAGAGACTTCTCTTTAGCCACAGGACAGGTATAACACAGCCAGTAGCAATATGGGCTTCCCCACATTGCTCTTGCCAGAGTGCCTCCACTCTGAACTGAAGCAACCATCTCTAGGGATGAGAGGATAGTTTCCAGGCTCCCTTATTCAGTGGCCTCTTGCTGAGTCTGCCAAGATTGTATGTTTACCAACTAAAATAAGCCAACATATTTTCATTATAGCTCTTACTACTGTGAATCAAAAACATTTCCATATGGTCACAGCCTTGCTACAGTTCTTTATGGGCCTGATCCAAAGCCCAATGGAGTAAATGGAGACACTCCTAATAACTTCAGTGAGCTCTGGCCCTTATATATGTATAAGTCAGGCTCAGAAAAGATATATTTCTGATCAATTATCACAAGGCTTCCAGTAAATATATCATTACCCCCTTGCCCACAACCCAATAATCAATTGCCTCACCATCTGGAAACCATTGTATGGTGGTGAGATCTCATAAGCACCAGAGGCCTACTACACATCTAGGCATTCATCCTATGGGTCTTTGTGCAGTACGCAGCCAGGCAGTACGTGCTTTCCAGTGCAACAGTGGCAAGAGGAAGGTAGATTTAGCACTAGACGTAATTCTTTACACTGAGAGGTTGTAAGTGTCAAGCCCCTTCCTGGCCTGATGTCTTACTTCAAAGTGATCAGCATAAAGAACCATCCAGGATCCTTAATCCCCAAATGAGCCACCCCTGCATTTACCTGGATCAAACCATAGAATGCTGGCGTTTTCCAATCTGCCAACCTGACTAATATTTAGGAAGAGATATATGTATAAACATGTCTCTCCCTCAATACGCTGTGTGTGTAGCACTTCCTAAGTGTTACTTTGTCTGACTACCTGGAAAATGCCAGTCTTCTCAGAATTAATTAGGATAAGTGACGAGGTATTTTTGGGTGGGATTTTCTCTTCAGTGGCCACTGTGGAAGAAGTGTGCTGATCCCAGTCGAGTTTGTAGAGCAGGGATAGTCAATAGGCGGACCCCAAGGGGCAAATCTGGACCACCAGATGCTTTTGAATGGACCCCGAAATCTTTTTATTTACTCATTATCATTATTGTTATTTTTTTTTTTAATTTCTCTGGAGTCTGGACCTTGACTGTAACTTGACCAAGAAATTTGGACCTTGACAAAAAATAATTGCCTACTCCTGGTGTAGGGTACGTCTACACTATAACCAGAGGCGCAATTGAAGCATATATAGACATACCCGAGCGAGCTTAAATCTAATTAGCATGAATACTGATAATAATGAAACTGAGACAGCCTGGACTTTAGCCTGGGCTAGCTGTCAAAGTAAGTACCCCGGTTCCCAGTGGACTAGTACAGCCCATGCTGACACTGCTGCTATGGCTTCACGGCTATTGGTACACCTGCTAGCTAGATCAAAGCTTGCTTGGGTGTGTCTACGCATACTGTAATCACACCTTCAACTGCAGTGCAGACATTCCTTTAGTGGACCAGTGTCCACATCAGAGTAAAGAACTGGCAATGTTCTGAGAAGCCAATAAGCATGTGAAAGGGAATCTTGTCACTCTCTTCACCCCTAGAGAAGATTCATCCAGAAGAAGATTGAAGCCCATTGGTTAGGTGGTGTGGGGGAAGGTTGCACTGTCACTGTCGATAAACAGAGGACTTCAGGGTCTTCGTCTGGCAGCCTTCCTCAACCTACAGCTCTAAAAACACCTGCATGATTGGAAGAGACACAACAGAGGATGGAATTCCTCTGAGGGACTCTCCTGTCCACTAATAAATGACCCAGCTGAGTACATTTTATCCACTATCCTGACTGGCTCCCAGTTATCTCCTCGCCTTCTCTGCAGGTTAGGGTTGTGGTTTTGCTAAATTTCTCAGCTTTGTTTTGCAGTCAGGGCCTGAATGATGGTTCAGCAATGGCAACAGAGTAAGTGGCCCACTCTACAAAGGCTGATCTTGGATGCTGGCAAAAATAGATAGAGAAGGGAGAATCCAAAAGTCATAATTAAAGCATAGCTCCAATTTGAATGGGGAAAATGACAAACAGAGGTTCTGGTTTGGTTGTTGCTATAATTTTCTTTTTTCTTTTTTTTTTTTGGCCAGGATTTTTTTTTTTATATATATTAGAGGCCTTAGATAGGATACATGATAGGGTAGGGCTTCTATTCCAGATGTTAGAGCCCAATCCTGCCAGGTGCTTAGAATTTCTTACAAAGTACTGAGTTCCCTCAACTTACACTGAAGTCACCGTTAGTTGAGGGCATTCCACATTTTGCAGAATTGGGCCCCCTACTGGCTAGCTGTTTTGTCATCACTGCCCTGACAGAGATCCAGGGAGATATTGTTTCTCTTGCTCTGTGGACTGGCAGCTTTGCAGGGAGAACATTTTGTACCTCAGCGGGATAACAGTAAGACACAGCTTGAATAATCTTTTTCACTGTCTAAATGCTGTTCGTGAAATGAGGTGGCACACTTAAAGGAGGATGCATATCTTCTTTGCCATAGAGATGAGAACAATGTTTCTGTTGTACTATAGCAGGGAACTGTTGTAGCCTAGTGTCCGGAGCAGGGGACTGGAATCAGGATTCTGGTATCCTATTAGCTCTGCCACTGACTCACAATGTGACTTTGGGACAGTCACTTAAGCCTACATTTTCAAAAATGCCCATTAATTTTGGGTGCCAAACTTCAGAGACATAATAGCGGTGTTAAAGTCAATGGAAGTTGTGGGGTACTCTGTACCTCAGAAAATCAGTCCTAGAGATCTCAAACTGGGCACTCAAAAATGAGGCAAGCAGAATTTGAAGTCCTTTGAAGGTGGGTGTCTGAAAATTCACAGAGGAGGAGGTTGTAGCAGTCAAGATGGCAGTTAGCGAGGGTCTGGTGAAAGTTTTAGCTCTGTGGAGAGAGAGCAAAAGGGCTGGTTCTCAGAGTTGTTATGGAGAACATCTCCATAAGAGCAGTCAGGATGGACACAATGCGGATATGTAGGTCTAGAGAGAGGAAGGCATGAATTATTATTAATAATGATTGTTATTTATGTGTATCGCTGTAGTGCCTGGGTGCCCTAGTCATAGACAAAGACCCCTTGTGCTAGGTGCTGTACAAACATAGAACAAACAGAGCCCCAAAGAGTTTATAAGCTAGGTAAATGGCACCCAGGCTACAGGCCTGCATGAGAGGAGGTATGGTAGTATTGCCACCAGGGAAATGGGGGTTGGTGCATAGAACTGGTTGGAAAATGGTAAGTATATTTTGGGGTGTGGGGAAATATTTGGTTTGCAGTTCCTCCCCATTATCAGGGTTTTTTTTAAAGGGAGGGAAAAGAGAGAGAAGGGGGAAGGATAAAAGAGGAAGAGAGGGGAAAAAAACACAAAACATCAAGGTTTTGACTTTTTATTAAAAAAAAAGAATTTTTTGAAAAAAAAAACAAAACAAACATTTTCTGAGAAAACTGTCATTTTTATAAAAAGGCCATTTTTAATTTTTAAAACAGTTGAATGGAAAATTGTGACTATTTCTATTGGTGTCGCTTGGGAAGGAAGTCAAAGATTTCCGTTCTGGTCTGTTTAAGTTTAAGCTGGTAGCAAGTCAATCAGGATAAATGTCACACAGGTGGGCTGAGACGCGGGACTGGATGGAGGGTGGAAAGTCAGGTATGGAGATGTGTTCCTCATTGACACAGAGATGATAGCTGAAAGCCATGTGGGCAGGTGAAGGCATTTGAAGGTAAGGTGAACAGTGAGAAAATCTTGGATGTCTTTGCAAAATCTTGGATGTCTTTTTTCTTTGCAAAGGTCAGTACTACCCTGTGCATTTGGGATTGATTGTGAAGTGGAAAGGCAAAAAGAGTGAGCAGCACGTGTGAGAGTATCAGATCTGAAATTACTCTTATACAAGGGAGAATAAAAAGCACCTAAACACCATATTCCTGATTTTCAGAAGTGCTGAGCACCCACAACTCCATGGGAGGCAATGGCTGAGGACCAGACATGCCAAACCCGTGAAAAAAATGCAGAAATTGGGCTTGTTTTTGGTTTAATTGGCTTGCGAGTTGCTTGTTGGCTAGTTTTTGGCTTGCAGCTTGTTGCTTGTTTGGCCTGTAGCTTGTTCCTTCTTTTTTTTGATCGGCTCCCGGCAAGCCGGGGCAAGGAATGGAGAGAGTCACGGGTGCACAGCGGGCCCACCACAGTCCCAGACTGCACACCAGGGGGAATCTACTCACTTAGAGTGTTGGGGTTCTTAGGGATTGGCTTGTTTTCCCCTTGTTTTGAAATGGGATTAGCTTGATTTTTGGCTTATTGTGAAAGTCGGGGTGCTTATTTACCGCATGAAAGTTGGCAACTGTGCTCAGAACCTTTCAGAATCAGGCCCTTATTCATTTTCTCTGATTACTTTACTTTTATAAGATCTCTCTGTGTCATGACAAGGTCTCAGTGCTCCTATAGCTGTTGGAGTTTTCCCTCTGAAACACACTGTTTGTCTATACATAGTCTAATACAAAGCCCAGCTGGGTACTCAAACTGCCCTGTGTTGCTAATAGTGGCTCCACCTATTGTGTACAAAGTGAGTGACAACGTGGCTTAATGGCGAAACCCCACAGTAGTTCTGCCAAAAGGTTGTGAGGCGGAAGATGAAGTTTAGTGCCACCAAAGGGACAGTAAAGACATAGCTCGGGACCTGTAATAGAGCAATTTATAGCAGCTTAAACAGTAATTAATGGACGTTTATGATGTGACCTGCTGTATGAAAGTTCACTATTAGTTCAACATCTAATGCTCACAGTTTTGGCAGATTTCATTCAAGCTGGATACTGAACCTCTGTTGATCTTTGTTTATGAACATAGTACCTGATGGTTAGAAGGTTCTCAACAAGTTACGTTCACAGACCTCCACCCGGGGCCGTGTAAACTAATGAACAAACTTGCAGTTGGCCTGGAGGCACTCAATGGAAGGATTTAGACGAGATAAAGAAAATAATAAAAAACATACTTTGCTGACTCATTTAAACGGAAAAGAGAGGTGCCAGGGCACCAAGGTGAGCACAATATCCATGCTGTAGTTTCAGCATGTGTCTTTGGGTCCCATGAAGATGACTGGCTCTAGCAAGGGAAGAATCCAGACAACACCCTTTCCCCTCCAGACATACTGCGAAATGGCTAGGAAACAGGAAAAAATAACGGACTGTTTCCAAAAGGGGAAGAAAATCCCAGAAATCCAAGGGATAAAACAGATTTTCAAGTGAACACATTTAGTTTTTGTCTCCCCACTTTATTCCGACAAGGTTGTTTTGGAATAAGAGTAAGAATAATACATTTATTTTATATAACATTTTTCATCCCAAAGAATCCTCAAACAATTTACAAACGTTATGAAACTATAGCTCAAATCCCATCCACTGTATATAATAAAGGGCATTTGCACTGACATTCACATGAGATAATTGTGCCTCATTCTACACATTCATGCAAGGGCATAAGGGGAACTAACTCTCGTCCCCAAAGCCCAGTTTGGAGTCCCCAGACTGTGGATTCAGGCATGTAGAGGAAAGCAGCCACTGTGTGTGCGTTAGCTACTATTTCCTCCACCATCCCTGGGAACAGGCAAATGGGAGTGGGTGGAAAGGAGCTAGGAGTGGGCAGAATCCAGGTCTGTGCGCAACCTGCAGCCAGCACAATTCCTTCTCTGTACAGCTGCTAAGGTGATGGAGCTACAATCTGTCCCAAACTTGGGTGCCTAATGTTAAATTCTAATGTAAGCAGGGTCTGAATGAGTTCTCCCCGACATATAGTGATGACCTGAGGAAAAAGATCTCAGAAGTCAACCGTGTTTGCAAGGACACACCTACTTTGCCAAGGTGCTCAGCAGATGGAGCTGTTTTGCCAAAATGATCAATTTTGGCTGACGGAGCCATCCGCCATGGGAACCGAGACAAGCGTTGCAGGAAGTGCGGCTACTCCAATGAGACCCTGCCCCACGTCCTGTGCAGCTGCAAGCCCCACTCCAGAGCCTGGCCGCTGCACCACAACGCCATCCAGAACCGCCTGGTGAAAGCCATCGCACCGCGCCTGGGGGAGGTCGCCGTGAACTGCGCCATCCCCGGTACTGACAGCCCGCTGCGACCTGACGTGGCGGTCACCGCCGAGGCCCAGAAAAAGATCATCCTCGTCGACGTCACGGTCTCCTTTGAGAACAGGACCCCGGCCTTCCGCGAAGCCCGAGCTCATAAGCTGGAAAAATATGCCCCCCTGGCCGACACCCTGAGAGCAAAGGGCTACGAGGTGCAGATGGATGCCCTGATCGTCGGAGCCCTGGGCGCTTGGGACCCCTGCAATGAGCGTGTGCTGGGGACCTGTGGGATCGGTCAAAGCTACGCACAGCTCATGCGGCGCCTCATGGTCTCGGACTCCGTCCGATGGTCCAGGGACATCTACATCGAACACATCACCGGCCGCCGACAGTACCAGGAGGTGTGAGCCGGTACGACATCGTGCATCAACTATGGGAAAGGGACTGAGAGACTTTTTCCATTGGACCATATGAACTGGAACCATAAACTCACTGAACATTAAATCCCACCAAATGAGGGTAAATCCATCCTCATCATCGTATCCACTCATTATACTTCACACCTGAACATAGCCATTATATGAACAACATACCCCCATATCTCAATGTCTGTACTTTGACCCGTTAATCTTTTACCCCCAATCGGGGAGATTGCAGATTATATATTGCTTACACCACCCATTCCTAAACTGAATTTCTCACCCCTTGATAATCTGTACTTTATTCCCTGATAACCAGAAACTTCTATGCTTAAACTCTGTACCGTTTTCTTTTTACTTCAACATCATCTTAATAAAATTATTAAATTTGAATGCAGGGGTAATTAAATGTTATCCTTATTGAATGAGCAAAGGGAAGCAGAACTGTGCTTAGCCTGCCCTGATTGAGGGGGGTCACCCTAAACTGAACCTCACTTGATAAACTGGGGGTTGAGGTGCCAATTACCAATGAAGATGAGAGTGGATGGGAAAAGATATTGCTACCTGGTGGGGTGCCCAAAGAGTCTTAGGCACCATTTGATCTGCCCTTTTCCAGCATTTAATGATAGAGCTGAATAGATTCGATTGAGAGTTCTTGTTTCCAGGTGGTGATTCCTAGAGGTGATATCGCTGCTGAGCAGGGCCTGGGCTAAGCCTTAGACCTTGTGTAGGGCCAGTAAATGCCACCCAGAGACTGTAGTTGCTATGAGTTTCCCCACTACTTGCTGAAATCGCCCGGAGCTGGGTTAAGTGATGGAACCTCCGAATGTGAGCTCATGGGAGCAGCAAGCAGTGGTGAGCAGCCGCAGCAGAGAGGTACTGGCAGCTGTGAGCCCATTGCAGAAGCAGCAGAGGCATTGTTCGAGGACCTCCTGCCTCAGGGCTGGGAGGTGAACTCCCATGAATGCACTTCTGAACTCTGGGTCTTCGCTACATAAGGACAGCCAGGGCCCTCCCTAGCAATTCTGGGGCCCTATGCAGCCCCCCCCAAAGGGAGGGGGCAGGCCTCTGTGGGGGAGGAGCAGGGAGGCTGCCCCAGGCCTCCGTGTGGGGGACAGGGCTGGGTTGGGGGGCAGGCGGGAGCCAGCCCCCAGCACTCACCAGCGGCGTGGGTGGGGCCGGGTCGCTGCACTTCCCGCTGCCAGTGAGTGCAGGCCCAGCCCTGCTGCAGAGCTCAGGGGAGTGAGGGTGGGGCTGGGGTGGAGCAGGGGCAGGAAGAGGTGTCCCAAATTTCCTGGTGCTCTACGCAGCTGCGTACTTTGCATATGGGTAAGGACAGCCCTGAGGACAGCCAGCTGTGAGTGGCGTGCAGCAGCAGGAGAGGGGAGTGATGTGTTAAAAGGACATTTGTTTATCGGACTTTCCCACCATAAGGTGGGAAACTGAGGCAAAGGACACTACCCAATGCACTGTGGAGTCGGGTTTGCTTAGGGTCACATGCTGTTGAAGGTGGTGGTGTTTTCCCAAATTAATGCTTGGTTCCCTTTTAATAAAATTCTCTTTTGTTATACACAGACTCTGTGCTGGCAAGAGGGGAAGTATTGCCTCTTAGAGGTGCCCAGGGGTGGTGTTAAATTTTCCTAGATTACTGGGTGGAGGCTCAAGCTGGTTCTGTTCTGTATTATGAAGAGGAATCCTTGCATATTGAACCCGGCACTAGTTGCTGCTGACTTCACCTGGCAGAAGGGTTATTCCCTATTTAGGCACCTAAATCATCAGTTAGGTGCCTAACTAGAACTGGTCATATTTTATACACACACACTATACATATGGATACATGCATGAAATAAACTATGCATCAAATAAAGTATCTGTGGAAGTTTATGCTAATATTAATGATCCAGATCTATTAACTATCAATTTAGGTGTCTAACCTTTGGCACATGGATTTGAAATAGCAGCAATTTGTTTTAAATTGTTTTTAATTATTATTGTTGTTATAATTCTTTCTAAAAAACAACAGAATCCGGTCACAAAAGCCCACCGCAACACATTTTCTGCTCTTCTGAACTGTAGCAATTGCTCTAATAAATGGTAAGGTGCTACCTAAGCCACGAATCTTACTGCCACATTATTAAACCTGGCTGTTTTTTAAGGACCCAAACATGTTGCCTCTACATCCTCAAATACCTCACAGTGTGCCTCACTGAAGTTCAAATTAAGGGAAAGACAGGCTCTTACTGAGATGACCAATAATATGTTAAATTCTGTTGTAATGAGGAGTTTGGGATGAATGGAGAAGCAGCGACAATCTTCATTTGCAGATCGGTTGCCTGGTTAATAAATACTGACACAAGAGATATAGCCACAGACAGGAGAATGTGTCCTTTATTTGGTCAGACAATACTAACGGTACATACCTGAAAAAAGAGAAGGAGTACTTGTGGCACCTTAGAGGCTAACCAATTTATTTGAGCATAAGCTTTCGTGAGCTACAGCTCACTTCATCGGATGCAGTGAGCTGTAGCTCACGAAAGCTTATGCTCAAATAAATTGGTTAGTCTCTAAGGTGCCACAAGTACTCCTTTTCTTTTTGCGAATACAGACTAACACGGCTGTTACTCTAAAAGGTACATACCTGGTAGCCCAAATGCCTTTGACAACATGAAACTGGCAGGACACTTGGACTGTACGATTCAGGTGTAGGAAATACCGAGGAAGTAATCCAAACAATCTTGCCTTCTAGGTAGGATATATGAGAGAGCTAAGATCACACAAGTTTTTATTCATGGATCATTTCCTTCCCATTCTTAGTGCTGTTAAATGATAGGAAATGAGCCATCCCCTTGTAAGCAGATACCCAGCCTGAGCTGGAAATCACCACAAAACCATAGCTTTGTTAGAAATGATCAGACTGGTCCTTAGTGGTTTATTTCTGTGCTTATTTTAGACTCTGTGGCCTGGAATTATGAAAGGGAGACATTTTTTAATTTACTCCCTACATTTTTGTTCTGATTTGTTTTCCTGACTTGCTGGCAATGATAATGACCTCCATTATATCAGAACTAGGGGAGTAGAAGGGAAAGGGGTGTCATGTTATCCCACCAAGCTGGCCTGAGAATAGATTCACTTAAAGTCTTTTAGCAAATCCTTGCACATTCAGAATCATTAATGCACACACACACAGCTCTCATAAAAACGATTTTCCTAACATTGCCCAGTTGTTCTTGTGGTAAAAGTTAGGATGAAATGAGAGGTTTCAGAGTAGCAGCCATGTAGCGCATCCGATGAAGTGAGCTGTAGCTCACGAAAGCTTATGCTCAAATAAATTGGTTAGTCTCTAAGGTGCCACAAGTCCTCCTTTTCTTTTTGATGAAATGAGAATCATCCTGAAGCTTCACTCAAAACTTTGAGGTAAAAAAAAAAAGTTCTGTTCACTTATTTTTTCCCCTCTTTATTCTTCATTTTTTCACACCTCTGCTCTTCTGAGCACCAGCTAGAGCTAATATTTATATGGAGATCATGAATTTTCCAGAGTTATCGTAACTGAAACCCTTCTGCTGGGTGTTCTTAAAAGCAAAAAGGGCCAGGTTCAATTATCTAGCGGTTCCGTCTGAAAACGTAAATAATGCCAGCTCAAGACTCCACCCGGAAGCCTGGGAAACTAAATTACTTCCCTTGGATGCTCTAGATAGGCAGTATTTCCCCACTCACAATCACTAGTCCGGGGTTTTAAAACAAACAGAACTTTCTTGGGAGTTGTGTGGGGCAGGGGGCAGAGGGGGAGAGGGAAGGGACACCAAATAAACTTGGGAAAAGCAACAATTAATACGTTAACAATATCTATTAGGTAAGAATATTTGGGGCCTGCTGGGACAGAGGAATGTGGGCCCTCCAGTTAGCATCCTATTTGGTGCGGGGAGGCACAAGTGGCCTACATGGCCTTGAGCAACAAACAATCCAGAGACTATGATGTTATGTTAGCCATACTAGACCGGATGGGCCAGGCTACAGAAAAGTACCAGCAGAAGTTTTGGGCCACTAGATAGGCTGGAGATGAACAGCCCAGGGCATTTGTTTAAAGATTATTGGATTGGGCTACCTGTTGGTTAAAGCCAGATACGCAGAGTGTGGGTGAAATTATGGACTCCATGATTCTGGAACAATTTCTACAAAGCCTCCTTGAGAACACCTGTGTGTAGGTCAGGAGGCATCAGCCCACAACTCTGGAGGCGGTGGTCAAACTCACAGAGGAGTTTGAGGAAGGAGATTTTCCCTGAAAGGCGGTGCTTCAGTCTGCAGGGGTCAGCAATGTGTCCATACATGACACAAGTGTCCATGGTAAAAATTTTGAGGTCCATGGTAATTTTTCAAAAAACTGAATAACATAACTCCTTCCCCCCAATGTCCATCACTAAGTATGGTAATTTTTTCACGTGTCCATCACGCAACATGGTGGTGCCGACCCCTTACAGACCAGAGCTGGGAAAGAAGTTTGGAGAATTGGCAGGGGTAAAGCCTGCAGAAAAGAAAAGGGAGGAAAGGAGAGGAACTTCTTCAGGGAGGCGGGAAATTACCTGCTTCTAAGATGGGAGACTGGGACACATAAAAAAAGGCCGCTGCATATGGACTGTGGGAGGGCTGATGTGACTGGGGTCTTAGTGGGGCCAGCTGAGGTTACCCAGTTAGGATGAACTGCAAAGAATGGGGCAAACAAAACCCAAAGCTGGTGGACAATTCAATACTTAGATTTACTAAGCCAGCATAAAATAGTTTTTTTTATTACCTTACTGGTTGCCCAAAACCCAATAACACAGTTCCCTTAAAGCAACCTAGGCTCAGGCCTCCATCCAAGTACCCAAGTCAAATATGAAGAAGATTTCTGAAAATCTCATTTCATCGTATAAAAGAAAAGTTTCTACTAATCCCAAAGGATCGGACACATTACCTCCAATGTTATTGAATATTCCAGATCTTACCCAAATACACGCTACAGCCAATTGTTATTAACTAAACTAAAATTTATTAAAAAAGAAAAGAGAGAGAGAGTATGGCTAAAAGATCAATATACATACAGACCTGAGTTCAATTTCTGAGGTTCAGATACATAGCAAAGATGGTGAGCTTTGTAGTTGCAAAGAGTTCCTTTAGAATTCAGTTCATAGGTTACAGTCCAAAGTCCAATATCATATTCAGGGCAAACCAGTCAGCACTGGGATCCCAACCCTGTGGCTTAAGCTTCCCCTGCATTGAAGCATCAAGCAGATCTGCGATGACAGAATCAGGACCCAACGGTCTTTTATATAATTTTCTAGCAGCCACTTGACCATACAGTTCTGGGTAAACAATAGGCTTTTGATGTAACCTTCTGTTTTCTAAACACCACTTGTAATTAGTTACACAAATTAACATAGGGCAATGTATCCATTAGGCAGTCTATCACAAACTTCAAAGAGATATATAGACAATGACATTATTTCACCCAAGATTTATCTAAATGTTAATATTCCCTTTTGATCTCTGAATCAAGTTATAGTGACAGGAGGAACTTTGGTAGCATTTAAGATACACACAATTAATATCACTTCTAACAATATAGGTTTGCATTTCAAAGTTTGAGCTTATCTAGCATTTGAATGCCCTTCATTACCATTTGCATACTTTCCAACATGACTTTAAAGGTTGGCTTTGAGTCATTGAGCCCACAAGCCGTTTAACCCTTTCTGGCCATGATTTATATTTTGTATAAAATTTGTTGCAATTATATAACAGTGGCAGCAATAATGATTTGCATGGTTATATTTTAATTAGACAATGTCACAGCTGAATTTTGTGGCTGGACTGGGACCGTGCAGGTGTGGCAGAGAAAAATGCCATCCATCTCAGTGAAGGTGGGAAGGAAAGAAGAGAGCAGCCTAGTGGACACTGTATCAGGATGTTTACTGGCAAGGACAGACGTGGTAAAGCCATACTTGATCCAGCCAGGGGAAAGGCTGAGTTTGGAGTGCATCCATGGGGAGGGAAGACTCTGCCTAGAGGCTGAGATACCCCTGGAGGTCCTGGGAAAGTTCAGATGGAAAGGGGTTGGGGTTGTGGATACATTGTCCCATCTGGTGGTGTTAAAGATGGACTGGAACCCCTTCCCCTTTAGGAAGAAAGTAGGCATCTAGGGTGCATGGCTGAAGAGAACTGAGCCATCATCAAAGGTAGAGAAAGGGCTCAAAGCAGGGGAACAGGAGAACCCCAGACAGCAGGGCAAAGGCAAGGGGCAAAAGGGGGAGATGAAGATTTCCATGGAGGGAAAGAAATAACTGGCTGAGCAGGCACTAAGGGAAAAAGGAAGCCCAAATATGTTGGGGGAGGGGGTGGGATGGCTGTCTACAGAAGGTTCGCTGCTAGGGCCTCAGAAGGAGGAAACCCAAGTTATGTTGGTAGGACTAGGTGAACAAGAAGCAGACAGGAGACAGGATAACCATCTGTGGGGGACTGTACCTGGTGTCTCCTCTAAAGGAAGGAAGCAAAAGAAACCTCAGTGTTTGACCGGGGGTGTTTGTGTGACAGGGTTTTGGGAGATAATAGGTGAGCCAGCACTGTTCATTTAGGCACCAATCCATTCCCCTGGAAAATGTTGATTGGGAATATGCAGCTAATTAGCTGATCAGGCTGGGAGGGCTGATGAACCAATGAGCCATTAGATGAGGGATATAAAAGAAGACAAAGGAAGGAAGTGAGCGGGGATGACTTGGGATGGCTAAGCCCAGTGTGTTTGGAGATCTGAAGGAAGGGAGACCCCTGTTCCTCCTTGGCTCTGTGTGAAAGGGCCAGAAACCCTATATACACTTTTCTGGAAGAGGCTGTGTTGGTGATGGAGTATAAACAAATTCACATGATGTTGCCACCTACTGGCAGAATCTGAGAGGTTTCTGGGGTGTCAGCGGACAGGCACAGAATATTCCCCATTACACACTCACTCTCCACTCACAGTTTGTTGTCCAGTGTTGGTGGAGTCCAAGGATTCTGGTGTCTGTCTTCAGGCCCTTAGGGAGGTGCTGCTTAGGCAGCTCTAGGGACTCTACTATCTGACCCAGGTGAGGTGGATATAGATTTGACTGCTGGGTCGGGGCCCCTGCACCAGAGCCCCTCAGCTGAGTTGCTGTTCTCTGTGGCTTCAGTCTAAGCCACCCCAATACTGCCTCTGTGCTCTGCAGGCCCCAGCTTAGTCTGCTATCTTGAAACCAACCCAACCCAACTCTACCCATCATCTCAGCTCTGTGCTAAGTCTTCAGAGAGGAACAAATAGCTTATAGGACCCTTCACTGAGTCTCCTAGCAGAAAGCAGAAGGCCCTTTCCCCTTGCTGACTTCCTTTTTTCCTAGCCAGGGTCCCTCACCCAACTGTGCCTGACTCAGGTGTCGGCCAAGGTGACCCCTCACTCCAGGCACAGTTGGTGCCGTGCTCTTCTCCTTTAATTTCCCATCAAGGATAACAGTATTTTATTGGCCTCAAATTCAAAACTTAACTGTATTTTAACCCAAATGCCCCACACGGTCACATAACTGAAATGGAAATGAGGCTTGGCCCATTTGGTCACTTCCCCTTGCTTACCAAGACCTCCATCTCCACTGGAGCCCTGTCTTTGTGAAGTGCTCAAGCAGAGGACTTCTGTTCACTAAAAGGTATCAATAGTGAGCTCCCTACTGTCTAGGGCTTCAGGCCACAGGGCTTACATAACTAATGACACAAACACTTTTTGGAAGGGATATTAAACCTTGAGCTTCAGGGTTTAAGCCCATCTCTAACTATTAGAAACCAGGATGAAACCTACAAAGGGGGTAGATTATCCCACATCTGTCTGTTATAGGGTTCTTACATCTTCTGAAGCATCTGGTTGGGTCACTGTCAGAAATGGATACTGGAGTAGATGGACCCTGGGTCTCTTCCAGTCAGACATTTCCTATGATTCTAAGTGGAAGTGATGAACAATCACAAGAATATTCATAAAATATATCTTACTCATACATCTAGCCTGCTGGACATGCAAAATACTCTTGTGAGATTTCCAGCTCAATTCTTTTAGACCAATGGTTCTCAACCTGCAGCCCTCTGGCCTCTTGCAGCCCAATCAGCACATATCTGAAGCCCATGTGACATCCTCAGGGCCATACAGGTAGTATATATATTGTGTGGATGCGGCCCACATAACACACAGAGAGCTGCAAATGTGGCCCACAATGGTAAATAGGTTGAAAACCTCAGTTTTAAACCCAAGGGGTTCTCCTAGTTTGTGTATGTTTGGGTGCATATGTGAACTTTCAGATTTCTGAGGATCACCAACCCCTACTTGTAAGTCAGAGCCTCACTTAACATATTTTTTCACCACGGAGATAGCAGTATAAATTACGCCCTAGCAACAGGCATAAGAGATGATGGAGTGTTCTGCAGCAGCATGATCCTGCACCCACTGAAGTCAATGGCAAAGCTACCATTGAAGCTGTAGATGAAATTCATCCATGTTCAGATTGCTAGCACAAGGACTATGTGCCACTTACATCTCACTTAACCCCAATTTGGAAGGCTTACATGGTGCATATGCCTTGTGCTAGCCCTCTACACAGTGGTGAATTTCACCATTTGTAACTTAATGGAAGTTCCCAGAGCATAAAGCACGGTCCATATTTTTGATGGTGCCTTATGAGATTTTAAGTACAACAGTGTGTGCTACTCAGTTCCTTAGTGAATGGCATAATCTGGCCTTGTATCGATGTGAAGAATGCTGCACCACATACAGGTGGGTTTGATACTGTGTTTATGAAGCCAACTTTAAAGTAAGACACTGGGGTCTGATCCTGCCAAGCCCTCTCTGTCTGAATTTCTGATTGATGTATCAGTCAGAGCAGCTGAACCGCAAAAGGGTTTGTAAATTTGGTCGATGCAGTTTGGATAAGTACCCAAAGCTTCAGACCCTTATTTAAATCACTGACAACAACAGGACTCCTGCAAGAGGCCCTGGGTTCAAACATAATAGAATGGCAGGAGCTTCTTCCTATTTCATTGTAAACACCAGCAGGTTTGCTAGCAAGGACCTGATTCAAAATTGAGCTACACTATAAGACCACAGCTGCTCAACTCATTTTCCATCTGGCCAGCTCCTTGGGACCTACCAAAATCAATAGAGCATTTAGTCATAAAACATATAGTTAAAATGAAAAGGCTGCTTTAACTGATTGCTTAGGCCCCAGTCCTACACAGCCTTAAGCACGTGCTTATCCCTATGCACTGTGAGTAATCCCACTGAAGTTATGCCCACAAAACTGTGGGTGCAATAAAGAGAGGGTAGGTTAAGACTGTGCTGAAACTTAAGTCTTATGTGAACTTTTTGAGATCTTTCATCCTCCCTTCATTCTTTTGCCAACTTCTATCCCGCTTCTTTCCTACTCTTCAGTCAGCCAGGGCATTTTTCTTTCTCCTGACCCCAGCCTTTTGTTTCTTTGCCTGACCTCCAGCTCCGCTTTGACTGACTCCGCCTTGACTGACATTCCACTGATCCCCATCCCTTCCATTTTCCTTTCCCAGACCCCCAGTGACCATTCTCCCCGAGCACATACCAGACCCCCTACTTCTGGGAGGAAAACATTTATCCCATTTTTTCTGATTTTTAAAAAAAATGTTTACATTCTATTTGCTTCAGGGCTTGGCCCATGGGTTCTGGATACGAATTCTCAGGGATGGACAGGGAAGAAGAAACTGAGCTTTTCACCTTATGAAGATCCTTGAAGTTATAGTGGTACCAGCATATTTAGTGCCTAAACTTGTGATTTGCCCAGCAATGTCAACTCCTGTTGAAGTCTGAAGGTTGAGTGTGTTTGGGACCTACCAGAAGATTGTTATAGCCCTGCAGTATGAGAAACCAAGCAGTTACAGTACAGTTAACTGTTCCCATCTGGCCTCATAGTTGTACATCTGCATATGGTCACACTGACCAGAACAACTTTTACTGTAATTATTTAGACCTCTTTCTTCCCCTCAGCAGTTCAGTGATCCATGATTCATTACAGACTGAAGAAACATGTCTATCTGGCTGAACTCTGTCAATTCCACAGATTGTCCTCTATCTTATCGAGGCATTTTGGACAAGTGCAAAGTACTCACAAGTTAGTTTTTAACAGGCTAAAAGCCATATTTGCTTAGTACACAACTTCTTGCTCTAGACCAAGATAAACAATGAAATCGTTAGCAATTATTAAGTTGGCCTGTTGCAAGAAGGGGCTGAATTTCTTAATCTTTACTATACATTACTTAGATTTACTAAACATCTAAATACAGGCAGTAGAGAATATGATGCTTTTATGATATACCTTTTGTAATGATAGGTTTTCTCACAGTATAGTATTCAACCACCAAATGTCTATGGGCTGTATGGAGCTCCACACAGGTTGTGTTTCCTGGTAAGCAAGGGAGATAAAATGGAAACTCAAGCTGTGAAGAAGACTGTTTGTTAGTGACTGTTTTATATAGTTGTTTGTGTTTAACATACAGTTCTTGTTGACAAAAGACTATGATTCCATAGACTTCTGCTTCCCTGATTTACAGAGATGTAATTCTAAGTATCTTGCACTTTGACCAATAATACTTACGTAGTACTTTATGTTTTCAAAGCACTGTACAAACAATGACAAATTAAGCCTCAGAGTATCCGTATGAAGTTGGTTAGTAACTACTATCACCATCATATTGGAGAAATTGAGGCACAGACAGATTTAGAGGCCTGCCCAAGATTAAATAGCGAGTTAATGAATTAGGGCTCAGCATGTCCTGGTTCCTGACTATGAGCTCCATCTACTCAAAAATGAAACTGAACCTGCTTAGCTCCTTCCCAGAAATTCAGCAAGACGACACAACTAGAAATAACACTGCAATGCCAAAGCATCAAGGTTTCACCCCTTGAACATGTTATAATAAGCTGAAAAACACAATACCTACTCTAGTGATGAGTGCAAAGGCACCACTGTGTTCAAAGGCATGAGAGGGGTGTAGAGAGTGTGCTTGTGTCTTCTTTACTGGCTAATCTATGGAGCGGTGGAAACAGGTGTGCTAGAGGAAGCCATATTTTATGTCCTCTGAAAAGAAAGTGCTGCAGAGAGACAATTCATGGGCAGGTAATTATGGTTAGGTGACAGGCTCCTTAGAAATATGATAGATGGAAGTGGGACCACCCATCCCCCTGCCTTGGTCACAATCTCCTGTTAGGGAAGGGGATTTGGTATAATTCTATAATGGAAATTTAAAAGTAAAAAAAAGCCTTTGACAGGAAAAATAAAGCTGATCATTCATTTAAGAAAGAGACCTAGAAAGATAAGATGTGAAAGATAAATAATGTAGACAGCCTAGGTCACTAGTAGATACACCCACTCATTTCCATCAAAGCGGTGCACAGCCTTTTGAAGAAGGCCAAAAATAATTCAACTCCCAAGATTACCATGGAGAAATCAATACAGTATGAATTGTTCTTGACATTTTAGAATCAGACGAAGAAGCTACTATCTAATTATATGCACGGCATCACATTAATGAGAGCACTCCTCTCTTGTTACACCACACAGGGCTTTATTAAGTCTATGCTTCGAATCCAAGTTCAAATCCTACGAAGAGTTTGCTTAGGGATTCGGTCCTGCCATGTTTGATGTTTTAACTCCTTATTTTCAACAGTTCCCACTACACAAGTGTGCTCAGGTCAAGGTCTTTCTCTCTGTGGTCTTATTTCCTGTGGTGTGGCAGAACTAAGTAGACGGCCAGGTGTCAACCCCTTGACTGGATGATAACAACGGTTGCATCACTTTAGAAGTCTGGTGCACTTCAGTATATCACAAAATCTTGGACTGATCTGAGGACTAAGTCCCCTCCATTCAGATTGGAATCCTAAAAAGCTTTGCTCTATAAGTGAAATTAAAGGGACAGCTTATCAGCAGGTGCAATCAGCGTAGCTCCATTGATTTGGATTACACCAACTGAGGGCCAGGCACAAAGTTTGTAAATCGTCCTACATGGTTCCAGAAATTCCTGCAGAGAGGATCCAAAATTGCAGCCAGGCCACTGGAAGAGGACACTGCAAACTCACAAAGTTTATCCCATATGGTGCTTGAATGACCAGGGGTACTATGGTGATAGGTGTGTTAGAAATACCAAGAGATAAATTAGATAGGTCAGCTGAGACACAACATTTAAGATTTTTAAATAATTCAAGTATTAATAAAAGGCAGCTCGTTGCTATAAAGTGAATTTTATAGATGTCTTTAAAAACATTCTGTACGGTCTTAATGATTTTTTTAAAATAGCCTTAGCATTGCCAGGATATCTGGTCTTCATGTGGTGGCTTGTGGTGAACTTTCCCTCACTGTTATACTGGTTTCATATTTTTGCTCTTTAATAAAGCACTAAAGGCAGGAAAGTTCCAAATCTTCTGGCACCAATTCCCTCATAAAAAGCAAAAGTTGAAAACCATGCGGTTGCGGCTGAAATGGTTTTATCGGATGGAAATTAACAACAGAAAACATGGGAGCTATTTCGGGATTTCCTGGTGGGAGATCGCTAAGCAGGGCAATAGTTCCCCTCCTCAGGGAAGATTTTAAAGTCACGGTGAGGTGTCCCTTGAACGTTTGTTCCTGATTTCTGTCATAGTGCAGTGACAGAGCGGGAGAGCTGAGTGATAGCTCAATGTCAAGAGCTCAGCTTCCCTTTTAAAAAACATGTCCTCTGGAATGTGTTGGGACAGTGCCAAATTATTATGAATTGTTGTGACTGATATGAATAAATGTGGTGAACATGAGTTTGGTATGGCTTTGTACGTCTGAATTTGCTAGAGGATTCTGGGAGCTGGGTTCTCTTAGCATCTGACAGTTGGTATGGAAATTTACTGAGAGTGATTAGAAACTTTATCTGTGTGTGTGTTTTCAACATAGAACTTTGGTCATATCAGCCGGGGGCCAGCTCACCAAGTAAAGAAAACGTAAAAACACACAGTGAGGTTGGCACAGGCTGAGCTGGGTCAAATGACCCTTTTGGATAACACCACACTAAGAAAAATTGATGAGAGGTTTCAGGGTTCCTTCCCCACTCTGAACTCTAGGGTACAGATGTGGGGACCTGCATGAAAGACCCCCTAAGCTTATTCTTATCGGTTTATGTTAAAACTTCCCCAAGGTACAAACTTTGCCTTGGCCTTGAACCCTGTGCTGCCACCACCAAGCGTTTTAAACAAAGAACAGGGAAAGAGACCACTTGGAGACATCTTCCCCCCCAAATATCCCCCCAAGCCCTACACACCCCCTTTCCTGGGGAGGCTTGAGAATAATATCCTAATCAATTGGTTACAAAATCATCAAAGGCCCAAACCCCTGGATCTTGGAACAATGGAAAAATCAGTCAGGTTCTTAAAAGAAGGATATTGTTAAAAAAAAAGAAAGGTAAAAATCATCTCTGTAAAATCAGGATGGAAAATACTTTACAGGGTATTCAGATTCAAAACACAGAGGATCCCCCTAGGGGCAAAACCTTAAAGTTACAGAAAACAGGAATAAATCTCCCTCTTAACACAGGGAAAATTCACATAAAACAAAAGATAAACTAATCTGCCTTGCCTGGCTTACCTATACTGATTGCAATATTGGAGACTTGGATTAGGATGGGTTGGAGAAGATGGATTTCTGTCTGGCCTCTCTCAGTCCCAACAAAGAACAACCACGTAAACAAGGAGCATAAACAAAAGCCTTCCCCCCGCCCCCAATATCTGAAAGTATCTTGTCCCATTATTGGTCCTTTGGGTCAGGTGCC